>NC_138307.1:13485000-13517500 GCF_965601325.2 Salmo salar
GTGCATGTGTGTGTGTGTATGTGTGTATGTTCGAGTGTGAGTGGTCCTGAAAGGGAGGGGTCCTGACCAGAGGCTGTCTTCAGGGTGATGCCTCACTGAAATGGGACAGCTGTCTATGTGATCGCCTGAGCAGAAACAACGACTTTATTGGCTCATAGACAGACACACAATCACACACTCACACACTCAATGACACACACACACACACAGTGACACACAATGATCCCCAATCTGTGACAAGTGCACTAGTGCGTGTGTGTGTGTGTTCCACAAGATGCCAGAGGAGTAGCCTAATGTAAATGTCACTATACAGAGAAATTAGGAGATGGCAGACCTAACGGTCTATAAATGCTTGTTTGTGGTTATTTACTCATCTATCAGTCATTTACTAATATGTCACGATGCCTCAACATTAGACACTGCATTAACAACATACTACATGACAATCTAAATACTACTATGGGATTACAGTGCATCCGAATTTACATACAAGGTTGAAGGAATATTCAATGCCGCCCTGTCAACCACTGGGCAGTGTGTAAGTACCAGGTAGCCAGGGGTGAAAGGTGAGAGGTCGGGTGGGATTGAGTGAGGTTTAATGGAGAGTTATTGTGGAGGGGGAGTTGGTTGACAACCAGACACCCTGGGGGGGGTTGTGTGTGTGTGTGTGTGTGTGGTGTGTGTGTGGTGTGTGTGTGTGTGTGTGTGTGTGTGTGTGTGTGTGTGTGTGGTGTGTGTGTAGGTAGGTATGTGTTGAAATGCACAGCCATCCATGTCTGTCTGGAGTCTGGTAATAGGCAGTTGGGAAACCTCATTTCTCCGTCTCCTTCTCCCTCTCCCTCTCCTTCTCCCTCTCCTTCTCCCTCTCCTTCTCCCTCTCCCTCTCCTTCTCCCTCTCCTTCTCCCTCTCCCTCTCCTTCTCCCTCTCCTTCTCCCTCTCCTTCTCCCTCTCCTTCTCCCTCTCCCTCTCCTTCTCCCTCTCCTTCTCCCTCTCCCTCTCCTTCTTCTCCCTCTCCCTCTCCTTCTCCCTCTCCTTCTCCCTCTCCTTCTCCCTCTCCTCTCCTTCTCCCTCTCCTTCTCCTCTCCTCCCTCTCCCTCTCCTTCTCCCTCTCCTTCTCCCTCTCCTTCTCCCCACCCCTCCCCTCTAGAGAGTGCATCCCTTAAACACATCACATGGATCTGCAGCAGAGAGAGAGAGAGAGAGAGAGATAGAGACAAGGAAGGAGAGAGAAGAAGAGAGGGAATGTAGAAGGATGAAAGATAATGAAGGAGAGTGATGCAGAATGAAGTAGGAGTGAAGGGAGGAATAAAACAGAGCCTCTCCTCCTGTATAAATCCCCTACAGTGATTATGAGCACCCTTGATAGAAAAAGAAAAAATAACCCTTTTGTGTTCCGTGTACTGTAGAACTCTCTGTTGAAAGGGTTCTACATGGAACCAAAAGGGTTCTACCTGGAACCAAAAGGGTTCTTCAAAGGGTTCTCTTATGGGGAGAGCTAAATAACTCTTTCAGGTTCTAGATAGCACCTTTTTTTCAAGGCGTGTATAAAATAGATCATTCAAACACTGAGCTATAATGTACGCTCCTAAAAAAGTGGGAAAATATATTATTTTATACTAAGAAAAACCTTCGGAGAAAGAGATTTAGTTTAACAAGTAATAAAAACGATTCTCCAAAAGGTAGGGGTCAAAATGATTGTTTTCAATACCTTTTAATACCTCACCTTGTGATGATAACAGCACTGAGCCTCTTTCTAAAATGTTTTATGAGTTAGAGAACATATTGCGAGGGATCTGAGACCGTTCCTCCATACAGATTCCTTCCAGATCCTTGATGTCCTTCGTCTGCGCTTATGGACTGCCCTCTTCAATGGGTTTCAAGTCCCGAGACTGAGATGGCCATTGCAAAATGTTGCTTTTTTATGGCCAGTTAACCATTTCTTTGTGGATTTTGATGTGTGCTTGGGGTTATTGTCTTGCTGGAAGATCCACTTGCGGCCAAGTTTCAGCCTCCTGGCAGAGTCAACCAGGTTTCTGACTAAAATGTTCTGGCACTGAGTAAAGTTCATGATGCTGTTGACCTTAACAAGGGCCCCAGGACCAGTGGAAGGAAAATAGACCCATAACATCAAAGATCCACCATCATATTTTACAGTAGGTAGGGGGGTTCTGTTATGCTTATGACTTCGCATTTAGACGCCAAACCCACCGCTGGTGTGCCTGGCCAAAGACCTCTATGTTCATGTCACCAAACGTAAACACCTGGAGTTTGCTACGTGAAATTGGCACTTGGATTGGAACCGGTGTTTTTGGTAAGATGACATGAAAATAGAGCTCTTTGGCCACGCACACCAGTGGTGGGTTTGGTGTCGAAATAAGAATGCAGGCTGTCAATCATTTCAGACCCCCACTGTACATGTAATCAACAGTAACTGTACCTAGTGGATAATATATCCCTATCAGCTATAGACCTCACAAAGTGTGTGTGTGTATTTGGCACTGGCCCTGGGTGTTCAACTCACAGTACAGGGGCGACACCCTTCACCCTGCAGCTCCACCCTGAGCTACCCAGCTGGGTGTGTTTTCTGCCTGGTTAACTCCACAGCCTTTGTCAGGAGTGTGTGTAGATGTGTGTGTTGTCATGCGGGAGTAGGGGGTTGCCGGGGGGGTGTAGGCCATCTGTTGCTAAAACAATAAGTCTCTTCTCTTCCTCCTCTCTTCTCCTCCTCTTTCTCTCACTCTTCTTTCAGATGTGTACATCTGGGCTGCGTTCGGTATGTTTTTACGTTCTGGAGCGTTTTAATTGAACCGCAACGTTGCTTTACTGAACGACGAGTTGAAAAACGGGGAGGGGTTGTGGACATATATACAGTCATTGGTTGTGGTTTAGGAAACGCTGTCACCATGGCCACTGCCCTTAAAATACTTCACAAATTTCTTAAAGCCACACCTCGCCACACCCGTCAAACGGGAGCAAACGTACCTCAGAGTCTGTTCAAGAACGTTTTGGGGAAACGTGTCGTTCAGTACAAACCGTTCCGCAACGTAGCAAATGTTCAAGCGAACTGAACGCACCTCAGGTATCCTTGATTTTTCAGGGTCCTCCTTCTCTCACGCCCTACCCACCCACCCCTTCTATACCGCTCCCTCACCCCTCCCTCACCCTCACCTCCTTTACATGTAATACAGTAGACCCCCTTTAACTTCCCTCTATCCTTTCCTCTTCCCCTCTTCACCCGCTTACCCCCTTTGTAATACAGTAGTCCCCCCCTGTGTTGGGGTAGTGTAGGGTTCAGGGGTTAGAAGTCACTGACTGGCTGAAAGGGAGCTTTGTGTTGGAGGGACAGAATAAATATGACACTTCCTCTTTCTCCACCTCTATCACCCTGTCTCTCTTTCTTTACCCCCCCCTTCTCTCCTTCTCTCTCTCCCTACCTCTCTACTACAGAGGACACGTATCTCTCTCCTTCTCTCTCTCCCTACCTCTCTACTACAGAGGACACGTATCTCTCTCCTTCTCTCTCTCCCTACCTCTCTACTACAGAGGACACGTATCTCTCTCCTTCTCTCTCTCCCTACCTCTCTACTACAGAGGACACGTATCTCTCTCCTTCTCTCTCTCCCTACCTCTCTACTACAGAGGACACGTATCTCTCCTTCTCTCTCTCCCTACCTCTCTACTACAGAGGACACGTATCTCTCTCCTTCTCTCTCTCCCTACCTCTCTACTACAGAGGACACGTATCTCTCTCCTTCTCTCTCTCCCTACCTCTCTACTACAGAGGACACGTATCTCTCGTTCTCTCTCTCCCTACCTCTCTACTACAGAGGACACGTATCTCTCGTTCTCTCTCTCCCTACCTCTCTACTACAGAGGACACGTATCTCTCCTTCTCTCTCTCCCTACCTCTCTACTACAGAGGACACGTATCTCTCTCCTTCTCTCTCTCCCTACCTCTCTACTACAAAGGACACGTATCTCTCTCCTTCTCTCTCTCCCTACCTCTCTACTACAGAGGACACGTATCTCTCGTTCTCTCTCTCCCTACCTCTCTACTACAGAGGACACGTATCTCTCCTTCTCTCTCCCTACCTCTCTACTACAGAGGACACGTATCTCTCTCCTTCTCTCTCTCCCTACCTCTCTACTACAGAGGACACGTATCTCTCTCCTTCTCTCTCTCCCTACCTCTACTACAGAGGACACGTATCTCTCTCCTTCTCTCTCTCCCTACCTCTCTACTACAGAGGACACGTATCTCTCTCCTTCTCTCTCTCCCTACCTCTCTACTACAGAGGACACGTATCTCTCCTTCTCTCTCTCCCTACCTCTCTACTACAGAGGACACGTATCTCTCTCCTTCTCTCTCTCCCTACCTCTCTACTACAGAGGACACGTATCTCTCTCCTTCTCTCTCTCCCTACCTCTCTACTACAGAGGACACGTATCTCTCTCCTTCTCTCTCTCCCTACCTCTCTACTACAGAGGACACGTATCTCTCTCCTTCTCTCTCTCCCTACCTCTCTACTACAGAGGACACGTATCTCTCCTTCTCTCTCTCCCTACCTCTCTACTACAGAGGACACGTATCTCTCCTTCTCTCTCTCCCTACCTCTCTACTACAGAGGACACGTATCTCTCTCCTTCTCTCTCTCCCTACCTCTCTACTACAGAGGACACGTATCTCTCTCCTTCTCTCTCTCCCTACCTCTCTACTACAGAGGACACGTATCTCTCCTTCTCTCTCTCCCTACCTCTCTACTACAGAGGACACGTATCTCTCTCCTTCTCTTCTATCCCTTTATGTATTTCTGTCTGACAAACACAGACTCTCTCTCTGACCGACAGTGTTGTTGCTGTGTTAGAATGCTGCTTCGGCATCAGGACCCAGCCATGTCTCTCTGTGCTCCCCTTGAGCACATCTGGATCATCTGTCTGAGAACACACACACACACACACACACACACACACACACACACACACACACACACACACACACACACACACACACACACACACCACACACACCACACACACACACACACACACACAGACTAGAGAATATGGACTCGCTTGGAGAACTAGTGTTTCTTACTAGATTGGAACTTGTAGCTGTGGTATACAATAAGGCTATAGGCACAGATCTACCTATGTATGTGTAAGTTGGGCTTAAGGTGTGTGTGTGTGTGTTGTTATGCAGGAGTAGGGGGTTGCCAAGGGGACTGGGCCATCTGTTGCTAAAACAATTTGTCTCTCCTCCTCCTCTCTTCACCCCTCTTTGCTGTGTTCTCTACAACCCTCTGTAGCTACAGTTGCAGTAGGAAGTTTACATACATTTAGGTTGGAGTCATTAAAACTCATTTTTCAACCACTTCACAAATTTCTTGTTAACAAACTATAGTTTTGGCAAGTCGGTTGGGACATCTACTTTGTGCATGACACAAGTCATTTTTCCAACAATTGTTTACACACAGATTATTTCACTTATAATTCACTGTATCACAATTCCAGTGGGTCAGAAGTTTACATACACTAAGTTGACTGTGCCTTTAAACAGCTTGGAAAATTCCAGAAAATT
Organism: Salmo salar; assembly: GCF_965601325.2. Classification (NCBI taxonomy): domain Eukaryota; kingdom Metazoa; phylum Chordata; class Actinopteri; order Salmoniformes; family Salmonidae; genus Salmo; species Salmo salar. The sequence goes on from NC_138307.1 coordinate 13,490,580, forward strand.
ATTTAATGGCTTTAGAAGCTTCTGATAGACTAATTTACATAATTTAAGTCAATTGGAGGTGTACCTGTGGATGTATTTCAAGGCCTACCTTCAAACTCAGTGCCTCATTGCTTGACATCATGGGGAAATCAAAAGAAATCAGCCAAGACCTCAGAAAAAAAAATGTAGACCTCCACAAGTCTGGTTCATCCTTGGGAGCAATTTCCAAATTCCTGAAGGTAACACATTCATCTGTACAAACAATAGTACGCAAGTATAAACACCATGGGACCACGCAGCCGTCATACCGCTCAGGAAGGAGACGCATTCTGTCTCCTAGAGATGAACGTACTTTGGTGAGAAAAGCGCAAATCAATCCCAGAACAACAGCAAAGGACCCTGTGAAGATGCTGGAGGAAACAGGTACAAAAGTATCTATATCCACAGTAAAACGAGTCCTATATCTACATAACCTGAAAGGCTTCTCAGCAAGGAAGAAGCCACTGCTCCAAAACCACCATAAAAAAGCCAGACTACAGTTTGCAACTGCACGTGGGGACAAAGATTGTACTTTTTGGAGAAGTGTCCTCTGGTCTGATGAAACAAAAATAGAACTGTTTGGCCATAATGACCATCGTTATGTTTGGAGGAAAAAGGGGGAGGCTTGCAAGCCGAAGAACACCATCCCAACCGTGAAGCACAGGGGTGGCAGCATCATGTTGTGGGGGTGCTTTGTTGCAGGAGGGGCTGGTGCACTTCACAAAATAGATGGCATCATGAGGAAGGAAAATATATATTGAAGCAACATCTCAAGACATCAGTCAGGAAGTTAAAGCTTGGTCGCAAATGGGTCTACCGAATGCGAGCAAGGAGGCCTACAAACCTGACTAAGTTACACCAGCTCTGTCAGGAGGAATGGGCCAAAATTCACCCAACCTATTGTGGGAAGCTTGTGGAAGGCTACCTGAAACGTTTAAAGGCAATGCTACCAAATACTAATTGAGTGGATGTAAACTTCTGACCCACTGGGAATGTGATGAAAGAAATACAAGCTGAAATAAATCATTCTCTCTACTATTATTCTGACAATTCACATTCTTAAAATAAAGTGGTGATCCTAACTGACCTAAGACAGGGAATTTTTACTAAGATTAACTGTCAGGAATTGTGAAAAACTGAGTTTAAATGTATTTGGCTAAGGTGTATGTAAACTTCCGACTTCAACTGTATGTGTGTTTGGCCACACCAAAGTGATATTTTGTTTGTTGCATCGTAAAGCATCAAGGTACATGTTTGCTCTACTGAAAGGGCTTTATCTTGAAAACCTTACTGCTGATAGGCACAATACTTTTTAGATAATTTATTATCAGTGTAATAATACTGACTGACTTTATTGTCCCCATGGGGAAATGTTGTTGCAGTATCATGTACACGTTTAAAGTGGTTAAATACAAAACAAAATTGACAATACAACTTTCATAACAGTTACATACCAATAAAAAGAGACTAGCCTGCTGGCCTTACTGGGTCGATAGGAACATTAGCCTGCTGGCCTTACTGAGTGGATAGGAACATTAGCCTGCTGGCCTTACTGAGTGGATAGGAACATTAGCCTGCTGGCCTTACTGAGTGGATAGGAACATTAGCCTGCTGGCCTTACTGAGTGGATAGGAACATTAGCCTGTTGGCCTTACGGGGTGGATAGGAACATTAGCCTGTTGGCCTTACTGAGTGGATAGGAACATTAGCCTGCTGGCCTTACTGAGTGGATAGGAACATTAGCCTGTTGGCCTTACGGGGTGGATAGGAACATTAGCCTGTTGGCCTTACTAAGTCGATAGGAACATTAGCCTGCTGGCCTTACTGAGTGGATAGGAACATTAGCCTGCTGGCCTTACTGAGTGGATAGGAACATTAGCCTGCTGGCCTTACTGGGTGGATAGGAACATTAGCCTGCTGGCCTTACTGAGTGGATAGGAACATTAGCCTGCTGGCCTTACTGGGTGGATAGGAACATTAGCCTGCTGGTCTTACTGAGTCGATAGGAACATTAGCCTGCTGGCCTTACTGAGTGGATAGGAACATTAGCCTGTTGGCCTTACTGAGTGGATAGGAACATTAGCCTGCTGGCCTTCCTGAGTGGATAGGAACATTAGCCTGCTGGCCTTACTGAGTCGATAGGAACATTAGCCTGCTGGCCTTACTGAGTCGATAGGAACATTAGCCTGCTGGCCTTACTGGGTGGATAGGAACATTAGCCTGCTGGCCTTACTGAGTGGATAGGAACATTAGCCTGCTGGGCTTACTGAGTGGATAGGAACATTAGCCTGCTGGTGTTACTGAGTCGATAGGAACATTAGCCTGCTGGCCTTACTGAGTCGATAGGAACATTAGCCTGCTGGGCTTACTGAGTGGATAGGAACATTAGCCTGCTGGCGTTACTGAGTCGATAGGAACATTAGCCTGCTGGCCTTACTGAGTGGATAGGAACATTAGCCTGTTGGCCTTACTGGGTGGATAGGAACATTAGCCTGCTGGCCTTACTGAGTGGATAGGAACATTAGCCTGCTGGCCTTACTGAGTGGATAGGAACATTAGCCTGCTGGCCTTACTGAGTGGATAGGAACATTAGCCTGCTGGGCTTACTGAGTGGATAGGAACATTAGCCTGCTGGCCTTACTGAGTGGATAGGAACATTAGCCTGCTGGCCTTACTGAGTGGATAGGAACATTAACCTGCTGGCCTTACTGAGTCGATAGGAACATTAGCCTGCTGGCCTTACTGAGTCGATAGGAACATTAGCCTGCTGGCCTTACTAGGTCGATAGGAACATTAGCCTGCTGGCCTTACTGAGTGGATAGGAACATTAGCCTGCTGGGCTTACTGAGTGGATAGGAACATTAGCCTGCTGGTGTTACTGAGTCGATAGGAACATTAGCCTGCTGGCCTTACTGAGTCGATAGGAACATTAGCCTGCTGGGCTTACTGAGTGGATAGGAACATTAGCCTGTTAGCCTTACTGGGTGGATAGGAACATTAGCCTGCTGGCCTTACTGAGTGGATAGGAACATTAGCCTGCTGGTCTTACTGAGTGGATAGGAACATTAGCCTGCTGGTCTTACTGAGTGGATAGGAACATTAGCCTGTTGGCCTTACTGAGTCGATAGGAACATTAGCCTGCTGGCCTTACTGAGTGGATAGGAACATTAGCCTGCTGGCCTTACTGAGTGGATAGGAACATTAGCCTGCTGGCCTTACTGAGTGGATAGGAACATTAGCCTGCTGGCCTTACGGAGTCGATAGGAACATTAGCCTGCTGGCCTTACTGAGTGGATAGGAACATTAGCCTGCTGGCCTTACTGAGTCGATAGGAACATTAGCCTGCTGGTCTTACTGAGTCGATAGGAACATTAGCCAGCTGGCCTTACTGAGTCGATAGGAACATTAGCCTGCTGGCCTTACTGGGTGGATAGGAACATTAGCCTGCTGGCCTTACTGAGTGGATAGGAACATTAGCCTGCTGGGCTTACTGAGTGGATAGGAACATTAGCCTGCTGGTGTTACTGAGTCGATAGGAACATTAGCCTGCTGGCCTTACTGAGTCGATAGGAACATTAGCCTGCTGGGCTTACTGAGTGGATAGGAACATTAGCCTGCTGGCGTTACTGAGTCGATAGGAACATTAGCCTGCTGGCCTTACTGAGTGGATAGGAACATTAGCCTGTTGGCCTTACTGGGTGGATAGGAACATTAGCCTGCTGGCCTTACTGAGTGGATAGGAACATTAGCCTGCTGGCCTTACTGAGTGGATAGGAACATTAGCCTGCTGGCCTTACTGAGTGGATAGGAACATTAGCCTGCTGGGCTTACTGAGTGGATAGGAACATTAGCCTGCTGGCCTTACTGAGTGGATAGGAACATTAGCCTGCTGGCCTTACTGAGTGGATAGGAACATTAACCTGCTGGCCTTACTGAGTCGATAGGAACATTAGCCTGCTGGCCTTACTGAGTCGATAGGAACATTAGCCTGCTGGCCTTACTAGGTCGATAGGAACATTAGCCTGCTGGCCTTACTGAGTGGATAGGAACATTAGCCTGCTGGGCTTACTGAGTGGATAGGAACATTAGCCTGCTGGTGTTACTGAGTCGATAGGAACATTAGCCTGCTGGCCTTACTGAGTCGATAGGAACATTAGCCTGCTGGGCTTACTGAGTGGATAGGAACATTAGCCTGTTAGCCTTACTGGGTGGATAGGAACATTAGCCTGCTGGCCTTACTGAGTGGATAGGAACATTAGCCTGCTGGTCTTACTGAGTGGATAGGAACATTAGCCTGCTGGTCTTACTGAGTGGATAGGAACATTAGCCTGTTGGCCTTACTGAGTCGATAGGAACATTAGCCTGCTGGCCTTACTGAGTGGATAGGAACATTAGCCTGCTGGCCTTACTGAGTGGATAGGAACATTAGCCTGCTGGCCTTACTGAGTGGATAGGAACATTAGCCTGCTGGCCTTACGGAGTCGATAGGAACATTAGCCTGCTGGCCTTACTGAGTGGATAGGAACATTAGCCTGCTGGCCTTACTGAGTCGATAGGAACATTAGCCTGCTGGTCTTACTGAGTCGATAGGAACATTAGCCAGCTGGCCTTACTGAGTCGATAGGAACATTAGCCTGCTGGTCTTACTGAGTCGATTGGAACATTAGCCTGCTGGCCTTACTGAGTGGAAAGGAACATTAGCCTGTTGGCCTTACTGGGTGGATAGGAACATTAGCCTGCTGGTCTTACTGAGTGGATAGGAACATTAGCCTGTTGGCCTTACTGAGTCGATAGGAACATTAGCCTGCTGGCCTTACTGAGTGGATAGGAACATTAGCCTGCTGGCCTTACTGAGTAGATAGGAACATTAGCCTGCTGGCCTTACTGAGTGGATAGGAACATTAGCCTGCTGGCCTTACTGAGTGGATAGGAACATTAGCCTGCTGGCCTTACTGAGTGGATAGGAACATTAGCCTGCTGGTCTTACTGAGTGGATAGGAACATTAGCCTGCTGGCCTTACTGAGTGGATAGGAACATTAGCCTGCTGGTCTTACTGAGTGGATAGGAACATTAGCCTGCTGGCCTTACTGAGTGGATAGGAACATTAGCCTGCTGGGCTTACTGAGTGGATAGGAACATTAGCCTGCTGGTGTTACTGAGTGGATAGGAACATTAGCCTGCTGGCCTTACTGAGTGGATAGGAACATTAGCCTGCTGGTCTTACTGAGTCGATAGGAACATTAGCCTGCTGGCCTTACTGAGTCGATAGGAACATTAGCCTGCTGGCCTTACTGAGTGGATAGGAACATTAGCCTGCTGGCCTTACTGGGTGGATAGGAACATTAGCCTGCTGGCCTTACTGAGTGGATAGGAACATTAGCCTGCTGGCCTTACTGAGTGGATAGGAACATTAGCCTGTTGGCCTTACTGATTGGATAGGAACATTAGCCTGTTGGCCTTACTGGGTGGATAGGAACATTAGCCTGTTGGCCTTACTGAGTGGATAGGAACATTAGCCTGCTGGTGTTACTGAGTGGATAGGTACATTAGCCTGCTGGCCTTACTGAGTGGATAGGAACATTAGCCTGCTGGTCTTACTGAGTGGATAGGAACATTAGCCTGCTGGCCTTACTGAGTGGATAGGAACATTAGCCTGCTGGCCTTACTGAGTGGATAGGAACATTAGCCTGCTGGCCTTACTGAGTGGATAGGAACATTAGCCTGGCCTTACTGAGTGGATAGGAACATTAGCCTGCTAGTGTTACTGAGTGGATAGGAACATTAGCCTGCTGGCCTTACTGAGTGGATAGGAACATTAGCCTGCTGGTCTTACTGAGTCGATAGGAACATTAGCCTGCTGGCCTTACTGAGTGGATAGGAACATTAGCCTGCTGGCCTTACTGGGTGGATAGGAACATTAGCCTGTTGACCTTACTGAGTGGATAGGAACATTAGCCTGTTGGCCTTACTGATTGGATAGGAACATTAGCCTGTTGGCATTACTGAGTGGATAGGAACATTAGCCTGCTGGCCTTACTGAGTGGATAGGAACATTAGCCTGCTGGCCTTACTGAGTGGATAGGAACATTAGCCTGCTGGCCTTACTGAGTGGATAGGAACATTAGCCTGCTGGTCTGACTGAGTCGATAGGAACATTAGCCTGTTGGCCTTACTGGGTGGATAGGAACATTAGCCTGTTGGCCTTACTGAGTGGATAGGAACATTAGCCTGCTGGCCTTACTGAGTGGATAGGAACATTAGCCTGCTGGCCTTACTGAGTGGATAGGAACATTAGCCTGCTGGCCTTACTGAGTGGATAGGAACATTAGCCTGCTGGCCTTACTGAGTGGATAGGAACATTAGCCTGCTGGCCTTACTGAGTGGATAGGAACATTAGCCTGCTGGCCTTACTGAGTGGATAGGAACATTAGCCTGCTGGCCTTACTGAGTGGATAGGAACATTAGCCTGCTGGCCTTACTGAGTGGATAGGAACATTAGCCTGCTGGCCTTACTGAGTGGATAGGAACATTAGCCTGCTGGCCTTACTGAGTGGATAGGAACATTAGCCTGCTGGCCTTACTGAGTGGATAGGAACATTAGCCTGCTGGCCTTACTGAGTCGATAGGAACATTAGCCTGCTGGCCTTACTGAGTCGATAGGAACATTAGCCTGCTGGCCTTACTGAGTCGATAGGAACATTAGCCTGCTGGCCTTACTGAGTGGATAGGAACATTAGCCTGCTGACCTTACTGAGTCGATAGGAACATTAGCCTGCTGGCCTTACTGAGTGGATAGGAACATTAGCCTGCTGGCCTTACTGAGTCGATAGGAACATTAGCCTGCTGGTCTTACTGAGTCGATAGGAACATTAGCCTGTTGGCCTTACTGAGTGGAATTGGAACATTAGCCTGCTGGCCTTACTGGGTTGATAGGAACATTAGCCTGCTGGCCTTACTGAGTGGATAGGAACATTAGCCTGCTGGCCTTACTGAGTGGATAGGAACATTAGCCTGCTGGCCTTACTGGGTGGATAGGAACATTAGCCTGCTGGCCTTACTGAGTGGATAGGAACATTAGCCTGCTGGCCTTACTGAGTGGATAGGAACATTAGCCTGCTGGCCTTACTGAGTGGATAGGAACATTAGCCTGTTGGCCTTACGGGGTGGATAGGAACATTAGCCTGTTGGCCTTACTAAGTCGATAGGAACATTAGCCTGCTGGCCTTACTGAGTGGATAGGAACATTAGCCTGCTGGCCTTACTGAGTGGATAGGAACATTAGCCTGCTGGCCTTACTGGGTGGATAGGAACATTAGCCTGCTGGCCTTACTGAGTGGATAGGAACATTAGCCTGCTGGCCTTACTGGGTGGATAGGAACATTAGCCTGCTGGTCTTACTGAGTCGATAGGAACATTAGCCTGCTGGCCTTACTGAGTGGATAGGAACATTAGCCTGTTGGCCTTACTGAGTGGATAGGAACATTAGCCTGCTGGCCTTCCTGAGTGGATAGGAACATTAGCCTGCTGGCCTTACTGAGTCGATAGGAACATTAGCCTGCTGGCATTACTGAGTCGATAGGAACATTAGCCTGCTGGCCTTACTGGGTGGATAGGAACATTAGCCTGCTGGCCTTACTGAGTGGATAGGAACATTAGCCTGCTGGCCTTACTGAGTCGATAGGAACATTAGCCTGCTGGCCTTACTGAGTCGATAGGAACATTAGCCTGCTGGCCTTACTGAGTCGATAGGAACATTAGCCTGCTGGCCTTACTGAGTCGATAGGAACATTAGCCTGCTGGCCTTACTGAGTGGATAGGAACATTAGCCTGCTGGGCTTACTGAGTGGATAGGAACATTAGCCTGCTGGTGTTACTGAGTCGATAGGAACATTAGCCTGCTGGCCTTACTGAGTCGATAGGAACATTAGCCTGCTGGGCTTACTGAGTGGATAGGAACATTAGCCTGCTGGCGTTACTGAGTCGATAGGAACATTAGCCTGCTGGCCTTACTGAGTGGATAGGAACATTAGCCTGTTGGCCTTACTGGGTGGATAGGAACATTAGCCTGCTGGCCTTACTGAGTGGATAGGAACATTAGCCTGCTGGCCTTACTGAGTGGATAGGAACATTAGCCTGCTGGCCTTACTGAGTGGATAGGAACATTAGCCTGCTGGCCTTACTGAGTCGATAGGAACATTAGCCTGCTGGTCTTACTGAGTCGATAGGAACATTAGCCAGCTGGCCTTACTGAGTCGATAGGAACATTAGCCTGCTGGTCTTACTGAGTCGATTGGAACATTAGCCTGCTGGCCTTACTGAGTGGAAAGGAACATTAGCCTGTTGGCCTTACTGGGTGGATAGGAACATTAGCCTGCTGGTCTTACTGAGTGGATAGGAACATTAGCCTGTTGGCCTTACTGAGTCGATAGGAACATTAGCCTGCTGGCCTTACTGAGTGGATAGGAACATTAGCCTGCTGGCCTTACTGAGTAGATAGGAACATTAGCCTGCTGGCCTTACTGAGTGGATAGGAACATTAGCCTGCTGGCCTTACTGAGTGGATAGGAACATTAGCCTGCTGGCCTTACTGAGTGGATAGGAACATTAGCCTGCTGGTCTTACTGAGTGGATAGGAACATTAGCCTGCTGGCCTTACTGAGTGGATAGGAACATTAGCCTGCTGGTCTTACTGAGTGGATAGGAACATTAGCCTGCTGGTGTTACTGAGTGGATAGGAACATTAGCCTGCTGGCCTTACTGAGTGGATAGGAACATTAGCCTGCTGGTCTTACTGAGTCGATAGGAACATTAGCCTGCTGGCCTTACTGAGTCGATAGGAACATTAGCCTGCTGGCCTTACTGAGTGGATAGGAACATTAGCCTGCTGGCCTTACTGGGTGGATAGGAACATTAGCCTGCTGGCCTTACTGAGTGGATAGGAACATTAGCCTGCTGGCCTTACTGAGTGGATAGGAACATTAGCCTGTTGGCCTTACTGATTGGATAGGAACATTAGCCTGTTGGCCTTACTGGGTGGATAGGAACATTAGCCTGTTGGCCTTACTGAGTGGATAGGAACATTAGCCTGCTGGTGTTACTGAGTGGATAGGTACATTAGCCTGCTGGCCTTACTGAGTGGATAGGAACATTAGCCTGCTGGTCTTACTGAGTGGATAGGAACATTAGCCTGCTGGCCTTACTGAGTGGATAGGAACATTAGCCTGCTGGCCTTACTGAGTGGATAGGAACATTAGCCTGCTGGCCTTACTGAGTGGATAGGAACATTAGCCTGGCCTTACTGAGTGGATAGGAACATTAGGCTGCTGGTGTTACTGAGTGGATAGGAACATTAGCCTGCTGGCCTTACTGAGTGGATAGGAACATTAGCCTGCTGGTCTTACTGAGTCGATAGGAACATTAGCCTGCTGGCCTTACTGAGTGGATAGGAACATTAGCCTGCTGGCCTTACTGGGTGGATAGGAACATTAGCCTGTTGACCTTACTGAGTGGATAGGAACATTAGCCTGTTGGCCTTACTGATTGGATAGGAACATTAGCCTGTTGGCATTACTGAGTGGATAGGAACATTAGCCTGCTGGCCTTACTGAGTGGATAGGAACATTAGCCTGCTGGTGTTACTGAGTGGATAGGAACATTAGCCTGCTGGCCTTACTGAGTGGATAGGAACATTAGCCTGCTGGTCTGACTGAGTCGATAGGAACATTAGCCTGTTGGCCTTACTGGGTGGATAGGAACATTAGCCTGTTGGCCTTACTGAGTGGATAGGAACATTAGCCTGCTGGCCTTACTGAGTGGATAGGAACATTAGCCTGCTGGCCTTACTGAGTCGATAGGAACATTAGCCTGCTGGCCTTACTAGGTCGATAGGAACATTTGCCTGCTGGCCTTACTGAGTGGATAGGAACATTAGCCTGCTGGGCTTACTGAGTGGATAGGAACATTAGCCTGCTGGTGTTACTGAGTCGATAGGAACATTAGCCTGCTGGCCTTACTGAGTCGATAGGAACATTAGCCTGCTGGGCTTACTGAGTGGATAGGAACATTAGCCTGCTGGCGTTAATGAGTCAATAGGAACATTAGCCTGCTGGCCTTACTGAGTGGATAGGAACATTAGCCTGTTGGCCTTACTGGGTGGATAGGAACATTAGCCTGCTGGCCTTACTGAGTGGATAGGAACATTAGCCTGCTGGTCTTACTGAGTGGATAGGAACATTAGCCTGCTGGTCTTACTGAGTGGATAGGAACATTAGCCTGTTGGCCTTACTGAGTCGATAGGAACATTAGCTTGCTGGCCTTACTGAGTGGATAGGAACATTAGCCTGCTGGCCTTACTGAGTGGATAGGAACATTAGCCTGCTGGCCTTACTGAGTGGATAGGAACATTAGCCTGCTGGCCTTACGGAGTCGATAGGAACATTAGCCTGCTGGCCTTACTGAGTGGATAGGAACATTAGCCTGCTGGCCTTACTGAGTCGATAGGAACATTAGCCTGCTGGTCTTACTGAGTCGATAGGAACATTAGCCAGCTGGCCTTACTGAGTCGATAGGAACATTAGCCTGCTGGTCTTACTGAGTCGATAGGAACATTAGCCTGCTGGCCTTACTGAGTGGAAAGGAACATTAGCCTGTTGGCCTTACTGGGTGGATAGGAACATTAGCCTGCTGGTCTTACTGAGTGGATAGGAACATTAGCCTGTTGGCCTTACTGAGTCGATAGGAACATTAGCCTGCTGGCCTTACTGAGTGGATAGGAACATTAGCCTGCTGGCCTTACTGAGTGGATAGGAACATTAGCCTGCTGGCCTTACTGAGTGGATAGGAACATTAGCCTGCTGGCCTTACTGAGTGGATAGGAACATTAGCCTGCTGGCCTTACTGAGTGGATAGGAACATTAGCCTGCTGGTCTTACTGAGTGGATAGGAACATTAGCCTGCTGGCCTTACTGAGTGGATAGGAACATTAGCCTGCTGGTCTTACTGAGTGGATAGGAACATTAGCCTGCTGGCCTTACTGAGTGGATAGGAACATTAGCCTGCTGGGCTTACTGAGTGGATAGGAACATTAGCCTGCTGGTGTTACTGAGTGGATAGGAACATTAGCCTGCTGGCCTTACTGAGTGGATAGGAACATTAGCCTGCTGGTCTTACTGAGTCGATAGGAACATTAGCCTGCTGGCCTTACTGAGTCGATAGGAACATTAGCCTGCTGGCCTTACTGAGTGGATAGGAACATTAGCCTGCTGGCCTTACTGGGTGGATAGGAACATTAGCCTGCTGGCCTTACTGAGTGGATAGGAACATTAGCCTGCTGGCCTTACTGAGTGGATAGGAACATTAGCCTGCTGGTGTTACTGAGTGGATAGGAACATTAGCCTGCTGGCCTTACTGAGTGGATAGGAACATTAGCCTGCTGGTGTTACTGAGTGGATAGGAACATTAGCCTGCTGGCCTTACTGAGTGGATAGGAACATTAGCCTGCTGGTCTGACTGAGTCGATAGGAACATTAGCCTGTTGGCCTTACTGGGTGGATAGGAACATTAGCCTGTTGGCCTTACTGAGTGGATAGGAACATTAGCCTGCTGGCCTTACTGAGTGGATAGGAACATTAGCCTGCTGGCCTTACTGAGTCGATAGGAACATTAGCCTGCTGGCCTTACTAGGTCGATAGGAACATTTGCCTGCTGGCCTTACTGAGTGGATAGGAACATTAGCCTGCTGGGCTTACTGAGTGGATAGGAACATTAGCCTGCTGGTGTTACTGAGTCGATAGGAACATTAGCCTGCTGGCCTTACTGAGTCGATAGGAACATTAGCCTGCTGGGCTTACTGAGTGGATAGGAACATTAGCCTGCTGGCGTTAATGAGTCAATAGGAACATTAGCCTGCTGGCCTTACTGAGTGGATAGGAACATTAGCCTGTTGGCCTTACTGGGTGGATAGGAACATTAGCCTGCTGGCCTTACTGAGTGGATAGGAACATTAGCCTGCTGGTCTTACTGAGTGGATAGGAACATTAGCCTGCTGGTCTTACTGAGTGGATAGGAACATTAGCCTGTTGGCCTTACTGAGTCGATAGGAACATTAGCTTGCTGGCCTTACTGAGTGGATAGGAACATTAGCCTGCTGGCCTTACTGAGTGGATAGGAACATTAGCCTGCTGGCCTTACTGAGTGGATAGGAACATTAGCCTGCTGGCCTTACGGAGTCGATAGGAACATTAGCCTGCTGGCCTTACTGAGTGGATAGGAACATTAGCCTGCTGGCCTTACTGAGTCGATAGGAACATTAGCCTGCTGGTCTTACTGAGTCGATAGGAACATTAGCCAGCTGGCCTTACTGAGTCGATAGGAACATTAGCCTGCTGGTCTTACTGAGTCGATAGGAACATTAGCCTGCTGGCCTTACTGAGTGGAAAGGAACATTAGCCTGTTGGCCTTACTGGGTGGATAGGAACATTAGCCTGCTGGTCTTACTGAGTGGATAGGAACATTAGCCTGTTGGCCTTACTGAGTCGATAGGAACATTAGCCTGCTGGCCTTACTGAGTGGATAGGAACATTAGCCTGCTGGCCTTACTGAGTGGATAGGAACATTAGCCTGCTGGCCTTACTGAGTGGATAGGAACATTAGCCTGCTGGCCTTACTGAGTGGATAGGAACATTAGCCTGCTGGCCTTACTGAGTGGATAGGAACATTAGCCTGCTGGTCTTACTGAGTGGATAGGAACATTAGCCTGCTGGCCTTACTGAGTGGATAGGAACATTAGCCTGCTGGTCTTACTGAGTGGATAGGAACATTAGCCTGCTGGCCTTACTGAGTGGATAGGAACATTAGCCTGCTGGGCTTACTGAGTGGATAGGAACATTAGCCTGCTGGTGTTACTGAGTGGATAGGAACATTAGCCTGCTGGCCTTACTGAGTGGATAGGAACATTAGCCTGCTGGTCTTACTGAGTCGATAGGAACATTAGCCTGCTGGCCTTACTGAGTCGATAGGAACATTAGCCTGCTGGCCTTACTGAGTGGATAGGAACATTAGCCTGCTGGCCTTACTGGGTGGATAGGAACATTAGCCTGCTGGCCTTACTGAGTGGATAGGAACATTAGCCTGCTGGCCTTACTGAGTGGATAGGAACATTAGCCTGTTGGCCTTACTGATTGGATAGGAACATTAGCCTGTTGGCCTTACTGGGTGGATAGGAACATTAGCCTGTTGGCCTTACTGAGTGGATAGGAACATTAGCCTGCTGGTGTTACTGAGTGGATAGGTACATTAGCCTGCTGGCCTTACTGAGTGGATAGGAACATTAGCCTGCTGGTCTTACTGAGTCGATAGGAACATTAGCCTGCTGGCCTTACTGAGTGGATAGGAACATTAGCCTGCTGGCCTTATTGAGTGGATAGGAACATTAGCCTGCTGGCCTTACTGAGTGGATAGGAACATTAGCCTGGCCTTACTGAGTGGATAGGAACATTAGCCTGCTGGTGTTACTGAGTGGATAGGAACATTAGCCTGCTGGCCTTACTGAGTGGATAGGAACATTAGCCTGCTGGTCTTACTGAGTCGATAGGAACATTAGCCTGCTGGCCTTACTGAGTGGATAGGAACATTAGCCTGCTGGCCTTACTGAGTGGATAGGAACATTAGCCTGCTGGCCTTACTGAGTGGATAGGAACATTAGCCTGGCCTTACTGAGTGGATAGGAACATTAGCCTGCTGGTGTTACTGAGTGGATAGGAACATTAGCCTGCTGGCCTTACTGAGTGGATAGGAACATTAGCCTGCTGGTCTTACTGAGTCGATAGGAACATTAGCCTGCTGGCCTTACTGAGTGGATAGGAACATTAGCCTGCTGGCCTTACTGGGTGGATAGGAACATTAGCCTGTTGACCTTACTGAGTGGATAGGAACATTAGCCTGTTGGCCTTACTGATTGGATAGGAACATTAGCCTGTTGGCATTACTGGGTGGATAGGAACATTAGCCTGTTGGCCTTACTGATTGGATAGGAACATTAGCCTGTTGGCCTTACTGGGTGGATAGGAACATTAGCCTGCTGGCCTTACTGGGTGGATAGGAACATTAGCCTGCTGGCCTTACTGAGTGGATAGGAACATTAGCCTGCTGGCCTTACTGAGTGGATAGGAACATTAGCCTGCTGGTGTTACTGAGTGGATAGGAACATTAGCCTGCTGGTCTGACTGAGTCGATAGGAACATTAGCCTGTTGGCCTTACTGGGTGGATAGGAACATTAGCCTGTTGGCCTTACTGAGTGGATAGGAACATTAGCCTGCTGGCCTTACTGAGTGGATAGGAACATTAGCCTGCTGGCCTTACTGAGTCGATAGGAACATTAGCCTGCTGGCCTTACTGAGTCGATAGGAACATTAGCCTGCTGGCCTTACTGAGTCGATAGGAACATTAGCCTGCTGGCCTTACTGAGTCGATAGGAACATTAGCCTGCTGGCCTTACTGAGTGGATAGGAACATTAGCCTGCTGGGCTTACTGAGTGGATAGGAACATTAGCCTGCTGGTGTTACTGAGTCGATAGGAACATTAGCCTGCTGGCCTTACTGAGTCGATAGGAACATTAGCCTGCTGGGCTTACTGAGTGGATAGGAACATTAGCCTGCTGGCGTTACTGAGTCGATAGGAACATTAGCCTGCTGGCCTTACTGAGTGGATAGGAACATTAGCCTGTTGGCCTTACTGGGTGGATAGGAACATTAGCCTGCTGGCCTTACTGAGTGGATAGGAACATTAGCCTGCTGGCCTTACTGAGTGGATAGGAACATTAGCCTGCTGGCCTTACTGAGTGGATAGGAACATTAGCCTGCTGGGCTTACTGAGTGGATAGGAACATTAGCCTGCTGGCCTTACTGAGTGGATAGGAACATTAGCCTGCTGGCCTTACTGAGTGGATAGGAACATTAACCTGCTGGCCTTACTGAGTCGATAGGAACATTAGCCTGCTGGCCTTACTGAGTCGATAGGAACATTAGCCTGCTGGCCTTACTAGGTCGATAGGAACATTTGCCTGCTGGCCTTACTGAGTGGATAGGAACATTAGCCTGCTGGGCTTACTGAGTGGATAGGAACATTAGCCTGCTGGTGTTACTGAGTCGATAGGAACATTAGCCTGCTGGCCTTACTGGGTGGATAGGAACATTAGCCTGCTGGCCTTACTGAGTGGATAGGAACATTAGCCTGCTGGCCTTACTGAGTGGATAGGAACATTAGCCTGCTGGCCTTACTGAGTGGATAGGAACATTAGCCTGCTGGGCTTACTGAGTGGATAGGAACATTAGCCTGCTGGCCTTACTGAGTGGATAGGAACATTAGCCTGCTGGCCTTACTGAGTGGATAGGAACATTAACCTGCTGGCCTTACTGAGTCGATAGGAACATTAGCCTGCTGGCCTTACTGGGTGGATAGGAACATTAGCCTGCTGGCCTTACTGAGTGGATAGGAACATTAGCCTGCTGGCCTTACTGAGTGGATAGGAACATTAGCCTGCTGGCCTTACTGAGTGGATAGGAACATTAGCCTGCTGGGCTTACTGAGTGGATAGGAACATTAGCCTGCTGGCCTTACTGAGTGGATAGGAACATTAGCCTGCTGGCCTTACTGAGTGGATAGGAACATTAACCTGCTGGCCTTACTGAGTCGATAGGAACATTAGCCTGCTGGCCTTACTGAGTCGATAGGAACATTAGCCTGCTGGCCTTACTAGGTCGATAGGAACATTTGCCTGCTGGCCTTACTGAGTGGATAGGAACATTAGCCTGCTGGGCTTACTGAGTGGATAGGAACATTAGCCTGCTGGTGTTACTGAGTCGATAGGAACATTAGCCTGCTGGCCTTACTGAGTCGATAGGAACATTAGCCTGCTGGGCTTACTGAGTGGATAGGAACATTAGCCTGCTGGCGTTAATGAGTCAATAGGAACATTAGCCTGCTGGCCTTACTGAGTGGATAGGAACATTAGCCTGTTGGCCTTACTGGGTGGATAGGAACATTAGCCTGCTGGCCTTACTGAGTGGATAGGAACATTAGCCTGCTGGTCTTACTGAGTGGATAGGAACATTAGCCTGCTGGTCTTACTGAGTGGATAGGAACATTAGCCTGTTGGCCTTACTGAGTCGATAGGAACATTAGCCTGCTGGCCTTACTGAGTGGATAGGAACATTAGCCTGCTGGCCTTACTGAGTGGATAGGAACATTAGCCTGCTGGCCTTACTGAGTGGATAGGAACATTAGCCTGCTGGCCTTACGGAGTCGATAGGAACATTAGCCTGCTGGCCTTACTGAGTGGATAGGAACATTAGCCTGCTGGCCTTACTGAGTCGATAGGAACATTAGCCTGCTGGTCTTACTGAGTCGATAGGAACATTAGCCAGCTGGCCTTACTGAGTCGATAGGAACATTAGCCTGCTGGTCTTACTGAGTCGATAGGAACATTAGCCTGCTGGCCTTACTGAGTGGAAAGGAACATTAGCCTGTTGGCCTTACTGGGTGGATAGGAACATTAGCCTGCTGGTCTTACTGAGTGGATAGGAACATTAGCCTGTTGGCCTTACTGAGTCGATAGGAACATTAGCCTGCTGGCCTTACTGAGTGGATAGGAACATTAGCCTGCTGGCCTTACTGAGTGGATAGGAACATTAGCCTGCTGGCCTTACTGAGTGGATAGGAACATTAGCCTGCTGGCCTTACTGAGTGGATAGGAACATTAGCCTGCTGGCCTTACTGAGTGGATAGGAACATTAGCCTGCTGGTCTTACTGAGTGGATAGGAACATTAGCCTGCTGGCCTTACTGAGTGGATAGGAACATTAGCCTGCTGGTCTTACTGAGTGGATAGGAACATTAGCCTGCTGGCCTTACTGAGTGGATAGGAACATTAGCCTGCTGGGCTTACTGAGTGGATAGGAACATTAGCCTGCTGGTGTTACTGAGTGGATAGGAACATTAGCCTGCTGGCCTTACTGAGTGGATAGGAACATTAGCCTGCTGGTCTTACTGAGTCGATAGGAACATTAGCCTGCTGGCCTTACTGAGTCGATAGGAACATTAGCCTGCTGGCCTTACTGAGTGGATAGGAACATTAGCCTGCTGGCCTTACTGGGTGGATAGGAACATTAGCCTGCTGGCCTTACTGAGTGGATAGGAACATTAGCCTGCTGGCCTTACTGAGTGGATAGGAACATTAGCCTGTTGGCCTTACTGATTGGATAGGAACATTAGCCTGTTGGCCTTACTGGGTGGATAGGAACATTAGCCTGTTGGCCTTACTGAGTGGATAGGAACATTAGCCTGCTGGTGTTACTGAGTGGATAGGTACATTAGCCTGCTGGCCTTACTGAGTGGATAGGAACATTAGCCTGCTGGTCTTACTGAGTCGATAGGAACATTAGCCTGCTGGCCTTACTGAGTGGATAGGAACATTAGCCTGCTGGCCTTATTGAGTGGATAGGAACATTAGCCTGCTGGCCTTACTGAGTGGATAGGAACATTAGCCTGGCCTTACTGAGTGGATAGGAACATTAGCCTGCTGGTGTTACTGAGTGGATAGGAACATTAGCCTGCTGGCCTTACTGAGTGGATAGGAACATTAGCCTGCTGGTCTTACTGAGTCGATAGGAACATTAGCCTGCTGGCCTTACTGAGTGGATAGGAACATTAGCCTGCTGGCCTTACTGAGTGGATAGGAACATTAGCCTGCTGGCCTTACTGAGTGGATAGGAACATTAGCCTGGCCTTACTGAGTGGATAGGAACATTAGCCTGCTGGTGTTACTGAGTGGATAGGAACATTAGCCTGCTGGCCTTACTGAGTGGATAGGAACATTAGCCTGCTGGTCTTACTGAGTCGATAGGAACATTAGCCTGCTGGCCTTACTGAGTGGATAGGAACATTAGCCTGCTGGCCTTACTGGGTGGATAGGAACATTAGCCTGTTGACCTTACTGAGTGGATAGGAACATTAGCCTGTTGGCCTTACTGATTGGATAGGAACATTAGCCTGTTGGCATTACTGGGTGGATAGGAACATTAGCCTGTTGGCCTTACTGATTGGATAGGAACATTAGCCTGTTGGCCTTACTGGGTGGATAGGAACATTAGCCTGCTGGCCTTACTGGGTGGATAGGAACATTAGCCTGCTGGCCTTACTGAGTGGATAGGAACATTAGCCTGCTGGCCTTACTGAGTGGATAGGAACATTAGCGTGCTGGTGTTACTGAGTGGATAGGAACATTAGCCTGCTGGTCTGACTGAGTCGATAGGAACATTAGCCTGTTGGCCTTACTGGGTGGATAGGAACATTAGCCTGTTGGCCTTACTGAGTGGATAGGAACATTAGCCTGCTGGCCTTACTGAGTGGATAGGAACATTAGCCTGCTGGCCTTACTGAGTGGATAGGAACATTAGCATGCTGGCCTTACTGAGTGGATAGGAACATTAGCCTGCTGGCCTTACTGAGTGGATAGGAACATTAGCCTGCTGGCCTTACTGAGTGGATAGGAACATTAGCCTGCTGGCCTTACTGAGTGGATAGGAACATTAGCCTGCTGGCCTTACTGAGTGGATAGGAACATTAGCCTGCTGGCCTTACTGAGTCGATAGGATCATTAGCCTGCTGGCCTTACTGAGTCGATAGGAACATTAGCCTGCTGGCCTTACTGAGTCGATAGGAACATTAGCCTGCTGGCCTTACTGAGTCGATAGGAACATTAGCCTGCTGGCCTTACTGAGTCGATAGGAACATTAGCCTGCTGGCCTTACTGAGTGGATAGGAACATTAGCCTGCTGGCCTTACTGAGTCGATAGGAACATTAGCCTGCTGGCCTTACTGGGTGGATAGGAACATTAGCCTGCTGGCCTTACTGAGTGGATAGGAACATTAGCCTGCTGGCCTTACTGAGTGGATAGGAACATTAGCCTGCTGGCCTTACTGAGTGGATAGGAACATTAGCCTGTTGGCCTTACGGGGTGGATAGGAACATTAGCCTGTTGGCCTTACTAAGTCGATAGGAACATTAGCCTGCTGGCCTTACTGAGTGGATAGGAACATTAGCCTGCTGGCCTTACTGAGTGGATAGGAACATTAGCCTGCTGGCCTTACTGGGTGGATAGGAACATTAGCCTGCTGGCCTTACTGAGTGGATAGGAACATTAGCCTGCTGGCCTTACTGGGTGGATAGGAACATTAGCCTGCTGGTCTTACTGAGTCGATAGGAACATTAGCCTGCTGGCCTTACTGAGTGGATAGGAACATTAGCCTGTTGGCCTTACTGAGTGGATAGGAACATTAGCCTGCTGGCCTTCCTGAGTGGATAGGAACATTAGCCTGCTGGCCTTACTGAGTCGATAGGAACATTAGCCTGCTGGCCTTACTGAGTCGATAGGAACATTAGCCTGCTGGCCTTACTGGGTGGATAGGAACATTAGCCTGCTGGCCTTACTGAGTGGATAGGAACATTAGCCTGCTGGCCTTACTGAGTCGATAGGAACATTAGCCTGCTGGCCTTACTGAGTCGATAGGAACATTAGCCTGCTGGCCTTACTGAGTCGATAGGAACATTAGCCTGCTGGCCTTACTGAGTCGATAGGAACATTAGCCTGCTGGCCTTACTGAGTGGATAGGAACATTAGCCTGCTGGGCTTACTGAGTGGATAGGAACATTAGCCTGCTGGTGTTACTGAGTCGATAGGAACATTAGCCTGCTGGCCTTACTGAGTCGATAGGAACATTAGCCTGCTGGGCTTACTGAGTGGATAGGAACATTAGCCTGCTGGCGTTACTGAGTCGATAGGAACATTAGCCTGCTGGCCTTACTGAGTGGATAGGAACATTAGCCTGCTGGCCTTACTGAGTGGATAGGAACATTAGCCTGCTGGCCTTACTGAGTGGATAGGAACATTAGCCTGCTGTGGATAGGAACATTAGCCTGTTGGCCTTACTGGGTGGATAGGAACATTAGCCTGCTGGCCTTACTGAGTGGATAGGAACATTAGCCTGCTGGCCTTACTGAGTGGATAGGAACATTAGCCTGCTGGCCTTACTGAGTGGATAGGAACATTAGCCTGCTGGGCTTACTGAGTGGATAGGAACATTAGCCTGCTGGCCTTACTGAGTGGATAGGAACATTAGCCTGCTGGCCTTACTGAGTGGATAGGAACATTAACCTGCTGGCCTTACTGAGTCGATAGGAACATTAGCCTGCTGGCCTTACTGAGTCGATAGGAACATTAGCCTGCTGGCCTTACTAGGTCGATAGGAACATTTGCCTGCTGGCCTTACTGAGTGGATAGGAACATTAGCCTGCTGGGCTTACTGAGTGGATAGGAACATTAGCCTGCTGGTGTTACTGAGTCGATAGGAACATTAGCCTGCTGGCCTTACTGAGTCGATAGGAACATTAGCCTGCTGGGCTTACTGAGTGGATAGGAACATTAGCCTGCTGGCGTTAATGAGTCAATAGGAACATTAGCCTGCTGGCCTTACTGAGTGGATAGGAACATTAGCCTGTTGGCCTTACTGGGTGGATAGGAACATTAGCCTGCTGGCCTTACTGAGTGGATAGGAACATTAGCCTGCTGGTCTTACTGAGTGGATAGGAACATTAGCCTGCTGGTCTTACTGAGTGGATAGGAACATTAGCCTGTTGGCCTTACTGAGTCGATTACTGAGTGGATAGGAACATTAGCCTGCTGGTCTTACTGAGTGGATAGGAACATTAGCCTGCTGGTCTTACTGAGTGGATAGGAACATTAGCCTGTTGGCCTTACTGAGTCGATAGGAACATTAGCCTGCTGGCCTTACTGAGTGGATAGGAACATTAGCCTGCTGGCCTTACTGAGTGGATAGGAACATTAGCCTGCTGGCCTTACTGAGTGGATAGGAACATTAGCCTGCTGGCCTTACTGAGTGGATAGGAACATTAGCCTGCTGGCCTTACTGAGTGGATAGGAACATTAGCCTGCTGGCCTTACGGAGTCGATAGGAACATTAGCCTGCTGGCCTTACTGAGTGGATAGGAACATTAGCCTGCTGGCCTTACTGAGTCGATAGGAACATTAGCCTGCTGGTCTTACTGAGTCGATAGGAACATTAGCCAGCTGGCCTTACTGAGTCGATAGGAACATTAGCCTGCTGGTCTTACTGAGTCGATAGGAACATTAGCCTGCTGGCCTTACTGAGTGGAAAGGAACATTAGCCTGTTGGCCTTACTGGGTGGATAGGAACATTAGCCTGCTGGTCTTACTGAGTGGATAGGAACATTAGCCTGTTGGCCTTACTGAGTCGATAGGAACATTAGCCTGCTGGCCTTACTGAGTGGATAGGAACATTAGCCTGCTGGCCTTACTGAGTGGATAGGAACATTAGCCTGCTGGCCTTACTGAGTGGATAGGAACATTAGCCTGCTGGCCTTACTGAGTGGATAGGAACATTAGCCTGCTGGCCTTACTGAGTGGATAGGAACATTAGCCTGCTGGTCTTACTGAGTGGATAGGAACATTAGCCTGCTGGCCTTACTGAGTGGATAGGAACATTAGCCTGCTGGTCTTACTGAGTGGATAGGAACATTAGCCTGCTGGCCTTACTGAGTGGATAGGAACATTAGCCTGCTGGGCTTACTGAGTGGATAGGAACATTAGCCTGCTGGTGTTACTGAGTGGATAGGAACATTAGCCTGCTGGCCTTACTGAGTGGATAGGAACATTAGCCGGCTGGTCTTACTGAGTCGATAGGAACATTAGCCTGCTGGCCTTACTGAGTGGATAGGAACATTAGCCTGCTGGCCTTACTGAGTGGATAGGAACATTAGCCTGCTGGCCTTACTGGGTGGATAGGAACATTAGCCTGCTGGCCTTACTGAGTGGATAGGAACATTAGCCTGCTGGCCTTACTGAGTGGATAGGAACATTAGCCTGTTCGCCTTACTGATTGGATAGGAACATTAGCCTGTTGGCCTTACTGGGTGGATAGGAACATTAGCCTGTTGGCCTTACTGAGTGGATAGGAACATTAGCCTGCTGGTGTTACTGAGTGGATAGGTACATTAGCCTGCTGGCCTTACTGAGTGGATAGGAACATTAGCCTGCTGGTCTTACTGAGTCGATAGGAACATTAGCCTGCTGGCCTTACTGAGTGGATAGGAACATTAGCCTGCTGGCCTTACTGAGTGGATAGGAACATTAGCCTGCTGGCCTTACTGAGTGGATAGGAACATTAGCCTGGCCTTACTGAGTGGATAGGAACATTAGCCTGCTGGTGTTACTGAGTGGATAGGAACATTAGCCTGCTGGCCTTACTGAGTGGATAGGAACATTAGCCTGCTGGTCTTACTGAGTCGATAGGAACATTAGCCTGCTGGCCTTACTGAGTGGATAGGAACATTAGCCTGCTGGCCTTACTGAGTGGATAGGAACATTAGCCTGCTGGCCTTACTGAGTGGATAGGAACATTAGCCTGGCCTTACTGAGTGGATAGGAACATTAGCCTGCTGGTGTTACTGAGTGGATAGGAACATTAGCCTGCTGGCCTTACTGAGTGGATAGGAACATTAGCCTGCTGGTCTTACTGAGTCGATAGGAACATTAGCCTGCTGGCCTTACTGAGTGGATAGGAACATTAGCCTGCTGGCCTTACTGGGTGGATAGGAACATTAGCCTGTTGACCTTACTGAGTGGATAGGAACATTAGCCTGTTGGCCTTACTGATTGGATAGGAACATTAGCCTGTTGGCATTACTGGGTGGATAGGAACATTAGCCTGTTGGCCTTACTGATTGGATAGGAACATTAGCCTGTTGGCCTTACTGGGTGGATAGGAACATTAGCCTGTTGGCCTTACTGATTGGATAGGAACATTAGCCTGCTGGCCTTACTGGGTGGATAGGAACATTAGCCTGCTGGCCTTACTGAGTGGATAGGAACATTAGCCTGCTGGCCTTACTGAGTGGATAGGAACATTAGCCTGCTGGTGTTACTGAGTGGATAGGAACATTAGCCTGCTGGCCTTACTGAGTGGATAGGAACATTAGCCTGCTGGTCTGACTGAGTCGATAGGAACATTAGCCTGTTGGCCTTACTGGGTGGATAGGAACATTAGCCTGTTGGCCTTACTGAGTGGATAGGAACATTAGCCTGCTGGCCTTACTGAGTGGATAGGAACATTAGCCTGCTGGCCTTACTGAGTGGATAGGAACATTAGCATGCTGGCCTTACTGAGTGGATAGGAACATTAGCCTGCTGGCCTTACTGAGTGGATAGGAACATTAGCCTGCTGGCCTTACTGAGTGGATAGGAACATTAGCCTGCTGGCCTTACTGAGTGGATAGGAACATTAGCCTGCTGGCCTTACTGAGTGGATAGGAACATTAGCCTGCTGGCCTTACTGAGTCGATAGGAACATTAGCCTGCTGGCGTTACTGAGTCGATAGGAACATTAGCCTGCTGGCCTTACTGAGTCGATAGGAACATTAGCCTGCTGGCCTTACTGAGTCGATAGGAACATTAGCCTGCTGGCCTTACTGAGTCGATAGGAACATTAGCCTGCTGGCCTTACTGAGTGGATAGGAACATTAGCCTGCTGGCCTTACTGAGTCGATAGGAACATTAGCCTGCTGGCCTTACTGAGTCGATAGGAACATTAGCCTGCTGGCCTTACTGAGTGGATAGGAACATTAGCCTGCTGACCTTACTGAGTCGATAGGAACATTAGCCTGCTGGCCTTACTGAGTGGATAGGAACATTAGCCTGCTGGCCTTACTGAGTCGATAGGAACATTAGCCTGCTGGTCTTACTGAGTCGATAGGAACATTAGCCTGTTGGCCTTACTGAGTGGAATTGGAACATTAGCCTGCTGGCCTTACTGAGTGGATAGGAACATTAGCCTGTTGGCCTTACGGGGTGGATAGGAACATTAGCCTGCTGGCCTTACTGAGTGGATAGGAACATTAGCCTGCTGGCCTTACTGAGTGGATAGGAACATTAGCCTGCTGGCCTTCCTGAGTGGATAGGAACATTAGCCTGCTGGCCTTACTGAGTGGATAGGAACATTAGCCTGCTGGCCTTACTGAGTCGATAGGAACATTAGCCTGCTGGCCTTACTGAGTGGATAGGAACATTAGCCTGCTGGCCTTACTGGGTGGATAGGAACATTAGCCTGCTGGCCTTACTGAGTGGATAGGAACATTAGCCTGCTGGCCTTACTGAGTGGATAGGAACATTAGCCTGCTGGCCTTACTGAGTGGATAGGAACATTAGCCTGCTGGCCTTACTGAGTGGATAGGAACATTAGCCTGCTGGCCTTACTGAGTGGATAGGAACATTAGCCTGCTGGCCTTACTGAGTGGATAGGAACATTAGCCTGCTGGCCTTACTGAGTGGATAGGAACATTAGCCTGCTGGCCTTACTGAGTGGATAGGAACATTAGCCTGCTGGCCTTACTGAGTGGATAGGAACATTAGCCTGCTGGCCTTACTGAGTCGATAGGAACATTAGCCTGCTGGCCTTACTGAGTCGATAGGAACATTAGCCTGCTGGCCTTACTGAGTCGATAGGAACATTAGCCTGCTGGCCTTACTGAGTCGATAGGAACATTAGCCTGCTGGCCTTACTGAGTGGATAGGAACATTAGCCTGCTGGCCTTACTGAGTCGATAGGAACATTAGCCTGCTGGCCTTACTGAGTCGATAGGAACATTAGCCTGCTGGCCTTACTGAGTGGATAGGAACATTAGCCTGCTGACCTTACTGAGTCGATAGGAACATTAGCCTGCTGGCCTTACTGAGTGGATAGGAACATTAGCCTGCTGGCCTTACTGAGTCGATAGGAACATTAGCCTGCTGGTCTTACTGAGTCGATAGGAACATTAGCCTGTTGGCCTTACTGAGTGGAATTGGAACATTAGCCTGCTGGCCTTACTGGGTTGATAGGAACATTAGCCTGCTGGCGTTACTGAGTGGATAGGAACATTAGCCTGCTGGTATTACTGAGTGGATAGGAACATTAGCCTGCTGGCCTTACTGAGTGGATAGGAACATTAGCCTGCTGGCCTTACTGAGTGGATAGGAACATTAGCCTGCTGGCCTTACTGAGTGGATAGGAACATTAGCCTGTTGGCCTTACTGAGTGGATAGGAACATTAGCCTGCTGGCCTTACTGAGTGGATAGGAACATTAGCCTGTTGGCCTTACTGAGTGGATAGGAACATTAGCCTGCTGGCCTTACTGAGTGGATAGGAACATTAGCCTGCTGGCCTTACTGAGTGGATAGGAACATTAGCCTGTTGGCCTTACTGAGTGGATAGGAACATTAGCCTGCTGGCCTTACTGGGTGGATAGGAACATTAGCCTGCTGGCCTTACTGAGTGGATAGGAACATTAGCCTGCTGGCCTTACTGAGTGGATAGGAACATTAGCCTGCTGGCCTTACTGGGTGGATAGGAACATTAGCCTGCTGGCCTTACTGAGTGGATAGGAACATTAGCCCCAGCTATTTAGGAGGGATAACACACCTGGCACAAACTATTGTCTAGTTGTGTTTTTCCTGCTGAGGGGTGCCCTATACCTGCGCCCAGAGGGGAGTAGTTTATAGTCCGGGTACAGGGGGTGACTTGGGTCTAAAATGATTTTGTGAGCCTTGCAGAGGGCCCTGACCTTAAAGATCTCATCCAGGCCTGTCTGTTTGACTCCCAGTACCTTGCATGCTGTGGTGATAATCATTCTCAGCATATTTCTCTGGGTGACAGTGGCATTGCCAAACCAACAAACAATACAAAAAGTTAAAATACTTTCAATGAAAGATTTGTAAAACAGAGTCAGTATAGTAGAGTCTACATTAAAAGATCCCAGCTTTTAGAGAAAGTATTGTCTCTGTTGGCTCTTTTTGTAGATCAGGTCTGTCCATTTACTCCACTGAAGCTTATTGTCCAAAAGGACACCCAGGTATTTGTTTTCCTCTACAATCTCTACATTCTGATCTCTGATAGATGTTGCAGAGGTAATGGACAAAGAGTTGAGTGTATACGATTCCTTTAGCCTGGTAGTAACTTATAGTAACCATATACTGTGTGTGTGTGTGTGTGTGTGTGTGTGTGTGTGTGTGTGTGTGTGTGTGTGTGTGTGTGTGTGTGTGTGTGTGTGTGTGTGTGTGTGTGTGTGTGTGTGTGTGTGTGTGTGTGTTGCAGGGGGCCCGTGTATGGGTCAAGGAGAAGGAGCAGCTGGTCCCCTCTACTGTTAGCTCCTGTGGAGACGGAACCCTGGTCCTCACTACCGACTATGGAGAGGTACGACACACACACACACACACACACACACACACACACACACACACACACACACACACACACACACACACACACACACACACACACACACACACACACACACACACACACACACACACAAATTCATCACAAAGATCTGCAGCAATTGATGCCAGCCTTGCTTGTATTGCATGCTCACACACACACACTCTCTCTCAGACATGGTTTTAATGGACGGTTTACAGTGTTAGTCATTTGGGCCATGTCAGTGTTAGTCATTTGGGCTATGTCAGTGTTAGTCATTTGGGCCATGTCAGTGTTGCTGGTCTTCCTGTGGTCTAGTTATCCTGGCCCACTTTCTCCTCTCATCCATATTCAAATGTTCATCTCTGACATATATTCCCTACAAGGAACGGCTAGAAACGCTAGCATCACACACACACACACTCACTCACACACACACACAGATACACACATCTATAAAGCTGTTGTCCTGCCCAGCTCACCACCACTGGCCAAAAGAATTGAATTAAATGTTTGTTTTAATCTAATTAAGAATGTGTGTATAATTTCCCCCCACCTACACACACACACACACACAC
>NC_138307.1:13530000-13532500 GCF_965601325.2 Salmo salar
ACTGTTGCCACAAAGTTGGAAGCACAGAATCATCTAGAATGTCATTGTATGGGGTAGCTTTAAGATTTCCCTTCACTGGAACTAAGGTGCCTAGCCCAAACCATGAAAAACAGCCCCTCAGCTGTCGTACTGCCAGACGGTGAAGCGTGATTCATCACTCCAGAGAACACGTTTCCACTGCTCCAGAGTCCAATGGCGGCGACCTTTACACCAGTCCAGCAGAAGCTTGGCATTGCTTCATGATGATCTTAGGCTTGTGTGTGGCTGCTCAACCATGGAAACCCATTTCATGAAGCTTCTGATGAACAGGTCTTGTGCACTCGGCGGTCCCGTTCTGTGAGCTTGTGTGGCCTACCACTTCGCGGCTAAGCCGTTGTTGCTCCTAGATGTTTCTACTTCACAATAACAGCACTTACAGTTGACCAGGGCAGCTCTAGCAGGGATGGAATTTGACAAACTGACTTGTTGGAAAGGTGGCATCCCATGAAGGTGCCACGTTGAAAGTCACTGAGCTCTTCAGTAAGGCCATTCTACTGCCAATGTTTGTTTATGGAGATTGCATGGCCGTGTGCTCAATTTTATACAGGTCAGCAACGGGTGTGGCTGAAATAGCCGAATCCACTCATTTGAAGGGGTGTTCGACATACTTTTGTATATATAGTGTAGATGGAATGAGATGAGTTTATTAGTGACACAGGGTTTCAGATGTAATGGCAGGGTACAGAGCAGGTCAAAGAAAGAGAAGTGAATGAGAGGGTGTAGAATGTCTATAGAAGGAGCAGCAGGGGGACGGAGGTTTTTGTTGCATCGTAATGTCCCTGAAAAGAGTAACTAGTCTGCTCTTCTCTCTGTGTCTGTGTTAAGGACATGGTATACATGGGTATTTACCAACCCATTGTACTATGAGCCAACGCAACAACAATACACCAGTGGAAGGGCCTTAGCAACACACCCTCAATACACCAGTGGAAGGGCCTTAGCAACACACCCTCAATACACCAGTGGAAGGGCCTTAGCAACACACCATCAATGCACCAGTGGAAGGGCCTTAGCAACACACCCTCAATACACCAGTGGAAGGGCCTTGGCAACACACCCTCAATACACCAGTGGAAGGGCCTTAGCAACACACCCTCAATACACCAGTGGAAGGGCCTTGGCAACACACCCTCAATACACCAGTGGAAGGGCCTTGGCAACACACCCTCAATACACCAGTGGAAGGGCCTTAGCAACACACCCTCAATACACCAGTGGAAGGGCCTTAGCAACACACCCTCAATACACCAGTGGAAGGGCCTTGGCAACACACCATCAATACACCAGTGGAAGGGCCTTAGCAACACACCCTCAATACACCAGTGGAAGGGCCTTAGCAACACACCCTCAATACACCAGTGGAAGGGCCTTAGCAACACACCCTCAATACACCAGTGGAAGGGCCTTAGCAACACACCCTCAATACACCAGTGGAAGGGCCTTAGCAACACACCCTCAATACACCAGTGGTGATCATTTCCTGTTCAAGGAATTGCAAGAACTGAAAATACCTCTCTTTCTCAATTCATGAATTGGAATTTAATTGAAATGAGACTAAATGTCATTAACTCCAACTGTGCAGTATTTACCTTTGCATCTGTAATATGTATCCCCTCTTTCTCTCTCTCTCTCTCTCTCTCTCTCTCTCTCTCTCTCTCTCTACTCCCTCTATCTATCTCTCTCTCTCGCTCTCTCTCTCTCTCTCTCTACTCCTCCCTCCCTCTCTATCTCTCTCTCTCTATCTCTCTCCACTCCTCCCTCTCTCTCTGTCCCCCCGTCCTCTCTAGGTGTTGTATCTCCAGCAGGCTGAGGTGACTAGAGAGAGAGTGTACGCTATGCATCAGTCCAGTATAGATGGAGTGGAGGACATGTCCACTCTGGCAGAGCTACACGAAGCTGCCATCATGCACAACCTCTACCAGCGCTACCAGAAAGACAGCATCTATGTAAGTCACACACTAACACACACACACACTAACACACACACGTGCACGCACACACACACACGTGCGTGTACTATACAATGAATGCCTCCCCTCCTCTTCCGGTAATCTCCTGGCTAAAGGCTTTTGACTGGAAACACAAATCAGCTTATATCATCTCTTCTTCTGTCCGTGTGTGTGTGCGTGTGTGTGTGTGCGTGTGTGTGTGTGTGTGTGCGCGTGTGTGTGTGCGTGTGTGTGTGGGTGTGTGTCTGGGGAGGTGGTCTATAAATTACACACTCTTGCATGGTTACTAGCTAAGTAGTTCACATCTGCTTTACTGGCACCCAGCCTCAGCCCTTCTACCCATAATGCACCTCTCTACAGTAGTAGACAACAGTACTGTGTTATCCCCTAAATAGGAGCTAGATTTGATATCATTAATTGACAGGCAGACAGACACAGAAGATAGGAAGATGGCTTAAAGGACACAGAGACACAGAGTGACCTAGTGTAGGTGATGAAACACACTGTGTGTG
>NC_138307.1:13537500-13922500 GCF_965601325.2 Salmo salar
CTCTCTCCCCCCTCTCTCCCTCTCTCTCTCTCCCCCCTCTCTCTCTCTCTCTCTCTCTCCCTCCCAGGCGGTGGATTCCCGGGACTCTGTTTCCATGGCTCTGTATTCCCAGTGTTTTTCCTGGATCATTCTCCGGATCAACCAGAAGATCAGAGGGAAAGACAACTTCAAGTCCATCGGAATACTGGACATCTTTGGCTTCGAGAACTTCCAGGTGAGGTGGTCTATTCCAACTTCCATCGTTGTCCAACACACACACACACACACACACACACTCACACGCACACATGCACGTATGGCTGACGGTTCGAAACCAGTTAATCTCTATCCCACTGAGCTATCACACTACACGCGCATATGGTACACAATCACATACACACACTCTTTCTCTCCATATCTCAAAGGTGTGTGTGTTGTTCCTCTAGGTGAATCGGTTTGAGCAGTTCAACATCAACTACGCCAATGAAAAGCTGCAGGAGTACTTCAACAAACACATCTTCTCTCTGGAACAACTGGAGTACAACAGGTACACACACACACACAGATATACATACACACACACACAGATACACACACACACACTGAGAAATACACACACACAGAGATATACACACACACACACACAAACACACAGATATATACACACACACAGATATACACACACACAGATACACACACACACACACACACACACACACACACACACACACACAGATATACACACACACACACTGAGATATACACACACACACACTGAGATATACACACACACACACCCTGAGATATATATACACACACACACACACACACACACATAGCTATATACACACACACAGATAGATACACACACACACACACACACATAGATATATATACACACACACACACACAGATATATACACACACACACAGATATATACACACTGTGGTGACTTTACCTTCATTAATCTGATGACTGTTATTTATTTAATCCACTAGCTATGTTTAATTATTACCCGATTTAAATTAATTGTGTAACAATTAACTCATTAGGATTTGGGGCACCACGGAAGAGGTTGTTTAAAGAGTTACCATATCCCGAATTAAATTCGAATGGTCTTAACCTATTCCATCCATAAAACAGTCAACGTATTAATCATTACCTCTTATGTCATCATTCTGAACAGTCGTAACCTCCTGTATCTACAAAAACCCCAGTCTTACTTATGATTCAGTGCTACACCAATTGGTTGAATGATTTATTTATTAGCTAACTAAATAATAACACAGAATAAACATACACCGTTTACATAAGACAAAAATATATGGACTGACAAAATATGGCGGCTTATACACAACGAATGAAGAGGGGTGGGGAGGAGAGAGCGAGAGAAAAAGGGACACTTATCGTGGATACATTTTAGAACTATTCTCACGTTAATCATATACGTTGCACACAAACCGCCGCCCGTTTGGAATAAGAAATCATGAATGTATTTACATGTGAGTGCCTTTGTTCAGTCAGAATCAGGCCTTCTTAGGAAGGATGTGGGTTGGCCTTTCAGCAGCACGCTGGTAAGGCTCTGATTGTCCGAAGGGGTCCGGATCGGTCTCTTCTACTGTTGTTCACTCTGGAAAATAGCCAGCCATGTCGACAGTTCCCATTGGTGATGAGCGTAGTAGGATAGTCTCACTTAGATGAGTTTTTCTCGATATCTGACTTAGGACAGCCAATCAACTGTGCCAGCGATTGTCTGAGGTGAGCTTCTCACCTCTTCCTCCTCGTGTTGATAGTCAGGATTTAAACCACTTTAGACGTGAGCTGCAACTCCTCGTCTTTCCTGGTCTAATGTTCATTTCGTTGGCAATGCTTTTTATGCACTCTCATCAAAAGGGGATTGTTCCATCAGTCTGACACGCTCTCCGACCTCACTCGGGCGTGGTTACTTACTATGCACAGTTTATAGGAGATAGATTCTCTCATACCTCCTAAAATCACATTCCTATCTTAACAAAAATACTTTCAGAATTATTCATATTATATACACAACGTTAAGGATGGAGACTTCATACCTGTAGTGTAAATACTTTTCAAGTTACAGTATTTATTTTATACCCGTTTTAATGACATCACAAAATAAAAAACAATATGACATTAGTTTTCTATAGCTCCCCACTGACCATTCCCTACATTCTTATGTTAGAAATATTGATCCAGTATCCACTTTTGACTGTGTTAGAGTTTAAGAGGGAAAACTGTCTGTGAAACAAAGACATTCCTTTGGTTGATACTAAAGGGGGAGAAAGAGCCCCCCTTTCTCCTGTAATTTACAACAGGGTGTAAACTTTACAACTGTCAAAACGGCCCAGTACCCTTCTCCCTTTTTCTGTGGGTGAGAGAAGGTCTGGTTATTGTCAATCATTGCCAAGCTGATCTTACCCATTGTGATCCTCACAGGACAGTAATGACAACACACACACACACACACACACACACACACACACACACACACACACACACACACACACACACACACACACACACAGAGAGAGAGAGATACACACACACTGAGATATACACACACACACTGAGATATACACACACAAACACACACGCTGAGATATACACACATATTCTGAAACAGAAACGACGTTGGGCTCTACCTGTGATAACGCTGTGTGTCCATAGAGAGGGAGTCCGGTGGGAAGCAATAGACTGGATGGATAACGCTGAGTGTCTGGACCTCATAGAGAAGGTAAGAGACCAAAGTTGTCTCCCAAATGGCATTCTACAGATGTAGGATATTAATTTGAGCCAGTGGATTGTTATTATGTGAATTATTATGTGGGAAAATCAAGTCTGATGACATTTCAAAGTGAAAATTACAAACTTCAGAAGCCTTTTTAAATCTCAAATACACTACAAGTTTAAAATGTCCAGTATTGCAAGAAAGTTCTCCTGCTACAGGGTGACCAAATTAAGATCCTACATCTGTATTCCCTATTTAGTCCATTACTTGGGCCCATGAAGTTCTGGCCAAAAAGAGTGCACTATATAGGGAATAGGGTGCTATTTAGGATTCAGCCCAACACTGGGGCTGATGTAATGTTAATGGGAAGTAGATTTAATCTGATGTTTTGGTTGTGTGTCTCTCCGCCAGAAACTTGGCATGCTAGCATTGGTCAACGAGGAGAGTCGCTTCCCCAAAGGGACAGACTTCACACTGCTGGAGAAACTACACAGCAGGCACTCTGTGAGTCATACAGTACACACACACACAGACCCACACAAACGACCCCGCCCCGCCCCACCCAACACAACACACACACCAAACACCACAGGTGGCTGGTGACACCTTCATTGGGGAGGATTGGCTCGTAGTAATGGCTGGAACAGAGTGTACTTAATGGTATAAAACTCCTCAAACACATAGTTTGATAGCAATCCATACACTCTATTCCACCATTATTATGCGCCGTCCTCCCCTTACCAGCCTCCTGTGACACACATACACATGCTACTATGTGACTGACATTCATTAATATGGTGGGATATAACTTGCCTCCTCCTCCCTCTGAAGACAAACCCTTACTATGTGAAGCCTCGACTGGCTGACCATCAGTTTGGCATCAGGCACTATGCTGGAGAGGTTCTGTATGATGTCACCGGGGTTCTGGAGAAGAACAGAGACACGTTCAGAGACGACATCCTCAACATGCTGAAGGAGAGCAGACTGGACTTCATCTATGATCTGTTTGAGAGAGTTGGCAGCAGGAACAGTGAGGAGACTCTGAAGATGGGAACAGCCAGACGCAAGCCTACTGTCAGTTCACAGTTTAGGGTGAGAGAAGGGGGGGTGTGTGTGTGTGTGTGTGTGTGTGTGTGTGTGTGTGTGTGTGTGTGTGTGTGTGTGTGTGTGTGTGTGTGTGTGTGTACTGATTCTCTGTGTCTATCTCTCAGGACTCTCTCCATTCCCTCATGGGCACTCTGAGTGTGTCCAACCCTTTCTTCGTGCGCTGCATCAAACCCAACAACGAGAAGGTTAGCATTATCTCTTACATATCTATGTCTTTCACACTACATATCTATATTAACCCCAAAAGTCCTACCTATCACTTTACATAAACTACATGACCAAAAGTATGTGGACACCTGCTCGTCGAACATCTCATTCCAAAATCATGGGCGTTAATGTGAAGTTGGTCCCCTCTTTGCTGCTATAACAGCCTCAATGGTTCTGGGAAGGCTTTCCACTAGATGTTGGAACATTGCTGCGGGGACTTGCTTCCATTCAGCCACAAGAGCATTAGTGAGGTGGGGCACTGATGTTGGGTGATTAGGCCTGGCTCGCAGTCGGCGTTCCAATCATCCCAAAGGTGTTTGATGGGGTTGAGGTCAGGGCTCTTCCACGCAGATCTTTACAAACCATTTCTATATGGACCTTGCTTTGTGCACGGGGGCATTGCCATGCTGAAATAGGAAAGAGCCTTCCCCAAACAAAGTTGGAAGCACAGAATCGTCTAGAATGTCATTGTATGCTGGAGCGTTAAGATTTCCACAGCCCCAGTCCATTATTCCTCTACCTAACTGTACAGTCGGCACTATGCATTCAGGCAGGTAGGATTCTCCTGGCATCCACCTAACCCAGATTTGTGCGTTGGACTGCCAGATGGTGAAGCGTGATTCATCACTCCAGAGAACGCGTTTCCACTGCTCCAGAGTTCAATGGCGGCGACCTTTACACCACTCCAGCCGATGCTTGGCATTGCGCATGGTGATCTATGGCTGCTCGGCCATGGAAGCCCATTTCATGAAGCTCCTGATGACCAGTTATTGTGCTGATGTTGCTTCCAGAGGCAGTTTGGAACTCGGTAGTTAGTGTTGCAACTGAGGACAGATGATTTTTACGCGCTTCAGCACTCAGCGGTCCCGTTCTGTGAGCTTGTGTGGCCTACCACTTCGCGGCTGAGCCGTTGTTGCTCCTAGACATTTCCACATCACAATAACAGCACTTACAGTTGACCGGGGCAGCTCTAGCAGGGCAGAAATTTGACAAGCTGAATTGTTGAAAAGGTGGCATCCTATGAAGGTGCCACGTTGAAAGTCACTGAGCTCTTCAGTAAGGCCATTCTAGTGTCAAGGTTAGTCTATGGAGATTGCATGGCTGTGTGCTCGATTTTATACACATGTGAGCAACAGGAGAGGCTAGCTGAATCCACTCATTTGAAGGGGTGTCCACATACTTTTGTATACACTACCGGTCCAAAGTTTTAGAACACCGACTCATTCAAATGTTTTTCTTTATTTTTACTATTTTCTACATTGTAGAATAATAGTGAAGACATCAAAACTATGAAATAGCACATATGGAATCATGTAGTAACCAAAAAAAATCTAAATATATTTTATATTTGAGATTCTTCAAATAGCCACCCTTAGCCTTGATGACAGCTTTATACACTCTTGGCATTCTCTCAACCAGCTTCATGAGGTAGTCACCTGGAATGCATTTCAATTAACATTTGTGCCTTTTTAAAAGTTAATTTGTGGAATCTATTTCCTTCTTAATGCATTTGAGCCGATCAGTGTTGTGACAATGTAGGGGGGTATACAGAAGATAGCCCTATTTGGTAAAATGTCATATTATGGCAAGAACAGCTCAAATAAGCAAAGACAAACGGCAGTCCATCATTACTTTATGACATGAAGGTCAGTCAATACGGAAAATTTCAAGAACTTTGAACGTTTCTTCAAGTGCAGTCGCAAAAACCATCAAGCGCTAAGATGAAACTGGGTCTCATGAGGACTGCCACAGGAAAGGAAGACCCAGAGTTACCTCTGCTGCAGAGGAGAAGTTCATTGGATTTACCAGCCTCAGAAATTGCAGCCCAAATAACTGCTTCACAGAGTTCAAGTAACAGACACATCTCAACATCAACTGTTCAGAGGAGACTGCGTGAATCAGGCCTTCATGGTCGAATTGCTGCAAAGAGACCACTACTAAAGGACACCAATAAGAAGAAGAAGAGACTTGTTTGGGCCAAGAAACATGAGCAATGGACATTAGACCAGTGGAAATCTGTCCTTTGGTCAGATGAGTCCAAATTGGAGATCTTTGGTTACAACTGGCATGTCTTTGTGAGACGCGGTGTGGGTTAACGGATGATCTCCGCATGTGTTTTTCCCACAGTAAAGCATGGAGGAGAAGGTGTGATGGTGTGGGGGTGCTTTGCTGGTGGCACTGTCAGTGATTTATTTAGAATTCAAGGCACACCTAACCAGCATGGCTACCACAGCATTCTGCAGCGATACGCCATCCCATCTGGTTTGAGCTTAGTGGGACTATCATTTGTTTTTCAACAGTTCAATGACCCAACACACCTCCAGGCTGTGTAAGGGCTATTTTACCAAGAAGGAGAGTGATGGAGTGCTGCATCAGATGACCTGGCCTCCACAATCCCCCAACCTCAACCAAATTGAGATGGTTTGGAATGAGTCTGATCGCAGAGTGAAGGAAAAGCAGCCAACAAGTGCTCAGCATATGTGGGAACTCTTTCAAGACTGTTGTAAAAGCATTCCAGGTGAAGCTGGTTGAGAGAATGCCAAGAGTGTGCAAAGCTGTCACCAAGGCAAAGGGTGGTTATTTGAAGAATCTCAAATATAAAATATTTGATTTGTTTAACGCTTTTTGGTTACTACATGATTCCATATGTGTTATTTCATAGTTTTGATGTCTTCACTATTATTCCAGAATGTAGAAAATAGTAAAATGAAGAAAAACCCTTGAATGAGTAGGTGTTCTAAAACTTTTGACCAGTAGTGTATATGGTGTACCTTTGTGTGGGGTAAGACACTCTTTACCAGACATCAAGCTCCTTGAACATAGGGTGACACAAATGTATATCAGAACAACTTATTGTAACCAAACACCTCTGACCTGTGACCCGTGTAGAACCCTAGCGTGTTTGACCCGGAAGTGGTTCTGAACCAGCTGAGGTATTCTGGAATGTTAGAAACAGTTAAGATCCGCCGGGCCGGCTTCCCTGTCCGCAGAACCTTCAAAGACTTCTTCAGCCGGTCAGTGTGCGTCTGGTGTGCGTCTGTCTGTCTGTCTGTCTGTCTGTCTGTCTGTCTGTCTGT
This sequence comes from Salmo salar, assembly GCF_965601325.2. Lineage (NCBI taxonomy): Eukaryota > Metazoa > Chordata > Actinopteri > Salmoniformes > Salmonidae > Salmo > Salmo salar. The sequence continues at coordinate 13,544,621 of NC_138307.1, forward strand.
CTGTCTGTCTGTCTGTCTGTCTGTCTGTCTGTCTGTCTGTCTGTCTGTCTGTCTGTCTGTCTGTCTGTCTGTCTGTCTGTCTGTAAGTGTGTCTGTCTGTCTGTGTAAGTGTGTGTGTGTGTGTGTCTGTCTGTGTAAGTGTGTGTGTGTGTGTGTGTGTGTGTGTGTGTGTCTTCCCTTTGCCTCTCTGTTTGTAATTCTCTCTCTGGGCTAGTGTATGTAAATAAACTTTCTTTGTTTTAACTTTGTTACTCTTTCACTTCCTCTTTCTCCACCCCTGTCTTCCTCTCTCTCAGGTATCAGATCATTCTGCAAGAGAAGGTGAGTGGAGCGGGGGATGATAAGAAGAGGAGTACAGACCTACTGACCAAATATGACCGTGCCAAGAAGGAGTGGCAGCTGGGAAAGACCAAGGTAAGACTGTAGCAGAACTTTAGTGGACTTGACACCTGTGGATGCCAACAGATGTTGAAGTGACATTTCACCCTGCCCACCTGACCCCTCAACCTCTCACCCCTGACGTCACACCTCTGACCTCTAGGTGTTTATGAAGGAGTCTCTGGAACAGCGTCTGGAGAAAGAGAGAGACGAGGTTCGCCGTAAAGCAGGCATGGTCATCAGAGCTCACATCCTCACCTACACCGCCAGGAAGCACTTTAAGCGTGTGAAGGGGAGCGTCATCACCCTCCAGGGGTACCTTCGTACCCACATACAACGGAAATGGTTTCTACGGCGATGCTTGGCGACGCGGGTACTCCAAAAACACAGACGAGGACAGGTGGCCCGCGCAAGCTGCCGCAAACTCAGAGAGGAGAGGAGGAAGAGAGAGGAGGAGGAGACGAAGAAGAGAGAACAGGAGGAGGGGAAGAAGAAGGGAGAGGATGCGGGCGAGGGGAAGAAGGAGGGAGAGGTGGAAGGAGAGAAGGAGGGAGGAGTAGAGGCAAAGGCCGCTCAGGGTTCTGAGGTGAGCTTTCTCTTCTCTACTCTTTTCTCTGCTCACCCCTCTTTTAGAAAATGGTCTGGTCCTGAGGCCATAGACTATCATAGGAATGGGCTCATCCATGTCATCAGACATGAGATGACACCTGACGTTCTTTATCATTTCCTCTCTTTCTCTCCCTCTCCACTCCATTGTGTCTCTCTCCCTTTCCTCCCTCCGCCTTCCCCCTCCTCCCTCTCTCCCTTTCCAGAAAAAGGAAGGAAAGACGGAAGAAGAGGCCCGTCAGATGGAGGAGATCTTGCGTATAGAGTTGGAGATCGAGCGCCTGCAGAAACAGAGGGAGGATGGGGTCTCCCAGCTCTGTGAGTCCTCCAGGCAGGAGCTCCGGCTACGCCGGGACGCAGAGATCAAGAGGCTGAAGAAGGAGGCCTCTCGTAAGGCCACAGAACTAATCGACCTCCTGGACTTTGGAGGTCTGGATCCCAGTTTAGCCACCGCTGCTAGCGCTAGCGCAGAGGTTGGTGTTCCGTATTTCCTGAAGAGTGTTGAGGTTGTTCTTCTGTGTCCCCCTCCTGTGTCAAGTTGGATATGCTTAAAACATATCTGGCCTTATCTGCCCTGACACTAACCCGTTTTCTCCCTGTCCTCCAGCGGCTCCAGGAGGACCCAGGCATGGCCACAGCCGTAACCCAGAAGGAGGAGGTAGACGAGGGCTTCCATGCCGAGGAGGAGTGCACTGTCCCTCTCCTCCCAGACTTCCCTCCTCCAGCCGAGGCTGACGCTGCCGTGGACCAGGATATGTTCGCCCACCTGCCGCCCCCTCCACCCGCCTTCGCTGAGGGCTCTACTGCTACACCACCTCCCCCTCCCCTCGATTCATCCTCACCCACTCCCGTCCCTCCCCCACCTCCCCCCCCACCACTGCCTCCTGGAGAGGGGGAAGGAAAAGGAAAAGAGGGGGAGAAAAAAGAGGGTGATGGAGGGAGGACAGAGAGTATCTTGAGCCTCGGAGAAGGGGAGGAGCCGATCTACAGCATGCCGGTGGACAGCGGCGAATCAGATTACGACGAGGAGGAGGGCTCTGTCACCGCGGGAGACGATGGTTCCGCATCCGGGCAGAATAGCAACAGAGGCAGCGCGGCCATGACAGAGGAAGAAGCTCTGAGGAAGTCCACGTGTACCAACGCCAGCATAGAATCATACAGGGGCAGCTCTGACTCAGTTAGTACACACACACACACATATTCACACATATTCACACATACACACACACATATTCACACATACACACACACAGACACACACACACAAACACACACATTCACACGTTATTGCTGTGTATATTTATGAGGCATATTGGATGTGCATGTAATTGCCAAAATAAAGGAAACACCAACATAAAGTGTCTTAATAGGGTGTTGGGTCACCACGAGCCAGAACATCTTCAATGCACCTTGGCATATATTCTACAAGTGTCTGGAACTCTATTGGAGGAATGCGACACCATTCTTCCACAATAAATTCCATCATTTGGTGTTTTGTTGATGGAAAACTGTCTCAGGCGCCACTTCAGAAACTCCCATAATTGTCCAATTTGGTTGAGATCTGGTGACTGAGACGGACATGGTATATCGTGAAACATCAGCAAGTTGAAGCAGTCTTTGTCACTGAAGCTCCTGCCAAATGTGCCCCAACAGTCTCCCCTCTGTCAAAGTCACTGAGATCTCTTCTTCTAGCCATGGTCACCAAAATAATGGGCAACTGGGTCTGCCCACCATTTGTATACATAACCATAAGCATGATGGGATGTTAATTCCACACCTGTGTGGAAGCACCTGCTTTCAGTACACTTTGTATCCCTTATTTACTAAAGTGTTTTCTTTATTTTGGCAGTTACCTGTGTGTGTATATATATATATATATATATATATATATAATACACATATATATATACACATACATACAGTTGAAGTCGGATGTTTACATACACCTTAGCCAAATACATTTAAACTCCATTTTTCACAATTCCTGACATTTAATCCTAGTAAAAATTCCCTGTTTCAGCTCAGTTAGGATCACCACATTATTTTAAGAATCTGAAATGTCAGAATAATAGTTGAGAAAATTATTTATTTTAGCTTTTATTTCTTTCATCACATTCCCAGTGGGTCAGAAGTTAACATACACTCAATTAGTATTTTGTAGCATTGCCTTTAAATTGTTTAACTTGGGTCAAACGTTTCGGGTAGCCTTCCACAAGCTTCCCACAATAAGTTGGGTGAATTTTGGCCCATTCCTCCTTACAGAGCTGGTGTAACAGAGTCAGGTTTGTAGGCCACCTTGCTCGCACACGCTTTTTCAGTTCTGCCCACAAATTTTCTATAGGATTGAGGTCAGGGCTTTGTGATGGCCACTCCAATACCTTGACTTTGTTGTCCTTAAGCCATTTTGCGTGTGGTCATTGTCCATTTGGAAGACCCATTTGTGACCAATCTTTAACTTCCTGACTGATGTCTTGAGATGTTGCTTCAATATATCCACATAATTTTCCATCTTCATGATGCCATCTATTTTGTGAAGTGCACCAGTCCCTCCTGCAGCAAAGCACCCCCACAACATGATGTTGCCACCCCCGTGCTTCACGATTGGGATGGTGTCCTTCGGCTTGCAAGCCTCCCCCTTTTTCCTCCAAACATAACGATGGTCATTATGGCAAAACAGTTCTATTTTTGTTTCATCAGACCAGAGGACATTTCTCCAAAAAGTACGATATTTTTCTGGAATTTTCCAAGCTGTTTAAAGGCACAGTCAACTTAGTGTATGTAAACTTCTGACCCACTGGAATTGCCATACAGTGAATTATAAGTTAAATAATCTGTCTGTAAACAATTGTTGAAAAAATGACTTGTATCATGCACAAAGTGGATGTCCTGACCGACTTGCCAAAACTATAGTTTGTTAACAAGAAATTCGTGGAGTGGTTGAAAAACGAGTTTTAATGACACCAACCTAAGTGTATGTAAACTTCCGACTTCAACTGTATATAATAATTGTATAAGCTAACTGTGTCCAGTACGTTTAGAGTGAGTGATGATGGTGTTAGTGTGTTATATTGCTGTATAGACAGACAGACAGACAGACAGACAGACAGACAGACAGACAGACAGACAGACAGACAGACAGACAGACAGACAGACAGACAGACAGACAGACAGACAGACAGACAGACAGACAGACAGACAGACAGACAGACAGACAGACAGACAGACAGACACAGACAGACAGACAGACAGACAGACAGACAGACAGACAGACAGACAGACAGACAGACAGACAGACAGACAGACAGACAGACAGATAGATAGATAGATAGATAGATATTGAGGTATATATATCTGTGTTGTCCAGTACATAGAGAGTGATGATGAGCATGATGGGCTGTTGGACACCGATGAGGAGGTACACAACGGCAGGGTCACTCTTCTCAACGGGAACGGACCTCCGTACTTCCATAGCTACCTCTACATGAAGGGTGAGTACAAACACACACACATACAAACACACAAACACACGCATACACAGCACTTACACACAGCCCATGTTTCTCTCCCATCCCTTTAACTGGTCGTAGTGGCATAATAAACATGCATGATACTGTGTGTGTGTGTGTGTGTGTGTGTGTGTGTGTGTGTGTGTGTGTGTGTGTGTGTGTGTGTGTGTGTGTGTGTGTGTGTGTGTGTGTGTGTGTGTGTGTGTGTGTGTGTGTGTGTGTGTGTGTGTGTGTGTGTGTGTATCTCTCAGCTGGTCTGATGATCCCATGGCGCAGGCGGTGGTGTGTGTTGAAGGATGAGACCTTCATGTGGTTCCGCTCCAAACAGGAGTCCCTCAAGTCTGGCTGGCTCCATAAGAAGGGAGGAGGACTGTCCACTCTGTCCCGCAGGTTGGGGTGTGTGTCTGTTTGTTTAGAGGGGGATTAGAGGGGAGTATGTGTGTGTGTGTGTGTGTGTGTGTGTGTGTGTGTGTGTGTGTGTGTGTGTGTGTGTGTGTGTGTGTGTGTGTGTGTGTGTGTGTGTGTGTGTGTGTGTGTGTGTGGTGTGTGTGTGTGTGTGTGTTAACCCCTACACCCTACCTCGCCCTGCAGGAACTGGAAGATGCGATGGTTTGTTCTGAGGGAACACAAACTGATGTACTTTGACAACGACAGCGAGGAGAAACTGAAGGGAACCATCGACATCCGCGCCGCCAAGTAAGACTCTAGAGCAATGCATTGTGGGTATTAGTCTTAAGCCCTATCCACAATGTAACTCATTGACAAAGCAAAACGTATTTCCTTCCCTCTCTGTTCCTCACAGAGAGATCGTGAACAACCATGAGAAGGAGAATGCGTTGAACATCGTGACAGATGAGAGGACGTACCAGGTGTTTGCTGAGTCGCCAGAAGACGCCAGGTATGGAGACACCAAAGTGTTTGACTTATGTTATTGGCCTCTAATAACCAACCTCTTAGAACCCTAGGATTCAGATCTGTGGATTTTCACAGAGAAGGGAGACATGATGCCAATGAATAGAACAGTAATGTCAATTTTCATCTGAAATTGTTCTCTCTCCCTCTCTCCCCTCTCTCCCTCTCTCTCTTACTACCCTCCTCTTGCTCTCTCTCTCTCTCCCCTCTCTCCCTCTCTCTCTTACTACCCTCCTCCCTCTCCCTCTCTCCCCCCCCTCTCTCTCTCTCTAGCGCGTGGTATAACGTCCTCAGTAAGGTTCATGTGTACACTCCCGAGCAGCTGATGGACATGTCTCATGAACAGGCCAACCCCAAGAACGCTGTGGTCAGAGTCTACACAGCTTCTAACCATGTTATACACATGTTATAATTACCCCACGCGTGTTATACCATAATATGCCATAATAATAGAGTATGTCATGTCATGTTATAGGGAACTCTGGACGTGGGGCTGATTGACTCAGTCTGTGCCTCTGACAACCCAGACAGGTATGATCTAGTTCCTGTGGTTGGCAGGGTTTGGGATGATAAATTAGATGTGTGTTATGTATCGGTATCTAAATGTGTGTGTGTGTGTGTCCAGGCCCAACTCCTTTGTGATCATCACAGCGAACCGTGTGATCCACTGTAACACTGACACTCCGGAGGAGATGCACCACTGGATCAGCCTGCTGCAGAAACCTAAAGGAGACACCAAGATAGACGGACAGGAGTTCCTGGTTCGGGGTGGGTAACACACAAACACACACAGAGACACACACAGAGGCACACTCACATACACACACGTGTGTGTCTGACTGAGTTGGAACATAGGTCTACTGTGCACCGTTTTAGTCTTCAGGTCTCAGACAATGTTACTCATTACACACCCACACACAACACTGGTACACAACTCAACCACACAGTTATTGTATGATGGCCCACAAGTGATACCTTTGCTCTCTCTCTCTCTCTCATCTCCCTCTCTCTGTATTACTCTCCTCTCTCTCTCACTCTCTCTCTCTGTATCACTCTCCCCTCTCTCTCTCTCTCTGTATCACTCTCCTCTCTCTCTCATCTCCCTCTCTCTGTATCACTCTCCTCTCTCTCTCGCTCTTATCTCCCTCTCTCTGTATCATTCTCCTCTGTCTCTCTCTCTGTATCACTCTCCTCTCCCTCTCTCTCTCTGTATCACTCTCCTCTCTCTCTCTCTCATCCTCCTCTCTCTGTATTACTCTCCTCTCTCTCTCGCTCTTATCTCTCTCTCTCTGTATCATTCTCCTCTGTCTCTCTCTGTATCGTTCTCCTCTCTCTCTCTCTCTCTCTCTCTGTATCACTCCTCTCTCTCTCTCTCTCTCTCTCTCTCTCTCTCTCTGTATCATTCTCCTCTGTCTCTCTCTGTATCGTTCTCCTCTCTCTCGCTCTCTCTCTCTGTATCACTCTCCTCTCTCTCTCTCTCTCTCTCTCTCTCTGTATCACTCTCCTCTCTCTCTCTCGCTCTTATCTCCCTCTCTCTGTATCATTCTCCTCTGTCTCTCTCTGTATCGTTCTCCTCTCTCTCTCTCTCTCTCTCTGTATCACTCTCCTCTCTCTCTCTCTCTCTCTCTCTCTCTGTATCATTCTCCTCTCTCTCTCTCTCTCCCTCTCTCTGTATCACTCTCCTCTCTCTCTCGCTCTTATCTCCCTCTCTCTGTATCGTTCTCCTCTCTCTCTCTGTATCACTCTCCTCTCTCTCTCGCTCTTATCTCCCTCTCTCTGTATCACTCTCCTCTCTCTCTCGCTCTTATCTCCCTCTCTCTGTATCATTCTCCTCTCTCTCTCTCTCTCTGTATCACTCTCCTCTCTCTCTCGCTCTTATCTCCCTCTCTCTGTATCGTTCTCCTCTCTCTCTCTCTCTGTATCACTCTCCTCTCTCTCTCGCTCTTATCTCCCTCTCTCTGTATCATTCTCCTCTGTCTCTCTGTATCACTCTCCTCTCTCTCTCGCTCTTATCTCCCTCTCTCTGTATCATTCTCCTCTCTTTCTCTCCCTCTCTCTGTATCATTCTCCTCTCTTTCTCTCCCTCTCTCTGTATCGTTCTCCTCTCTCTCTCTCTCTCTCTCTGTATCGTTCTCCTCTCTCTCTCTCTCTGTATCGTTCTCCTCTCTCTCTCTCTCTGTATCATTCTCCTCTCTCTCTCTCTCTGTATCGTTCTCCTCTCTCTCTCTCTCTGTATCATTCTCCTCTCTCTCTCTCCCTCTCTCTGTATCATTCTCCTCTCTTTCTCTCCCTCTCTCTGTATCGTTCTCCTCTCTCTCTCTCTCTCTCTCTGTATCATTCTCCTCTCTCTCTCTCTCTGTATCGTTCTCCTCTCTCTCTCTCTCTGTATCATTCTCCTCTCTCTCTCTCTCTGTATCGTTCTCCTCTCTCTCTCTCCCTCCTACCCCTAGGTTGGCTCCAGAAGGAGATGAAGACAGGAACTAAGAGTAATGTTCTGAAGCTGAAGAAACGCTGGTTCGTGTTAACCCATAACTCCCTGGATTACTACAAGAGCTCTGAGCGAAACTCCTCCAAGATGGGAACCCTGGTCCTCAACTCCCTCTGCTCTGTCTTTCAACCTGAGGAACGAGTGCACAGAGAGACAGGTGAGAGAGGGAAGGAATGGAGGGTGTAGGGGATCGGGGGTAGGGTCTATACTGATGCCCTTGTTGTCTTTTGTAGGGTACTGGAACATCGTAGTGCACGGTAGGAAGCACTCGTATCGCCTCTACAACAAGATGCTGAACGAAGCTCTGAGATGGATAGCAGCCATACAGGCTGTGATAGACAGCAAGACACCCATAGAAACACCGACACTACAGCTCATCAGAGATATCAAGGACAGCAGTTTGAACCCTGAGGCGGTGGAGCAGACCTACAGGAGGAATCCCATCCTCAGATACACTCAGCACCCTCTACACTCCCCCCTACTGCCACTACCCTACGGAGAAGTCAGTAAGTAGAGTGGACCGTCACAATACAGCCTGCATCATAAACATGGTACTGTCACTTCCTGGTAATCCTCCTGATACTGTCACTGACTTGAACATGAATGAATTTGATGAGAACTTTTCTTTCCTTCTCTCCCCCTCCTCCCTCCTTTCTTCTCCCCATCTCCTCCATCCCTTCCTCTCCTCCCCCCTATATCCCTTCCTCTCCCCCCCTCCTTTCCTCTCCCCCTTCCTCCCTCCCTTCCTCCCCTCCTCTCCCCTCCAGTCCAGAGGCAGCAGGGCTATGCCAGTCTTCAGGATGAAGCGATCCGAGTGTTTAACTCTCTTCAGGAGATGGAGACTCTGGCAGACCCTGTTCCTATCATACGGGGGGTACTGCAGACCTGTCAGGACCTGAGACCTCTCCGAGACGAGGTACACACACATGGGCACATACACTCTTAGAAAAAAAGGTGCTATCTAGAACCTTAAAGGGTTCTTCAGGTGACCCCGTAATAGAACCCTTCGAAGAACCCTTTTTGGTTCCAGGTAGAACCCTTTCCACATGGAACCCAAAATGGTTCTACCTGGAACCAAAAATAGTTATCTTATGGAGACAGCTGAAGAACACTTTTGGAACCCTCTTTTCTAAGAGTGTATACGGGTGCACATAGAGCCACACACACACACACTCACACACACACACACACACACACACACACACACACACACACACACACACACACACACACACACACACACACACACACACACACACACACACACAGGCGCATACGCATACAAACACTCTCCTACTCACTCACTCTCTTTCCACTCTCTCCAGGTATACTGTCAGGTGATCAAGCAGACCAATCACGTGCCTCAGCCCAATCAGCCCAATCAGCGGGCTCATTGGCACCTCCTCACCTGTATGAGCTGTACCTTCCTCCCAAGCCGGACCATCCTCAGATACCTGCGCTTCCACCTCAAAAGGTGTGTGTGTGTGTGTGTGTGTGTGTGTGTGTGTGTGTGTGTGTGTGTGTGTGTGTGTGTGTGTGTGTGTGTGTGTGTGTGTGTGTGTGTGTGTGTTCCCAAGAGGTGAGTGCGTGTCCCAGGTGTTAGTTTTTACTGGGTTTATTTAGAACCTAACAGACAACTTGGAAAAGCTCAAACCAAGTTTATTCACCTAATGGGTCAAACAGCTGAACAGACAAAGACATGTTCCCACCAGCACAAGTATATATACCTTACTTTAGGTGAAGTCTCCTCCTCTTCTCTAAACATGACTTATTTGTTGCTAGGCAGGAAGTTAAGTGATGTGGGTAATAAACTGTTCCTTCTCCCTAAAATGTGACCGGACCTGACCTCAGCCCACATTCCTCCCTAATCCACAGCTATCCACCCTTACTTAGTAATATTCCAAGCCCTTGGCTCATATCCAACCTTTAATTGACCCCACCATTTACATTCCTCCTACAGATAACCATTCACTTCCGGTGTATCAAGTCTTTCAAAATACAACAACTGAAACCGGACTGTGTCTCCTTTCCATAGGATACCTGATGTCTAACATGTTCTGACAGAAAACGTTCTGCATTCCCCTCTCTCCCTCAGTACCACGAACAAGGACATTTCATATTTCAACTTTAGAAGTCAGAACCCATCACAGGTGTAGAGATTTGTATTAGTGTGTATGTGTGTGTGTATCGTGACTGTCTCTGTGTGTGTTCTCCCAGGGTGCGAGAGCATTTCCCCAACACAGAGATTGAGCGTTATTCTGCTTTTATCAATGAGTCTCTGAAGAAGACCAAGACCAGGGACTTTATTCCGTCTCAGGAGGAGATCGTGGCCCTACTGGTGAGGCAGGAGATGACAACTACAGTCTACTGCCATGGAGGGGGCTCCTGCAAGATCTCCATCAATTCACACACCACCGCTGGAGAGGTACACACACACACACACACACTGACGGGACAAAACATTAAGAACACCTGCTCTTTCCTTGACATAGACTGACCAGGTGAATCCAGGTGAAAGCTATGATCCCTTATTGATGTCACTTGTTAAATCCACTTCAGTCAGTGTAGATGAAGGGGAGGAGACAGGTTAAAGAAGGTTTTTTAAGCCTTAAGACAATTGAGACGTGGATTCTGTTTGTGTGCCATTCAGAGGGTGAATGGGCAAGACAAAATATTTAAGTGCCTTTGAACGGGGTGTGGTAGTAGGTGCCAGGCGCACCGGTTTGTGTCAAGAACTGCAACGCTGCTGGGTTTTTCACACTCAACAGTTTCCTGTGTGTATCAAGAATGGTCCACCACCCAAAGGACATCCAGCCAACTTAACACTACTGTGGGAAGCATTAGAATCAACATGGGCCAGCATCCCTGTGGAACGCTTTCAACACCTTGTAGAGTCCATGTCCTGATGAATTGAGGCTGTTCTGAGGACATCTCAATATTAGGAAGGTGTCCTAATGTTTAGTATACTCAGTGTATACACACTCACATGTCTCTGTAACATCTCTCCTTTGTGTGTGTGGTGTGTGTGTGTGTGTGTGTGTGTGTGTGTGTGTGTGTGTGTGTGTGTGTGTGTGTGTGTGTGTGTGTGTGTGTGTGTGTGTGTGTGTGTGTGTCTGTGTGTGTGTGTGTGTGTGTGTGTGTGTGTGTGTGTGTGTGTGTGTGTGTGTGTGTGTGTGTGTGTGTGTAGGTGGTAGAGAAGTTGATCCGCGGCCTGGCCATGGAGGACAGTAGGAATCTGTTCTCTCTGTTTGAGCACAACAAGGTGACGGACCGAGCTCTGGAGAGCAGGATCATAGTGGCTGACGTCCTCGCCAAGTTTGAGAGGTACGTAACGTGTGTGTGTGTGTGTGTGTGTGTGTGTGTGTGTGTGTGTGTGTGTGTGTGTGTGTGTGTGTGTGTGTGTGTGTGTGTGTGTGTGTGTGTGTGTGTGTGTGTGTGTGTGTGTGTGTGTTGCTAACCCTATCTGTGTGTATTCCAGGCTGTCAGGGACTGAGGAGGAGGAGGAAGGACAGTGGAGACTCTATTTTAAACTTTACTGTTTCCTCGACATGGAGAGCATGCCTAAGGAGGGGGTGGAATTTGCCTTCATGTTTGAGCAGGTGAGTACACACACACACACACACACACACACACACACACACACACACACACACACACACACACACTCCTTGTCGTACTCCGTCTCACTCAATTTCAATAAATGTCTCTCTCTCTCTCACTCTCCCCCTCCCTTTCTACCCCCTTTCGACACCCCCTCCTCCCTCCTTCCTTCAGGCCCATGAGTCTCTGATCAGTGGTCACTTCCCGGCCCCAGAGGAAACTTTGCAGCAGCTAGCCGCTTTACGGCTGCAGTATCTCCATGGAGATGGGGCCAGCCGCGCTGGGTGGAGCCTCGGTAGTGTTTACCCAATGGGGCGCCTCCGCTCGCGCATCTTCCATTCCACCAAACAGGGAGGCGCGGCAGGAGGAGAGGGAGGAGGAGGGCAGGTGGGAAGTGTCAAGGGGGACGGGCAGGATAGAAGGAGAACCCCCAGCTTCCTGGATGGAAGTCTGAGGCGCAGCTTTAAGACGGGCTCGCTGAAGAAACAGAAGGTGGCGATGGCACAATGCATTTGCATTAAACACGCACATGCTGACATCACCATTGCAATATTTTTCCTAGCTGTAGTTGTCAATATGTCCTAGAGATGGCGCCTCTCGTAAATCACACATTATCCTCTATTGACTGGGGCGTCGCATATTCCATACAGAGATATCTTACCCTATCACCTCTGATTAGCTTTAGGATTGATTGATTTGTTGGTTAATTGATTGATAAATGTGATTGTAATCCTGTCCAGGAGGAAGAGGGACAGCAGGTAGAGATGTGGGTGAAGGAGGAGACATCGGCCACCAGAGCCCATGTCCTGGATAAATGGACCAAGTTACAGGGACTGCCCCAGCACCAGGCTCTGCTCAAATACATGTCCATCGTCAAAGAGTGGCCCGGATATGGCTCTACACTGTTCGACGTGGAGGTGTGTGTGTGTGTGTGTGTGTGTGTGTGTGTGTGTGTGTGTGTGTGTGTGTGTGTGTGTGTGTGTGTGTGTGTGTGTGTGTGTGTGTGTGTGTGTGTGTGTGTGTGTGTGTGTGTGTGTGTGTGTGTGGTGTGTGGACCTTTGCGTTTTACTTCTATCTCATCCTCCCCTCCTCCTCCTCCTCCTCCTCTCTCCACTTCTCCTCCCTCTCTCTCCCCTGCAGTGTAAGGAAGGAGGTTTTCCCCATGACCTGTGGCTGGGTGTGAGTGCTGACAACCTGTCTGTGTATAAGAGAGGGGAACCCAAACCTCTGCAGACGTTCCAGTATGAGCAGATCACCTTCTTTGGAGCTCCACAACCCTGCATCTACCAGATCACTGTCGACGGCAACGATTTGTTCTTCCACACTCCATTGGTAAACACACACATATTCTGAAACACACTCACGCTTACTCTGAAACACGCACACACATATTCTGAAACACACACACACACACACACTTACTCTGAAACACACACACACACACACTTACACACATGCATGTATCAGACAGTCACAACAAAAACAACCTCACACAGTGGAAGAATAAATCAGGAATATACTGCACACTACACAAACAGTGATGTTCTCTAACTCTTTCTCTCTCTCTCTCTCTCTCTCTCTCTCTCTCTTCTCTCCCTCTCTCCCTCTCTCTCTCTTTCTCTCCTTCTCTCTCCCTCTCTCTCCCTCTTTCTCTCTCTCTCTCTCTCTCTCTCCCTCTTTCTCTCTCTCTCTCTCTCTCTCTCTCTCTCTCTCTCTCTTTCCCTCTCTCTCTTTCTCTCCCTCTCTCCCTCTCTCCCTCTCTCTCTCTTTCTCTCCATCTCCCTCCCTCTCTCTCCATCTCCCTCTCTCTCCCTCCCCCTCTCTCTCTCTCTCCCTCTCTTTCTCTCTCCCTCTTTCTCTCTTTCTCCCTCTCTCTCTCTTTCTCTCTCCCTCTCTCTCTCTCTCCATCTCCCTCTCCCTCTCTCTCCCTCCCCCTCTCTCCCTCTCTTTCTCTCTCTCTCTCTTTCTCCCTCTCTCTCTCTTTCTCTCTCCTTCTCTCTCTCTCTCTCTCTATGCAGGTGATGGAGATTGCTAAGATCATGAAAGCCTACATCAACATGATGGTGAAGAAACGCTGCAGCATCATGTCTGTCTCCAGCGTCGCCAGCGCCTTCGTCAGGTGATCAACCAGCAGCCAATCAGAGCCCTCTATTCAACAGTACAGGCCTATCAGAGAGAGACAGGAAGTGGATACAATCCACGGATTGGTCAGTCGGTTGTTTTTTTGGTGGAGTCAGCTGATCTTGGAGAGGGGTAACCACAAAACAGCGGACAGTGAGGGATCTAAAATGGCATCCGATTTCACAAAGCGAAAAGGGGATGGACACTGCAGCTAACTATTCTAGACTTGGGAATTGGGTGGATTGGGTTAAATATCTGTTCGTTAACAATGAGCATGGAATATGACGCATTTTGGGGAGGACAACTCCAGCACCTCCCAACCCCCAGTTACCCTGCATGTCACTGTCTTACAGACAGCAGGTCCAGCAAGCACATTCTAACTCAACCTTACTTCATCTAAATATCTCTATTACTCATTTTATATCAATCTCTAATCTCTCTCTCTCCCATGTATCTCCATCTCCTCTCTCTCTCTCTCTCCTGTCATCCCTCTCTCTCTGTTCTCTCTGCACCAAACCCATACCAACGACAAGCACAATAGTCCAGTCAAGCCATACCACTCGCAAAGCTCTGTCACCCCCTTCTCAAGCCCGATAACACACCCCACACACCCCTAGTCACAGTCCCAACGCACTGCCAGCTAGGAGAGATCAAATGAAGCCTGTTACTATTTATATCTTCCTTCCTTCCTTACCCTCTCTCCCCCCATTTGATGAAACTCTCTTTTTCTCTGTCTGTGTGTCCCATTTCGCCTAATTCACTCTCTTTACAGTTAAGTGTTCATTTATTCTCTGTTGCTTGCTTGCTTCCTTTCCTCTCTCTTTCTCTCACTCACTCTCTCGTTCATCTACTGTTGTCCGTGGTGACTGAGATAAAGGACTCACTGTGTTTTGTGTTTTCATCTCGGGGTCAAATGGAAAATCAGGTCCCTTCTTCATCAGACTGCACAGTACTTACTTCCTGTGTCAAAGGAAGTGACATCACATATGGTCAAAGGAAGTGACCTCATACAAACCCCCTCAAGAGAACCAGGGCTGGAGGCCCATCCAGGGCCCTCTCCCCGGGATCATCCTGACTCAGAGGCTCTTTCAAGGGGTAGCTGTCTGGCTCAGTCTGGGGGGGGAAGCTCCTTGGGTGTGGAGAGGTCTGGAGGAGAGAATGATGCTAAGAGTGACAAAAGTCGACTACAAGATCAACCAAGGGAGATTGAGAGAGCTTTCTCCTATAATATGTCTACATACCATGAACATCACATATATTACATTTCATGTCCAACCTACACATACACACATACACTAATCAAACACTTTTCGTTTTTCTGTATCGCACCTCATAGGAACCCTACATAGATTTTGGTGGTCACTGTACTGTATATAAATACCATTATAAATGCCATTTGATTAATTTATTGTATGTTTAAACTAAATGCGAATGAACAGAGATATTCACTGCTGTATGTCTAATATGCCAACGCACCCTTATTCACTAGCAGTGCCATCTGACTAAATCACAGCGATATAGAGGGGTTTCACTTCTTGATGTAGAATGGGTAGAGTCAGTCATGGCGGCCATATTGGTAGGGCGGTTTGGGATGGTAGCCTACATGCGTTTCTCTGCGCTCTAGTGAAATGTAGCCTTCGTATCATCCTTCTGGCTCACGTTTCCATATCGGTGGGTACTTTTTTTTTAAAACATGAGGAATCTAGTCTTGTCTTCTCTACCCATTCTGTTTCTACGCTATGTGACTGTTCTCCAGTTCATGTGTGAATAGAACCTATTTTAAGTCATGTGACTAGTGTACTGTACGTTCCCAGTATCACCCCTCCTGCAGTGCTGTGTTTGGAATGCTACCGTGTGTATCTGTGTCATAATGCAGGTGACTAACTAACTACTCCACCGGGGGAAGACGGGAACCATATGAAGAAAACAAAGAAAGTGTGTTGTTGAGAAATAAGAGTATTATGTATCTGAATAACCTTTATAAGAGAATGGTGTTGTGATTTTAAATGGGGGAAGAGTTTGGGAAGGGAGGAAGGGAGGGAGAGGGTGGAGGATGGTGTATTTATCTGTTAGAATTATTGCAGCGGGAGGGAGGGAGGGAGGGGATATGGTTACAGTATGGAATTCTGTGAAAGAAGAGAAGTTCACACATTGAGGAGGTATCCATCTAGGAAATGGGAATAGTTGGAGTATGAGAATTCTGGGAACATGGGATTTTTTTTGGGTTTCTGACTGTGTGTCGTCACTGCTTGTGGGCCACAGCCCCCTGGAGGACCAGTCTATAGAATCAGAATTACTGGAAAGGACATTCCAACTCAGAACAACATTCCATCCTGTGCTCCAGTGGGCCATTTGGAATGACTGAAAAACCCCGTTTTTGCAGGCCAGTCTACATGAATACATGTTTTTGGCAGACAGGTTGGAATGTCAATTATCATCAAATCCAGTGAAATTCGGAACTGTGTCCTATCTAGGTATTCTCTTTCTATGGCCCTGCCTCTCACACTGCTAGTACACAGAGTAAGATGAAGTTGCCTCTTGACACTGATCTAAGGCAGTGGAGGCTGCTGAGGGGAAGAAGGCTCATAATAATGGCTGGAACTGAGCAAAAGGAATAGCATTAAACACGTGGAAACCATGTGTTTGATGTATTTGATACCATTCCACTGATTTAGCTCCATTACCACAAGCCCATCCTCCCCAATTAAGGTGCCACCAACCTCCTGTGATCTAAGGTCAGTTTTGCATTTCACACCCAAACAGTAAGAGTAAACTGATCCTAGATCTGTGTCTATGAGCAACCTCTATACCGGGGTCCTTTTCCAGCCGCAGGCGGCCAGAGCAGGGCCTGACTGTAATCTGTTATGGTTCATATTAATTATTATCATTATATATTGAAACATTGTGATTGTTTTGAGAGAAAACCGAGAAAGAGAGAGAAAATAGTTGTTGTTCTTGTTTTATTTGTAACTGGCTTTACAAAGTTATGCTTTAATAAATGATCGGAAATTGTCCAGTCTTCTCTTCTATACGCGCACGCACGCAGCCACCCGTTTACGCACGCGCACACAGCTGACGTGATTGTTCTGTTTCAGCTATGGTGACCACATAATGGTCTATGTTTAAAATACACAAATGCGGGACAACGGAATGTTTTTGCGGGCCAGTGCAGCCTACATGAATACATGTTTCTGGCAGACAGTTCGAAATGTCAATTGTCATCAAATGAATAGGAAGTCTGACTGAAATACGCAACAAATCTAACTTTTTTGGTAAACGAGTGGTGTTTTAATTTGTTGATCAAATACGGGACATCAGACAAACGGCCAACATTCGGGACTGTCCCGCAATCTGGGACATGTGGTCACCCTAATTCCACCTGACATTGGTTGGGCGTGCACAGGGAGAAAGGAGGACAGACCTTTTTGCGTCAACATCACTTCAAGGGTTTCTTTTCTTAAAACGGGTTGCCTCAATTTCTCCGTGTTGTTACTGAAATAAGACAACTTGTTCAACTCAAGAGTAACGCCATAGACGGGATATTTTACTGTCAGAGTTTGGATTTTAATGTTTCAATACATGATGGGTTTGAGGAGTTTAGTAGGCCTACCTGCCGTTCTGCTACTCTTCGGTGTAGTCACTGTGTTCGCGCAAACTGCCGCACCTAGTCCAGGTGAGTCAGTGACATTTCTTTTGTTGTTTTTCTTAACCTTTCATTTGTTGTAGCTTATAGATTATTTTTGTTTTTGTTAACCTTTCATTTATTGTCGCTTATAGATTATTTTTGATCTATATGACATTATATTATAGTTAATTATGTTGGCTCTAGTTAGTCTATGACATTTATCATGGAAAATACAGCTGCTAGTGGAGTTCTCTGAAACCAGAATTTCCCCGATTTCACATTGTAGCATGACTTTGCCTTTAGGTAAAACACAAAATGACTTGTTTTCAGTTCCTTTATAATTATGTAATTTAGACTTTCATCAACCTTAACATGTAGATTATTATATTCAGATAATGGCTCTTTAATTTCAAGTGTCTTGGTACATTGGTAACATATTTGGTCTATTCGCTGTTAGGGAGTTGCTCTCGCTTTCTGCTAAATGATTGTGTAACTGAAACCTTTTAGCAGGAACGTTGGAGTGTTTTCAGTTCCTTCTCGGACACATTTCAGTAGCTATAATCGTGACTGGCTGGCCCATTTAACTGTTAAGTGTTTGGGTGAAACCAGTTAGTGTCCAAAGAGACACCTGTTCCCTGTCTTGGAAGAATCCTTTAGCCTTGTAGCCCCATAGAAACCAGACTACCAGGCTTCCCTTTCTTATCTGGAGCCATAGAACTAACAATGTACACAAACAATTCTGTGGAATCATACAGTCAAACAACAAATGGAAATATTTACAGTAGGCTGGGTCTTGCTGCAAGTGAGAAGGCTTTATTACTGCCTCTAACTGCAGTTGTTTAGTATGTTATGAACTACTGAATTAATGTTTTTTACCCTCCATAAACCTGTTTTCTTCCCTCCCTCTCAGTGTGTGAGACTAAGAATGGAACAAGCTGTGAGGAATGTCTAATGATTGTGAAGGTGAGTCTGGGATTAGTCTGGCACGCGAGTCAGGTACACTTTGGGCTTCCTGGTCCTGATTCCCTCGCTATACCTCCTGCTCACGGGTCTAACAGGGTCACAGATGTTTTCTGGTCCTGATTCCCTCACTATACCTCCTGCTCATGGGTCTAACAGGGTCACAGATGTTTCCTGGTCCTGATTCCCTCACTATACCTCCTGCTCACGGGTCTAACAGGGTCACAGATGTTTCCTGGTCCTGATTCCCTCGCTATACCTCCTGCTCACGGGTCTAACAGGGTCACAGATGTTTCCTGGTCCTGATTCCCTCGCTATACCTCCTGCTCATGGGTCTAACAGGGTCACAGATGTTTCCTGGTCCTGATTCCCTCGCTATACCTCCTGCTCACGGGTCTAACAGGGTCACAGATGTTTCCTGGTCCTGATTCCCTCGCTATACCTCCTGCTCACGGGTCTAACAGGGTCACAGATGTTTCCTGGTCCTGATTCCCTCGCTATACCTCCTGCTCACGGGTCTAACAGGGTCACAGATGTTTCCTGGTCCTGATTCCCTCGCTATACCTCCTGCTCACGGGTCTAACAGGGTCACAGATGTTTCCTGGTCCTGATTCCCTCGCTATACCTCCTGCTCACGGGTCTAACAGGGTCACAGATGTTTCCTGGTCCTGATTCCCTCACTATACCTCCTGCTCACGGGTCTAACAGGGTCACAGATGTTTCCTGGTCCTGATTCCCTCACTATACCTCCTGCTCACGGGTCTAACAGGGTCACAGATGTTTCCTGGTCCTGATTCCCTCACTATACCTCCTGCTCACGGGTCTAACAGGGTCACAGATGTTTCCTGGTCCTGATTCCCTCGCTATACCTCCTGCTCATGGGTCTAACAGGGTCACAGATGTTTCCTGGTCCTGATTCCCTCACTATACCTCCTGCTCATGGGTCTAACAATGTGCACCAGAAAACATTTCTGAAATGAATCAGCATATCAGCTGCCCCCTCCACACCTGTCAGACAGGTTGGGGGACAAACTGAACACACACCTCTCTCTCTCTGCCCTTATTTCTCTCTCTGCATCCCTCCATCCTTGGCATTGTGAACTCTATCCCTGCCAATCCTGAAACCCCTTACCCATACATAGTCCACATATATTTGCGTTATGTTGACGTGTGTGTGTGTGTCACAGTGCCTGTGGTGTCAGAAGACTAAGATGTGTATCACGTACCCAGTCAGCACCATCCTCCCCCAGCACACCGTCTGCCCCCTCAACGATGCACGCTGGGGACGCTGCTGGGGTAAGAAACACACACACACACACACGCACACCTCGGCTGGAGTAGGAACTAATGTTGATTTTGTGTGTGTCAGTGAACTTTCAGTCGTTGATCATCGCCATGGCGGTGGTGGGGGGAGTCATTATCATCGCCTTCCTGGTCTGCCTCTTCTGCTGCTGCAAGTGTGAACACATCGGGTATAGTGCTTATAACACACTCACCTTGTTGATTTGTGTCGTCTGTTTCCAAAACACATCTCGGTTTGGGATGATATGTATTATTATTATTTCAATTGTTTATCATTGACTGCTTGAGTGTATTTATATACAGTTTCGGCCAAATATACTGGCACCCGTGTACTTTTCTGAGATAAGTCGCTATTTCTTATTTGTTTATTCAGATCCCCATTAGCTTTGCCAAAGCAGAAGCGTTTCTTCCTGAGGTCCACAAAACATGACAAGTAATTTAAAATAGAAAGATATACAAACAATACAACTAAAACATGATGTGTGTGTGTCCCCTTCTCAAATATGTAACAAATAAAAACATCTGGTCTTCACACCTTGTTAGATTTTCAACATTGCAGAACCAATTGTATTTTTGTAAACTTAAGTTGACCATTTTAATTTAGAAAATAAAGACAAATGGCATGGACTAAATGATTGGCTCTCCGGAGCTAATACTTGGTTACACAGCCTTTGGCCAAGGTAACTGCAGACAAACACGTTTTGTAGCACGCAATGATGTAACCCACTTTTCAGCAGCAAACTGCTCTAAATCTTCTATGTTTGAGGGGTACCCCCCTCAACTGCTGTTTTCATATCTCTCTGTAGGTTTTGGATGTGATTCAAATCTGGACTCTTGGCTGGCAACTCCCGAACAGTCCAGCATCTCTTCTTGAACCATTCCTGGGTGTTTTTTCATGTTTGGGGTTGTTGTCCTGCTGGAAGATCCACAACATTCAGTGGAGACCCGGTTTTTGGACACTGGGTTGAACAGAACACCTGATAATCTGCTGATTTCATGATGCCTTGCACACGTTCAAGGTCCCCAGTACCAGACGCAGAAAAGCAACCCCACAGCATGATCACATCTCCCACAAGTCAGACAAGAGTCCAGAACTGAATCACATTCAAAACCTATGGTGAGATCAGTAGTTGGAGGGAACCCCTCAAATATTTAAGTTTTGGAACAATTTGCTGCTGAAAGTGGGCCAAATGCCAGTAGAAAGTTGCAGCAAGCTCATTGGTGGCTTCAAGAAGCGTCTGTCTGCAGTTGGCCAAAGGCTGGCCAAAGGCTGTGCAACCAAGTACTAGCTCCAGGGTGCCAATTTAGGAGCTGCCATTTGTCTTTATTTTCTTAATAAAAATTCTCAACTTAGGTTTGCAAAAATTAAATTGGCTCTGCAATGTCAAATCCAATATCAATATTTTTTTTTTTTCAATTTCTATTTAAAGAAATAGGGATTAATTTAGTGCAAGGGTGCCTATATATTTGGCCTCAACTGTGTAGTGTGTGTTTGCTTTGCCGTGGTCAACTAAAGTGTGTAATTCTTCTCACACACACACACGCACAGACCTACCCCATGGACTGACCTCCAGGCACATGTATAAGTACTTATCCGCCCTAATGTGTGTGTGTGTGTGTGTGTGTGTGTGTGTCAGGTCTACGAGGTTCGATGCCAAGATGGAGAGACGGACCAATAAGATGAAGGGAAAACAGGAAGAGAGGTAAGACGTCATCATGGCACATGAACATCTGTGTATTTATCTATGTATGTGAAGAAATTTACAACTAAAGAATGTGTTTTGTTATTCTAAGTATCAGTATTTACGTGTGTGTGTGTTCGTTCAGCTGGCCTACAACAAATCCCACAGGGAGATATGGTAAACGTTACCCAGTCAAGCCCTGTGTGTGCTGTATTTGACTTTAGTGTGTCTCTGACAATGTGACTGCCATCAGAACAATGCCCCAAGTTTCTTTTGTTAGTTTCATATCAGTTACAGCCGGAGTGACACAAAAGCATTACTGGAACAAACCTTTACATACGTCACAGCCAAGCTAACCGCCCAAACCGGTTTTTGCTCTACTCATGACTTCTTACCTACCTGGCTGGTCTGAAAGGTTGTGCAGTCCTCTTTAAAATACGAAGTGTGTGTCTAACCAGCTGGTTGTCTTTGTGTTAACAGAAAGGCAGAGATGAAGATGAGGCATGAGGAAATCAGAACGAAATATGGTACGACTTGAGATACACGCACACATGTTTCCCCATTGCTGTCTGTGGAAAAGCACTATCACTACTCTGATGGAATTTGATATGAAAGATGATCTCTAACTCCTTCTCTCCCTCTTTTCCTTTCTTTCTTTTCTTTTAGGTCTCAGTGGGTCCAACCCATACTCCAAATTCTCCTGAGCTGATATTTGGACACTGTACTATCAACTGCCTGCCTTCTCTTCACCTCTGACTTTTCAACCAACCCAATCCCTCTCCCCCTTCCCCTAAGGACTGTTAACCTTATTGACTGCTCTATGCTCATCTTACCCTTCCCTAAACCATTAATCATAAAAGTCTTAGAGGTGTTTTAAAGGATTTGTATAATTTCAGACCGTAGTTTCACAAGCCAAAACGAGTCGCCAAAAATTGTGCACAACATCACTTATTTTGTATGATATGTTATGTCCTGCAACAAAAAAATATATATTTCCTGCAATTCGTATGATGTAACGAATTCCAATTCGTACAATATGTTACGATTTTGTAAGTGCTTAAGATCCCGTTCAATGTCTTTAACCGTTTTGAGGAGAATACATGAAACTGGCCTTAGATCAAAGTTTTGGGACAGCCTGATATACAACATTATCTTCCCATGTAACACAGGTCATTAAACATTGTTGAATGTAATGAACACAGTCTTCCATGAATACGGAGCTAGAACAAGTTCTGCACTGCTTGGTGAGTGGTGCAGTGCAGAACATGTCTTGCGGTGCAGACTAGGTGAGAGCAGTGGACAGGTGCAGTAGCCTTAAATGTACCTTCTGTGACTACTACTGTATTATAAACTCATAATGATGGTACTTGAGGGTTACTACTTGGTTGTAGGAGATCTTGCCTATGCTCTACTTGAATGAGAAGATGCACTCCAGAAAAGTTGACCTTATCTATGTTGACCTTTTTCTATGTATATTTATTTATTGGCGATCTATCAGAAATGTGTCCAGTGCACACCTGTACTCCATCAAACAAACTTGTATAGATGTATTGTTTTTGTAATTTAAACCAGAATTGTCCTTAATGATGCACTGTGCAGAAATCCCTCCGCCATTTCCTGCTTGCTAAAATTCTAATAGTTCACCTTATTTCAGTTTGCCACAAAACAAGCAAGTATAGTTTAGAGAATCATTCTACCATCTAAACAGCTGAAATATATTTTCCATACGGTAAGCATAGAAATAACGCACATACCACAGATCTGCTGCTTTTTAAACTTGCTTTCAAAGAGTCACAGATCTATAACTCACATTTCTATGTGAATTTGGTCAGGTCGCCCAAAAAGCTAAACATTGCAGTTTAAAATAGGAGGCTATTCAGAAGAGTTGAATGCTTAGAATTGCAGATAGAAATGTACCCTACCATATAGAATGTACACACCTTGTAAAATGAGACACAAAGAATGTCAGTTCTAAGTAATATATTTCTACCTGTGACAGCTTTCTCATTTGACACCAGCTACTTCAGTTAGAATCTTGTCGGGCCAAATGAATCAACTTTTTATTAATGTCTAGTTGTGTAATAAACTACCCTTTGTCTGTTGATTGAACAAATCTATTTTTACTAAAATAAAACTTTCCACTATGTAAGACTTGTCTCTCTTTGGATCTTATCAACTCCTAGCTCCTTATCAACTCCCAACTCCTTTCTCATAGTGAGAAACCTACAACAACCATATCAGACCAGTGATCGTAACCTCAATAATAGAAGAGATGTGAATAAACAGGAATTCCTGCAGTTCTGACTCAATCCTAAATTCTTAATCTCAATATACTATTTTTTTTTATCAAGGATATGTATACTCTTTATTCAAGCATTTTCTATGACCAGAGCCACAGAGAGAGAGAATCTTTCTGGAATGGAAACCCAGGCCTCGATCCCTACCCATTCCAATCCTTCCCTTTCTCTCTTAAGAGAAATTACATGTTGAGTTGGAGCGCCCCCGACTGGTCATCAAAAACCATACACCCCCATTTCTCTATCCATTATGATGAAGATGGAAGATTTGGCTTGATATCGTTTGTATTTTACAACATTATTCTGGTACCCCCTGTACATAGCCATGTTAAAAAATTGTCAGAGACTCCAGTCACCCAAGTCATAAACTGTTTTCTCTGCTACCGCACGGCAAGCTGTACCGGAGCGCCAAGTCTAGGACCAACAGGCTCTAACAGTTTCTACCCCCAAGCTGTAAAACTGCTGAACAATTAATCAAATGGCCACCGGACTATTTACATTGACACCCCCTCCCTCCATTTGTTTTGTCCACTGCTGCTACTCGCTGTTTATTATCTATGCACAGTCACTTCACCCCTACCTACCTGGACTAACCTGTACCCCCACACGTTGACTCGGTACCGCCCTGTATATAGCCTCGTTATTTTTTTGTTACTTTTAATAATATGTTTAGTTTATTTTGTAAATCTTTTCTTAACTCTTCTTGTACTGCACTGTTGGTTACGGGCTTGTAAGTACGCATTTCACGGTAAGGTCTACACTTGTATTCGGCGCATGTGACGAAGTTCGATTTTTTATGTTTACTTATTATTGTTATTCGCCGTGTACTTATTACTTGTGTCATTATTTAAATGTTGCATCTATAACTCTGCATTGTTGGAAAAGGACCCGTAAGTAATAATTGAATGGTAGTCTACACCTGTTGTTTACGAAGGATGTGACAAAAACAGTTTGATCTGAGTGTAATGTGTATTTATTTGAGATTAACTAAGGTCCACACTCAGCCCTGCCTTTGGCGGGTTCTTAATGTCGCGTGGCCGAGTATTTGGCTGAATTGCGCATCCCCGCATCCGCGTCCCCGAGAGAATATGTCACGTGTTTCCATGAAAGCCAATCAGTGTGTGCGGAACGAGAGACCAAAGCGCGTTCCCGTGTTTGCGGAGGAGAAGAGCATATAGCTTAAAGAGGTGCAAACGAAAACACAACCAAAATTGCATTTTAACCCGCAAATCCTTTAAAGAAAACCCATCAAAATGTCGGAGGAGAAACCAAAGGTAAGGCTAGTCGGCTATCAACATGTGATGGTATTTAAGGTGATTAAAACAGTAATGTCAAATAGCGCCTGAAATATGCAATAAAAAATGGCCCGGTTTGCACGTTTTTTCTGAATCGGCGCACTGTTTGTTTCGTAGTTAAATGAATGGAGTGCTGCCTCCGGATACGATATCTAAGTTTATCAGATATAAAAACTATTAGATGTTATGCGAAATATTTCGACCAGAAAATATAATTGTTATAACAACTACCACTTACATTTCGAAGTTGAATATACCGTTTGCGGGTTTTTCTTTGTGGAAACCATACCACGTTAGCAACTAGCTAGCTAAACGCCGCAAGAAAAGCGGCACTAAATGTGACACCATTTGGAAGCCGTATTCGAGTAATTTAGATGCATTCGTCGACATCCACTTATTGAAATGTCTAAATAACATAATTAGTTAGTTACTGCACTGTGTCTTTTAGGCCAGTAAACACGCATGGCGTTGGCCAGACGCCGGTAAGACCTGGTATAGCTAACTAGTTCATAAGTGGTCTGTACGAAATGGTACCAAACCACTGATTGATACAGGATTCGGATATGTATTTTTCTTTCGATTTGATGTACTAGGACAAGCTGAACGTGGATTTTGCTATGGATAACGCCTGGGTCTAGTAGCTGGTTGCCTCAGTCACAGCCTTCAGGTTCCGCGCATTCCCCAGACCCAATACTACCCACAAGCAACCCTAATTCACAGGGCAAGAACACTACCTACCCCATGTCCAGATCTTACCAGAGACGTATGAGATCTAACAGTGGTTGTACAAGTCAATTGTTTGGCTCTCCAAGACAGAAGCATTGAAGACTGAATAACTACATTGTTCATCTTTTAATTGCTGTTTGGTTGTGTTTCAGGAGGGCGTGAAGACTGAGAACGACCACATTAACTTAAAGGTAGCCGGTCAGGACGGCTCTGTGGTTCAGTTCAAAATCAAGAGACACACTCCGCTCAGCAAACTGATGAAGGCCTACTGCGAACGTCAGGTCAGCACAGTCGCCAATCAGACACCTTGCCCTCCTACCTGCTGCCTCAATGGCGAAGACTGGAGCAGGGGCACACTGAACATTGCTCATAGAAATATTATCAATAGAGCTGACCTGATTCCTAATACTAGAGGAATATCTGTTCCATGTATTTCTAATGTGTCCTCTCTCTCCTGCAGGGGCTCTCGATAAGGCAGATCAGGTTCAGGTTTGACGGACAGCCAATCAACGAGACAGACACACCTTCACAGGTACACTGCACAGACAACTGGCAGCTCTCTCTCTTCTCTATAAACGCCCTCTACTCACTCTATTCTCTTATCTCGTTCTTAATCACTCTAAAGCACAGCCTCTCTGACGCCATTATCCTTGTCTCAACTAAAGCACACCTGCTCTCAATGAACTTGATTACTTTCTCGCTGTACTTCCCACTACATCTCCCCCTCATGGAATCTCTTTACTTGATCCCGCCTCCTTCCATCTCACACATGTTAATTCTCTCTTTAGCTGGAGATGGAGGATGAAGACACCATAGATGTTTTCCAACAGCAGACAGGCGGTTTCTGCTAAGCCCCCCCTCCTCGTTACAGTGATTGACATACCCAAACCACGCCCACTGCTCCTCTCCTCCAGTCACTCTTCAGCTTCTGTGTTCCATTGTTGTTTTTTTAAAAGATGTCTGTCTCGGTTTTGTCCAGAGGGGTGGGAGTGGGATGAATTTGCCCCTTAGACACTGATTTAAGGTCAGTTATTAGTTAACCTCATCCAATATGGGGTAAAGTTTAGGAGATGACATGATCCTAGATCTGTGGTAAGGGGCAAATTCTACTTTGAGGCTTCCCCATCGTCTGTGTTTCCATGTTCTTATTTTAAAAGATGTCTGGCGCAGTTTTGGGTTGGGGGGGCTCCCTTCAAATGTCTGTCTTAGTCAACATTGATCTCTTCAACTGTCTTGGACAGCTTCCGGGTCTTTCCAATGCTAAGAATCATGGGGTTTCATCTAGAAACAACCCCTAAGCCACTTGTGTAGTGTTTTTGTATTTATCCAACACCTCAAATCTACAAAAGGCCTAGGGGTTAGGGGTGGCTTCTGGACCCTTCCAATGGTTTGACATGGGGGGGCGCCCTAGTTTTTTTTCAAGGGTGAAAACCAAGGGTGCATCTCAAGTCTTAGGTTGCCTCCTTCATTTGGCACCGATCTGAACATTCAGGCTCAGGTGGATGCTGACCATGGAATAAGCTTTCACCTGTCCAGTTCTTTAGTGTCAGTTTTTACAAGAATGAAGGAGAGGAGACCCCTTGTCACAAGGAAGCTACTTGTACTGTTGAGATGCGCCCCTAGTTTTTGAGGGCAGTCAAAAGGGAATATTCCCTGATTCCATATATGGCATAATCTGGTCAGTTCTTACAGCAACCCTGTCAGTGAATCTGCTTTCGGTTTTTGGGGTGGGGGTTTAAGGTGGGAGGGAGAAGTCATCCTTAAACACTGATACAGGGTCATCTAATTTGCATCCCCGTAATGGTTAGTGTTTTTGGGGAGTAAGGTTTTCTGATCCTAGATCTGTGTTTAGGGGCTATGTCTTCTTGGCGCATAAGGGGAGGGGCAGTTATGTTCTTTACCCACAAGTTTTGTCATATGGTGTTAGTTTGGTTTCTCTACTGATTTGTACATTGTTTGGCGTCTTTTACTACTGTAAACAATAAATATAGTTTGGTACTCAGGCTCCCTGTCACGGCTCCTCCTTTAAACGTGAGAGAGAAAACGGGCTCATTCAGTGGACTGCCGGTTACACATGCAAATCATGAATTGTATCTTCAATGTATTGTCTATAGTTGTCTATGTTCTACCTATTGTGTATATAAGTTAGACCCTATCCAGTAGTCTTTCAAAGTATGGTCACTGAAATGTTTTCTCAGCTGCATAAAGAGACCAACAGGGGGTGCTACTGTTTATTGTATACACTTGTCTGTCTCCCCGTCTTCCCTTTCTATCAGCAGAGATGTGGACAATACCTTCAGTGCCTGTATTTGTGTGCTTGCATGTTTCTGTTCAAGCGTTTAATCATGACAAGGGCCGCGGTGATTAGATTCTTATTTTGGCCAAAGCCCGTCCTCCGTGACCCAGAAACCGATAAGTGGTTGAGGACCGTGTCGGTTCGTTATTAGGTGAATGGAGGAGTCTGCCTCTGTCCTTGAGGAAGTCCTCCCATGGAGGAAGCACAAGTACATCCTTGAAATCTCTGCCGCAATCCACTACACTCCCTTGAATAAGCTGCTTAGAAACTATATACATTCAAATTCATTTTTACCACTTCGAACTTGTATTTTGGTATTGTTCTGTAAATGTCATAGCGGAGGAAAATAATTGAATACAACTGCATTTGTTTCTTCTTCTCGATAACCTTTGACCTTTTTCAAAAGGAGGGGACAGGGGAGTTAGCGAAACCAATTGAAAATCTCCCTCTGGTTTTTATTACACCTGTGCCTGCGGTCAGCCATCTGTCAGGATGTTAGATCGCTCTGTGATTGGCTGATGCAGTCAGATTAAGCACACTCGATTGATAGCCTGATGGGATAGAGAGATACAAGAAGGGAGAAAGTTATATCATGATCCGTTAATATACATGGCTAGGAGAAACACACTAGACCAGTCTCTATAGGACACCTTCCTCCTGCCCAGTGATCCACCAAAGCACACAAACATGCTCTTGAAGAAAAGGAAAACAGCAGTAAAAGGTGTAGAACAGAAAGAGTGAACACCCCTCATTTCTCTCCCTGATCTGTATCGGAATAGCTATTTGAAGCCTGGGCATGGCTGAAATACACACACGTACACACACATTAGTCCACCCTCCCGGGTCTGCACCTGGGAATTGTACCTATTTACATTTACGTCATTTAGCAGACACTCTTATCCAGAGCGACTTACAAATTGCCCTCTACAGTTTTTATTACATTTTCTCAGAATGTAATATTAGCAAATCCTTTATGAAAACATGTCTTATGTAAATAAACTCACCACAGGAACACAACACAGTCATTCACTCCTCAGCTACTACAATAATAAAGGTCCTAATAACAGGGATCTTGGTTAATATGGTAATAGCTTAGCTGGTATCAGGTACTCTATTGGTGGAGCAGAGGTCACCGGTGGTATGCATGTTTTCAAATGTATTTTCCTTTTAAAAATCACTACTTGGACTCTTTATGGTGTTTATCTAATGTAAAGTTATTTTGTAGTACAGCTCTTTATTTCTGTATCTATAGCCCAACTCCACCTTGGGTATTCATCTTGCTCTCTCTCTTTCTCACACACTCTCAGAAGAGTATGTGAGAGACACATTTGGCTTCCGTTCTACTCTGTGAAATGATTGACACACTGGTTAGTGATTTGCATGGGCCTGGAAAATAAGAGAAGGGGTTGGACCAGACAGAACTAACTCATTAGGAGCCTGCCTGTCTGCCTGGGCTGAAGTCAGATGTATAGTAGTTTAGATCCAGACTTCACTTTGTCATCTGGACTCGCTCTGTTGGAAGATGATGCTTTCTACGGACACTCTCTAAGGACCATCTCTAGACACACTGCGCACACAAATGTACACATACTCACACACACGTGTTGGAGATGAGCGTCAATTGGGGTTCGGATCAGTCACGGTGCTTGTGATTGGCTGGAGCAAGCTGTTATGTCATCTCTGATGCTGCTGTTGCCTCTGCTGCCGTTTCTCGGGTTAAGGGTCATCAACGCAGCTGCAGAGACATGGAGACAATGCAGAGGTACATTCTATTCTATTAAATGCGCTATGAAAATATCTGCGTGTGTGTGTGGGTGTTGTAACCTATCCAGGGACACATTTGATTGTGACACATAACACTGTACTTCCTGTCAGATAGCAGCTCTCTCAGGTTATACTGTAAAGTGGCATTAAGCACACCGTTATCCCTTTCTTTCTCTTGTTTGCATGCAGTAGGGATGCTAGTTCAAATAGTTACTCCTTACATTTTCCCTGAGACCCAAAAGTACTCGTTACATTTTGAATGCTTAGCAGGACAGGAAAATGGTCTAATTCACACACTTATCAAGAGAACACGTGGTCATCCCTACTGCCTCTGATCTGACAGACTCACTAAACACAAATGCATCTTTTGTAAATGATGTCTGTGTTGGAGTGTGCCCCTGTTTATCCGTACATTTTAAAAACAAGAAAATGGTGGTGTCTGCTTTGCTTAATATAAGAAATGTCATACTTAAGTATATTTTAGCAATTACATTTAGAACCAAATACTTTTAGACCTTTACTCAAGTATTATTTTACTTGGTGACTTACTTTTACTTGAGTAACTTTCTATGAATGTATCTATACTTTTACTCAAGTATGACAATTGAGTAACTTTTCCACCACTGTGTCAGTGTGTGTGTGTGTGTGTGTGTAAGTAAGACAGATATCAGCAGTGTGTGTGAGTGTTTGGCGTGTTTAACTTGATTTGCCAAAACTTTGATGCAAATCACTCATGCACAGATCACTCTTCTACACGTATGTACAGATCACTCTTCTACACGTATGCACAGATCACTCTTCTACACGTATGCACAGATCACTCTTCTACACGTATGCACAGATCATGCCAAAAACCTACCAGACATTTCCCAGCCATCCCGTAAACTCTGACTAACCTTACCTGGTATCATGAATACTCAAGAAACTACAACACACGATCTTGCTGCTCTCACCACCTAAAGCAGTTTCCCACTATTTAGAAAATGCTATCTCTCTCCCCCTCTCTCTCACTCCCCCCTCTTTCTCTCTCTCCCCTTCTTCCTCACTTTCTCACTCCCTCTCTTTTTTCTTGCTTTCTCTATCTCTGTATCTTTCTCTCCCCCTCTCTCTCACTTTCTTACTCTTTCTCTCTCCCCGTAGACCTGCCCCCCCTGGACCTTCTATCCCATGTTCTTCCCAGGGCAGGGGGCGAGGGGGGGTAACAGGGAGGGGGGGGGGGGGTGCATCTGATCCAGTCTGGGGGTGTGAGGGGTGTCCGTCTGTCCCGTTCTCACCCTTCCCTGGACTTCCTGTCCTCCCAGCACCTCGTCAACTGTCACCTCTTCCCCAGAGAGTTCTCCATCATCACCACCAAGGTCAGCCTCGTCGCCCCTAAGGTAAGGGCCAGGGGTTCGAAACACCTGCGGCAGCATTACAGCAGGAAGTGACATCATCGATGACATGGGGAAGGTTCAGTGAATTTTTTTTATATTGCCTCTTCCCACTGTGTGATGGTTACCACATTTCATTTACTCCATTCCAGACATTATTGTGAGCCGTCCTCCCCTTAGCAGTCTCCTGTGATGAGTTGCAATACTAGTAACTCAGTTGCAATTATCTCTTCCTCTCCCTACCCCCTCCCTTCCTCTAGGTAATACCAACCACACCATAGACAGTGTGGTCTACAAGTGAGACCGTGGTACACAGCTATTTGAACCACACCAGGCCCTGCGGACCTCTGGGACTTACGACTGGGAGGCCTTCGCGGTCACCTTACCACTTCCTGGCTTTGGCGAACGCGTTTGATGGACAGACCACTCACGTTGACTCGGTCATCTATGTCTGGGTGGATGGAAGTTTCCGCTTGTTTCAGACTATTAAGGTGAGAGAGAGAGAGAGAGAGAGAGAGAGAGAGAGAGAGAGAGAGAGAGAGAGAGAGAGAGAGGAGAGAGAGAGAGAGAGAGAGAGAGAGAGAGAGAGAGAGAGAGAGAGAGAGAGAGAGAGAGAGAGAGAGAGAGAGAGAGAGAGAGAGAGAGAGAGAGAGAGAGAGAGAGAGAGAGAGAGAGAGAGAGATATGAAGGTGAAGTAGAAGGGAGAGCGGGATGACAAGGGGGAAGGGAGCGAGGGGGGGAGATTGGCAGAAAACCTAAAATAGCACAACCACCCACACCACGGAACTAAGAGAGGACAAAAATAGACCATGTATAGCGGAGCAGAATTTGCATGTTAGATCCAGCTTTGACAGATAACTGATAGTGAATCAGACATTTGAATGGAACCACATGTGAGGTGTAGTTGACTGACAGGCAGACTGAAACCACAAAAATACTTTGATTGGGAGGGAATTCCAATGTCGGCATCATTCTATGGTCTTTGTTTCTCTCTTGCTCTCTGTCTCTCTCTCTCTCAGACGTTCTGTGCCACAGACTGGGAGATGTTCCAGATCGGCAGCAGGGTCTTCCTGGTGGTTGCTAACGGGCACCAACTCCATGGCTACAGCCCTGGTCTCTATGCCATCAACTCGACCATCTACGAGCTGGACATGAGCTCTCAGCTGTTCCTGCGTTTTCAGGACATAGTCACATACAGGAACACATGCACCTTTATACAGGTGCAAATATCCCCGACCTCTCCTCTCCCTTCCTTCCCTTTCTCATTTCTCTCATCTGTCTCCCCTCTCAGTGCTGTTGACTGGGAGTTCTTCACAGTAGGAGAGGAGAGTTGCATGGTCATTGCTAACTCCTTTGACGGAGAGTCTCACTCTCTGAACAGCATTACCTACAGGTATTCACATGAATACACTAGAATTGCTCATGGTGCTATAATTGAATGGATGATATATTGTGAATTTACAAACATTATGGTGATATGTTATATACTCATCATTATCACGATTTGTGTTTTGATGAACTTGAACGTGATATGGATGTGTGCAGGTGGCAGGGATACGAGGGCTTTGTTCCCATTCATCGGCTTCCCACCATCGGATGCAGCGACTGGGAATTCTTTACTTCCAGGGGGGGTCCTATCTGATCTACTCCAGCGCCACAACACCTCTCTCCAAAATCTTCCGTCTGAAAACACACTTACACGTGACACAATATACTCACATTAGTTGACTATCATTTTGTGAAAATAATTTATTGATGTAATAGAAATGTGTAAAAAATACATTTTTTCATTTGTGTCTTACTGCAAATTCTACTGCTTATGTAAGAATATTGTTTCAGAATGATTTTATAGGGTCCCATACTAGGGGAGCAGTGAATGGAAACTGTAGAGTTCCACAGCTTTTGCCCAATCTGCATTTTCAGTAAAAGCTGTTCACCACTTGAACCAACTTCCAGAAACCTTAAAGAGATACTTCAGGATTTTGGCCATTTTTACATTTATTTAATCTTTATTTAACTAGCCCTTTATCTACTTCCCCAGAGTCAGATGAACTCAAGGTGACCATTTCTATGTCTCTGCGTGCAGTTGAAGGAAGTTGCCAACTAGCGTTAGCGCAATGACTGGTAGTCTATGGTAACTGCTAGCATGCTAGTAGATACCATAGACTTCCAGTCATTGTGCTAACGCTAGTTAGCATTGGGTCGTGAAACTACTTCTAACTTCTAACTACTGGATGCAGAGTGAAAGAGAGTGATCTGGCTCAAGGTATTTTACTGGTTTGTAACTCACTGACACCGTCCCCGGTTAGAGGGGAATAAAGCTGCCCAAGAGTTAACACACAGGAACTTTAAACACACTGAGGAAGATGAACATGGGGATGAAAAGTGGGAAGGGTAGTGGAATGGCAGTAGTTCTGTTGAAGGAGATGAAAGGCAATGAATATACTGTACATAAGATAACACAAGAGCATAATAACAGTAATAAAGGTCTGTATAAATAGCATATAATCCCTGAACATGTTTACAGGTTACAAGCTATACATAACGCAACAACAACAACAACTAGCTATGAAGAACAATACCAACACCATCCCACAAGACCAGAGATATGAGTGAGTCCAGTTGTTGATCGGCAGAGACAGATGTTGCTCTCTGCCGCTGCTTGAGGGAGACTGCAAGTATTGTGTGACCTGCAGTGTCAAGAGGATGGGTAGATGTCCTGCCCCCTAGTAACCTCCCTAGCAACCTATCAAGGCACAGGTCAGAGTTTTAGAGGCAGGTTTATGGTTCCCCCTACACTCTCAGTTTCTGGTTGTGGTGGATGGGGAGGGGAGGGGAGTTTGCTAAGGGTTGTGAGGTGCTAATAGTCACCGACAGGGAATTCTTAACACATGGTATCCATGAGTTCATCTGACCCTTGGGAAGTAGATAAAGGGCTTCATTGCCAAAATCCCAAAGTATCCCTTTAAAATGTGTGGCTTGTGTCAGTGCTTTTACACAAAAACTGAACAGGTGGTTAAAAGACCAGCAGGTTTGTAGCCACGTATGAACCTTCTTTAAGAATACCAGCAGAAAATACATCACATTTCAGTTCAGATATATCTGTTGTGTGTGTTTGAGACATCCACTGGATGACAGACAAGCCATGTTGTAAAAACTACAAGAGGCTTGATGCACTTGCAAAATCGAAGAGAAGACTTGGTGGACATGTAGTTTATTCAGCCGAAGTGCCAACCTGTGATTTTAAAACGACACTACAACTACCACAATGCCCCACTCTTCCCTTTGGACATTATGGCTGCGCACTGTTCATCAATGGTGTTGTTATTTACGTTTTTTCGTTTTTTCTCTTATTTAAAACAGAGGAATGTAGACAGAGTTTGGCTTCGAGTATAACTTTACAAAAAAGCATCAGGATATTTCTGGAGTTAAAGCTCTATTTGCGTCAGGAACGCTGAAACACGTTTTGCTTGATAGCTAACGAGTCAGATAGCCAGGTAGGACAGCTGTCTGTCGCCGGTCAGAATTTAGCTGTTGTAAACTCAGTTCACACTAAATTAACTCGTGTTGTAAAGGCAATGATTGTATAGCTTGTTTGTTAACCACTACAATAATAGCTATACCTCGAGCACAATACGGGAACACACAATTTTTCTATTCATAGCTATGTTTACCCCTGTAAAGTCGTCTTATTTCAGAGTCAGTCCCACTACTATCAACAGAGAGCTAGGCAAGACCAAGATGAGATAGCAAGAGGAGTTATTAGTTAGCTAGCTACGCGATCGTGAACACAATTAGACATTCAATTCAGTCCCCTGAAGGTGCGTTTCACAGGACAGAGAAAGAGAAACACAGACGCATGCCCAGCCATGTTTGGGAGTCTTTTCGAGGAACAGGGGGAGGGATATTCTTTGGCTCCCTCCGGAGGTAGAGTTGTAAAGGGGGAAGGGGAGCCACCTCCACCCCGGGGAAGAGTGAACCTCAGTGGGATTAAAAACCAGGGAGGGACGTGCTACCTCAACTCCCTGCTCCAGACCCTGCTTTTCACCCCGGAGTTCAGAGGTGAGAGGTCAAGTCAGGTCACATGGTGTTCTGTCGTTGGTTCATACTGTATTTGAAATAGTGTGTGTGTATGTGTGTGTAGAGGAGCTGTTCAGTCTGGGTCCAAAGGAATTGGGCTGCCTGGAGGACAAAGACAAACCAGAGGCCAAGGTAAAGAACCAACCATGTGAGTGTCTGTGTTCCTCACTGTGTGAATGTCTTTATTTGTATTGGTGTGTTTGAATAGTACATTAACTCTGTCCCTCAGGTCAGGGTTATTCCATTGGAGCTCCAGAGGCTGTTTGCTCGTCTACTCTTGGTGGACCAACAGAGTGCCTCTACTGCTGATCTCACTGACAGCTTCGGATGGAACAACAGCGAGGTAGTGTGTGTGAACACGAGCATGTGTATGAATGGCGGTGTGTGTGACGCAGGCACTAAACTAGAGAATTAGGCTTGCTTTATATAATGCTACATCGCTTTCTCCTACAGTATTTTGCTTACCACTCTCTCTCATCTCTCTCCCGTAGGAGAGCAGGCAACATGATGTGCAGGAGTTGAACAGGATTCTGTTCAGTGCCCTAGAGCACTCCCTGGTGGACACCAGCGGCAGTGCGTTCATCCAGCGCCTCTACCATGGCACCACTGTCAACAGCATTCTCTGCAAAGAGTGTGGTAACATCAGCCAGAGACAGGTTTTTATTTATTTAACCTTTATTGAACTAGGCAAGTCAGTTAAGGACAAATTGTTATTCATAATGATGGCCTACCAAAAGGCAAAAAAAGGTATCCTGCGGGGACGGGGTCTGGGATTAAAAATATAGGACAAAACACACATCACGACAAGAGACAACACTACATAAAGAGAGCGCTGAGACAACAACAGCATGGCAGCAGCACATGACAACACAGCATGGTAGCAACACATGCCAACAACATGATAGCAACACAACATGATAGCAACACAACATGGCAGCAGCACGACATGGTAGCAACACAAAACAGGGTACAAACATTATTGGGCACAGACAACAGCACAAAGGGCAAAAAGGTAGAGACAACAATACATCACACAAAGCAGCCACAACAATCAGTAAGAGTGTCCATGATTGCGTCTTTGAATGAAGAGATTGAGATAACACTGGTACATGTGTTTATCTGTACCTGCGTGTGTCTTTGTGTTGCTTACACCTCTTTTTCTTGGCTCTCTCTTTCCCTCTCAGGAGGACTACCTGGACTTGACTGTGTGTGTACGTGGTGTGTGTGGCCTGGAAAGGGCGCTCTGGGACATGTTTGTGGAAGAGGAGATGTTTGAAGGCAGTAACCTCTACCGCTGTGGCCAGTGTGACCAACTAGTCACAGCTGCTAAGGTTAGTAGGAGTATTGGCATGGATTTAAATTGTACTTGTTTATTCTAGAATTGGTACTGATTCCAGAACTCTCTCTCCCTTGCTCCCTCTTTCCCTCCCTCTCCTTTGTTTTCTCTCTCTCTCCCCCTCTTCCTCTCCCTCTGCAGTCTGCCAAGCTGAGGAAGCTCCCTCCCTTCCTGACAGTGTCTCTGTTGAGGTTTAACTTTGACTTTGCCAGGTGCGAG
This sequence comes from Salmo salar, assembly GCF_965601325.2. Lineage (NCBI taxonomy): Eukaryota > Metazoa > Chordata > Actinopteri > Salmoniformes > Salmonidae > Salmo > Salmo salar. The sequence goes on from NC_138307.1 coordinate 13,581,184, forward strand.
CGTTACAAGGAGACTGGTCGCTACACCTTCCCTCTCACCATCAACCTCAGGCCCTTCTGTGAACAGGTACTGGACAACCTCCACCCACATTGATCTGCATTGCTTCACTGCCACTTACTCTTGTTTTAACTAAGTCATGTCAAACCATTTAAGAACATGTTATGTCACATTATAAGGCCTAATGACTATGCTATGTCACCCTCTCTCCCAGACTGAAGACGAGGACTCGGAGTACTCCTATGAACTCTTCTCTGTCATCATCCATAAGGGAGGCTGTTATGGCGGCCATTACCACGTCTACATCAAAGACATGGACCACCTCGGCTTGTGGGAACCGCCGGTGAGAGAGAGCGGGAGGGAGGAGGAGAGAACAATAATTGCATATCAGACAATCGAGGCTTAGAGTATGTCACTAAATATGCTAATAGCGAAGTGTGTGCGTCTTTGTATTTCCGTGCGTGCGTTTGTATCAGGAGAAGGATACCAAACCCAAGGTTCAGAAGAAGAAGGAAGTGAGAGCGTATACTGAGCCGGAGAAAGACGACCCTCTATCTGTACTCTCCTCCATAATAGCCCAGGTAACGCAAAGCATGCTGGTTCAACCCAATGGAACGAGAGCACCACGGGCCACATCGTCAGTAGGTCCAGTGACTGTGTCTGATCTTAATGTGGTGTTGTTCCCCTCCTGGCCTGTAGGAGGAGAGCAGGAGCGTGTTGCTGGACCAGCTGGGCCAGAGACTGATGGACAAGATCGGTTCTTCCTGGAGCAAGAAGTACAGGAAACTCCACGGCCCCATAGGCAAGGTAGGACATGACTGATGGGCTTCCCCCAAGAGCTCCACAACGTCACATAAACACTTCGCTTTCCTTATCTCTTCTACATCGTTCTACATGTTATCCTTCCACTCATCCCCCTCTCCCCCTCTGCAGTTCCTCCAGAACCACAGTGATGTGTTTGTGTTGGTCAATAATGGCACTCAGGTGGCCCTGAAAGCCAACCCCCCTAGCCCGGTGACCCAGCCCTCCAGCCCAGCCCACCCAACCCCTGGCCCTAGCTCTTCCCCAGACCCAATCCACAACAACACAGCCAACCACCTACCAGGACTGGAGACAGAACCGAAGACGGCACCAGAACCACAGGTACACTAGTTAGACCTCTCATGGTTCTGCTTTAATGATGGTGTGTCTGCTATGTTGATGCTGCAATTGGTTATGTTTAAATCTCTTTTCTCTCTTTCTGAATCTCCATTCATCCATCCATCTTTCTTCCTCTCTCCATCTCTCCACAGGGCAGCCACTGGTTTGATCTGAATGACTCCACAGTGACGTCGATCCATGAGAGAGACATAGAGAAAATGTACCAGGGAAAGGAGAGTGCCTACATGCTGTTCTATAGGAAGACACTGCTACGCAGGCCTTCTGGAGGTGTGTGGGTGTTTGTGGGTGGGTGTCTGGAGGTGTGTGGGTGTTTGTGTGTGGGTGGGTGTCTGGGGGTGTTTTTGTGTGGGAGAGAGGCGTAAGAAGGAAAGGGAGGGAGCGAGTGAGTGAGCGCAAGAAAAGGAGAGCCACATCCAAACTTGATGCGAGTGGGACAGGAAGAGAGATGGTGAAGGAGAGACGTGAAAACGTACACAGTCTTTCAAATGAGGTTTTCCCCCTGGCAGCCCTGAGGAATCCTGGGTATCAGGTTCCCCCTCACCTCTTAGAGATGGCTGAAGAGGAGAACAGAAGACTACAACAGAGACGGTACTCACGTGCGCGCGCACACACACACACATAAACGAACACTGTATTTTGCTATGTTTTGCGGCTATCTGTTTGTGTGTGTGTGTGTGTACTCTGCTATAGGGAGGAGTTTGAGGCCAGCAATAACAGTGTTGAGCTGCGTCTCCACCTAGCGCCGCGCTATAGTTTGGAGAACGGAGCTCTTAAGCCAATCAGCATAGAGCAGAAAGAGGCCACCAACCTCACCTTGGACCGCCGCAGGACCGTAGGAGACCTGCGAATGATCATCTACCAGGTGACGTCATCACTCCAACTCATTAACTCACTTCCTTAATGCCGCCATGGCACTGAGCAAAAAGCTCAAACCAGTGTGTGTGTGTGTGTGTGTGTGTGTGTGTGTGTGTGTGTGTGTGGTGTGTTCAGAAGCAGGATCTCTGGGAGGGGGATATGGCTCTGACTGTGGCCAGAAGTCTGCCAGCCGGCCTTCACCTCTACAACACTCTCACAGGTGAGACATAAACACACACACTTAAACACACACACTTGATACTGAACGTTAGTACGTGTGTGTTTCAGATGACGAGGTGTCTCTTTACAGTGCAGGCATCTTGACCGGCACTGATCTGTTTGTGTGGAACGGCAGAGAGGTGAGGAGACAAAATCGAATCGACACAATCCACCATTGTACATACTGCTACTGGACGTCCTAGAACCAAAATGGCTGTCGGGTCATATCATATCCCTTTTATCTCCTCAGGTTTGTGGGGCGACTGTCCAAACAGGAGCCGAGTGGGAACCAGTGCTGCTGACCGTGGTTCGCCCCTCTCTGGGAGAAGAAGAAGAGGAGGGAGGAGGAGTGGGAGAGGAAGGAGGCTCGGGGCTGACGAAGGAGTCGAGGGGGTTCGCTGGGAGGGTGACTCTAGGAGAGGTGAGGGAGGCATTAGGGGAGACACAGGAGAGCCTCCTGTGTCAGGAGAAGAGGGGAGGAGGGGAGGGAGGAGGGGCCAGCGGGTGGAGGGTGTTCCCTCCTGGAGACATGCAGAGGACCCTGAAGGAGCTGGCCTTGAAGGATGGAGACGCACTGCTGGTGCTGGAGCCACAGACACAGGACAGCAGGTGGGCAGCGTGGGTGTGTGTGTGTGTGTGTGTGTGTGTGTGTGTGTGTGTGTGTGTGTGTGTGTGTGTGTGTGTGTGTGTGTGCGGCAGTGTGTCAGTCTGCGTAAGTGAGTGACAGACATGAGGTGTAGTTGGTGTGTTTGCTATGGCTGTGTGTGTGTAATGTCTCTCTCTCCCAGTGTGTTCAGTATGAGTGGTGATATGGTAACCGTGACAACACCATCAGACTGTCGCTGGCTTCAGGTGGAATACCGACCAGAGAGAAGAAAAAGAGGAGGAGAAGGGGAGGAAGAGGAGGAGAGGATGAGAGCAAAGGTCCCTGCCTCTGGAAACATGGTGAGCTAGCAAGTGTGTTGGTGCGTGTGGCAGCGGTTTGTGTGTTTAGTATATTCATGTGTGTTTAGTATATTCATGTGTGTTTAGTATGTTAATGTGTGTGTGTGTGTGTTATTTTCTAGCTGATGTGTGAGGTGAAACAGAGGGCCATAGCAGAGCTGCAGCTACAGGAGCGTCTAGCAGGTCAGATACTGTTATTATTACCACTCCTAATAGCAGCAGCTATAGGTCAGATACTGTTACCACTCCTAATAGCAGCAGCTATAGGTCAGATACTGTTATTATTACCACTCCTAATAGCAGCAGCTATAGGTCAGATACTGTTACCACTCCTAATAGCAGCAGCTATAGGTCAGATACTGTTATTATTACCACTCCTAATAGCAGCAGCTATAGGTCAGATACTGTTATTATTACCACTCCTAATAGCAGCAGCTATAGGTCAGATACTGTTATTATTACCACTCCTAATAACAGCAGCTATAGGTCAGATACTGTTATTATTACCACTCCTAATAGCAGCAGCTATAGGTCAGATACTGTTATTATTACCACTCCTAATAGCAGCAGCTATAGGTCAGATACTGTTATTATTATCACTCCTAATAGCAGCAGCTATAGGTCAGATACTGTTACCACTCCTAATAGCAGCAACTATAGGTCAGATACTGTTACCACTCCTAATAGCAGCAGCTATAGGTCAGATACTGTTATTACTACCACTCCTAATAGCAGCAGCTATAGGTCAGATACTGTTATTATTACCACTCCTAATAGCAGCAGCTATAGGTCTGATACTGTTACTATTACCACTCCTAATAGCAGCAGCTATAGTTCAGATACTGTTATTATTACCACTCCTAATAGCAGCAACTATAGGTCAGATACTGTTACCACTCCTAATAGCAGCAGCTATAGGTCAGATACTGTTACCACTCCTAATAGCAGCAGCTATAGGTCAGATACTGTTATTATTACCACTCCTAATAGCAACAACTATAGGTCAGATACTGTTACCACTCCTAATAGCAGCAGCTATAGTTCAGATACTGTTACTATTACCACTCCTAATAGCAGCAGCTATAGGTCAGATACTGTTATTATTACCACTCCTAATAGCAGCAGCTATAGTTCAGATACTGTTATTATTACCACTCCTAATAGCAGCAGCTATAGGTCAGATACTGTTATTATTACCACTCCTAATAGCAGCAACTATAGGTCAGATACTGTTACTATTACCACTCCTAATAGCAGCAGCTATAGTTCAGATACTGTTATTATTACCACTCCTAATAGCAGCAGCTATAGGTCTGATACTGTTACTATTACCACTCCTAATAGCAGCAGCTATAGGTCAGATACTGTTACCACTCCTAATAGCAGCAACTATAGGTCAGATACTGTTACCACTCCTAATAGCAGCAGCTATAGGTCAGATACTGTTACCACTCCTAATAGCAGCAGCTATAGGTCAGATACTGTTATTATTACCACTCCTAATAGCAGCAGCTATAGGTCAGATACTGTTACCACTCCTAATAGCAGCAGCTATAGGTCAGATACTGTTATTATTACCACTCCTAATAGCAGCAGCTATAGGTCAGATACTGTTACCACTCCTAATAGCAGCAGCTATAGGTCAGATACTGTTATTATTACCACTCCTAATAGCAGCAGCTATAGGTCAGATACCGTTACCACTCCTAATAGCAGCAGCTATAGGTCAGATACTGTTACCACTCCTAATAGCATCAGCTATAGGTCAGATACTGTTACCACTCCTAATAGCAGCAGCTATAGGTCAGATACTGTTATTATTACCACTCCTAATAGCAGCAGCTATAGGTCAGATACTGTTACCACTCCTAATAGCAGCAACTATAGGTCAGATACCGTTACCACTCCTAATAGCAGCAGCTATAGGTCAGATACTGTTACCACTCCTAATAGCAGCAGCTATAGGTCAGATACTGTTACCACTCCTAATAGCAGCAGCTATAGGTCAGATACTGTTATTATTACCACTCCTAATAGCAGCAGCTATAGGTCAGATACTGTTACCACTCCTAATAGCAGCAACTATAGGTCAGATACTGTTACCACTCCTAATAGCAGCAGCTATAGGTCTGATACTGTTACCACTCCTAATAGCAGCAGCTATAGGTCTGATACTGTTACCAATCCTAATAGCAGCAGCTATAGGTCAGATACTGTTATTATTACCACTCCTAATAGCAGCAGCTATAGGTCAGATACTGTTACCACTCCTAATAGCAGCAACTATAGGTCAGATACTGTCACTGTTACCACTCCTAATAGCAGCAGCTATAGGTCAGATACTGTTATTATTACCACTCCTAATAGCAGCAGCTATAGGTCAGATACTGTTATTATTACCACTCCCAATAGCAGCAGCTATAGGTCAGATACTGTCACTGTTACCACTCCTAATAGCAGCAGCTATAGGTCAGATACTGTTATTATTACCACTCCTAATAGCAGCAGCTATAGGTCAGATACTGTTATTATTACCACTCCTAATAGCAGCAGCTATAGGTCAGATACTGTTACCACTCCTAATAGCAGCAGCTATAGGTCAGATACTGTTATTATTACCACTCCTAATAGCAGCAGCTATAGGTCAGATACTGTTACCACTCCTAATAGCAGCAGCTATAGGTCAGATACTGTTACCACTCCTAATAGCAGCAGCTATAGGTCAGATACTGTTATTATTACCACTCCTAATAGCAGCAGCTATAGGTCAGATAATGTTATTATTACCACTCCTAATAGCAGCAGCTATAGGTCAGATACTGTTATTATTACCACTCCTAATAGCAGAAGCTATAGGTCAGATACTGTTATTATTACCACTCCTAATAGCAGCAACTATAGGTCAGATGCTGTTACCACTCCTAATAGCAGCAGCTATAGGTCAGATACTGTTACCACTCCTAATAACAGCAGCTATAGGTCAGATACTGTTACTATTACCACTCCTAATAGCAGCAGCTATAGGTCAGATACTGTCACTGTTACCACTCCTAATAGCAGCAGCTATAGGTCAGATACTGTTATTATTACCACTCCTAATAGCAGCAGCTATAGGTCAGATACTGTTACCACTCCTAATAGCAGCAGCTATAGGTCAGATACTGTTACCACTCCTAATAGCAGCAGCTATAGGTCAGATACTGTTATTATTACCACTCCTAATAGCAGCAGCTATAGGTCAGATACTGTTATTATTACCACTCCTAATAGCAGCAGCTATAGGTCAGATACTGTTACCACTCCTAATAGCAGCAGCTATAGGTCAGATACTGTTATTATTACCACTCCTAATAGCAGCAGCTATAGGTCAGATACTGTTACCACTCCTAATAGCAGCAGCTATAGGTCAGATACTGTTACCACTCCTAATAGCAGCAGCTATAGGTCAGACACTGTTATTATTACCACTCCTAATAGCAGCAGCTATAGGTCAGATACTGTTATTATTACCACTCCTAATAGCAGCAGCTATAGGTCAGATACTGTTACCACTCCTAATAGCAGCAGCTATAGGTCAGATACTGTTACCACTCCTAATAGCAGCAGCTATAGGTCAGACACTGTTATTATTACCACTCCTAATAGCAGCAGCTATAGGTCAGATACTGTTACCACTCCTAATAGCAGCAGCTATAGGTCAGATACTGTTATTATTACCACTCCTAATAGCAGCAGCTATAGGTCAGATAATGTTATTATTACCACTCCTAATAGCAGCAGCTATAGGTCAGATACTGTTATTATTACCACTCCTAATAGCAGCAACTATAGGTCAGATGCTGTTACCACTCCTAATAGCAGCAGCTATATGTCAGATACTGTTACCACTCCTAATAGCAGCAGCTATAGGTCAGATACTGTTATTATTACCACTCCTAATAGCAGCAGCTATAGGTCAGATACTGTTATTATTACCACTCCTAATAGCAGCAGCTATAGGTCAGATAATGTTATTATTACCACTCCTAATAGCAGCAGCTATAGGTCAGATACTGTTATTATTACCACTCCTAATAGCAGAAGCTATAGGTCAGATACTGTTATTATTACCACTCCTAATAGCAGCAACTATAGGTCAGATGCTGTTACCACTCCTAATAGCAGCAGCTATAGGTCAGATACTGTTACCACTCCTAATAACAGCAGCTATAGGTCAGATACTGTTATTATTACCACTCCTAATAGCAGCAGCTATAGGTCAGATACTGTTATTATTACCACTCCTAATAGCAGCAGCTATAGGTCAGATACTGTTACCACTCCTAATAGCAGCAGCTATAGGTCAGATACTGTTATTATTACCACTCCTAATAGCAGCCTGTTACCACTCCTAATAGCAGCAGCTATAGGTCAGATACTGTCACCACTCCTAATAGCAGCAGCTATAGGTCAGATACTGTTACCACTCCTAATAGCAGCAGCTATAGGTCAGATACTGTTACCACTCCTAATAGCAGCAGCTATAGGTCAGATACTGTTACCACTCCTAATAGCAGCAGCTATAGGTCTGATACTGTTACCACTCCTAATAGCAGCAGCTATAGGTCTGATACTGTTACCACTCCTAATAGCAGCAGCTATAGGTCAGATACTGTTATTATTACCACTCCTAATAGCAGCAACTATAGGTCAGATACTGTTACCACTCCTAATAGCATCAGCTATAGGTCAGATACTGTTACCACTCCTAATAGCAGCAGCTATAGGTCAGATACTGTTATTATTACCACTCCTAATAGCAGCAGCTATAGGTCAGATACTGTTACCACTCCTAATAGCAGCAACTATAGGTCAGATACCGTTACCACTCCTAATAGCAGCAGCTATAGGTCAGATACTGTTACCACTCCTAATAGCAGCAGCTATAGGTCAGATACTGTTACCACTCCTAATAGCAGCAGCTATAGGTCAGATACTGTTATTATTACCACTCCTAATAGCAGCAGCTATAGGTCAGATACTGTTACCACTCCTAATAGCAGCAGCTATAGGTCTGATACCGTTACCACTCCTAATAGCAGCAGCTATAGGTCTGATACTGTTACCACTCCTAATAGCAGCAGCTATAGGTCAGATACTGTTACCACTCCTAATAGCAGCAGCTATAGGTCAGATACTGTTATTATTACCACTCCTAATAGCAGCAGCTATAGGTCAGATACTGTTATTATTACCACTCCTAATAGCAGCAGCTATAGGTCAGATACTGTTATTATTACCACTCCTAATAGCAGCAGCTATAGGTCAGATACTGTTATTATTACCACTCCTAATAGCAGCAGCTATAGGTCAGATACTGTTATTATTACCACTCCTAATAGCAGCAGCTATAGGTCAGATACTGTTACCACTCCTAATAGCAGAAGCTATAGGTCAGATACTGTTATTATTACCACTCCAAATATCAGCAGCTATAGGTCAGATACTGTTACCACTCCTAATAGCAGCAGCTATAGGTCAGATACTGTTACCACTCCTAATAGCAGCAGCTGTAGGTCAGATACTGTTACCACTCCTAATAGCAGCAGCTATAGGTCAGATACTGTTACCACTCCTAATAGCAGCAGCTATAGGTCAGATACTGTTATTATTACCACTTCTAATAGCAGCAGCTATAGTTCAGATACTGTTATTATTACCACTCCTAATAGCAGCAGCTATAGGTCAGATACTGTTACCACTCCTAATAGCAGCAGCTATAGGTCAGATACTGTTACCACTCCTAATAGCAGCAGCTATAGGTCAGACACTGTTATTATTACCACTCCTAATAGCAGCAGCTATAAGTCAGATACTGTTATTATTACCACTCCTAATAGCAGCAGCTATAGGTCAGATACTGTTATTATTACCACTTCTAATAGCAGCAGCTATAGTTCAGATACTGTTATTATTACCACTCCTAATAGCAGCAGCTATAGGTCAGATACTGTTACCACTCCTAATAGCAGCACTATAGGTCGATACGTTACCACTCCTAATAGCAGCAGCTATAGGTCAGATACTGTTACCACTCCTAATAGCAGCAGCTATAGGTCAGACACTGTTATTATTACCACTCCTAATAGCAGCAGCTATAGGTCAGATACTGTTACCACTCCTAATAGCAGCAGCTATAGGTCAGATACTGTTATTATTACCACTCCTAATAGCAGCAGCTATAGGTCAGATACTGTTATTATTACCACTCCTAATAGCAGCAGCTATAGGTCAGATACTGTTACCACTCCTAATAGCAGCAGCTATAGGTCAGATACTGTTACCACTCCTAATAGCAGCAGCTATAGGTCAGATACTGTTATTATTACCACTCCTAATAGCAGCAGCTATAGGTCAGATACTGTTACCACTCCTAATAGCAGCAGCTATAGGTCACGTATACTGTGTCAGATCTGTTACCACTCCTAATAGCAGCAGCTATAGGTCAGATACTGTTACCACTCCTAATAGCAGCAGCTATAGGTCAGATACTGTTATTATTACCACTCCTAATAGCAGCAGCTATAGGTCAGATACTGTTACCACTCCTAATAGCAGCAGCTATAGGTCAGATACTGTTATTATTACCACTCCTAATAGCAGCAGCTATAGGTCAGATACTGTTATTATTACCACTCCTAATAGCAGCAGCTATAGGTCAGATACTGTTATTATTACCACTCCTAATAGCAGCAGCTATAGGTCAGATACTGTTACCACTCCTAATAGCAGCAGCTATAGGTCAGATACTGTTATTATTACCACTCCTAATAGCAGCAGCTATAGGTCAGATACTGTTACCACTCCTAATAGCAGCAGCTATAGGTCAGATACTGTTATTATTACCACTCCTAATAGCAGCAGCTATAGGTCAGATACTGTTATTATTACCACTCCTAATAGCAGCAGCTATAGGTCAGATACTGTTATTATTACCACTCCTAATAGCAGCAGCTATAGGTCAGATACTGTTACCACTCCTAATAGCAGCAGCTATAGGTCAGATACTGTTACCACTCCTAATAGCAGCAGCTATAGGTCAGATACTGTTATTATTACCACTCCTAATAGCAGCAGCTATAGGTCAGATACTGTTATTATTACCACTCCTAATAGCAGCAGCTATAGGTCAGATACTGTTACCACTCCTAATAGCAGCAGCTATAGGTCAGATACTGTTATTATTACCACTCCTAATAGCAGCAGCTATAGGTCAGATACTGTTATTATTACCACTCCTAATAGCAGCAGCTATAGGTCAGATACTGTTATTATTACCACTCCTAATAGCAGCAGCTACAGGTCAGATACTGTTATTATTACCACTCCTAATAGCAGCAACTATAGGTCAGATGCTGTTACCACTCCTAATAGCAGCAGCTATAGGTCAGATACTGTTACCACTCCTAATAGCAGCAGCTATAGGTCAGATACTGTTATTATTACCACTCCTAATAGCAGCAGCTATAGGTCAGATACTGTTATTATTACCACTCCTAATAGCAGCAGCTATAGGTCAGATACTGTTACCACTCCTAATAGCAGCAGCTATAGGTCAGATACTGTTATTATTACCACTCCTAATAGCAGCAGCTATAGGTCAGATACTGTTACCACTCCTAATAGCAGCAGCTATAGGTCAGATACTGTTACCACTCCTAATAGCAGCAGCTATAGGTCAGATACTGTTATTATTACCACTCCTAATAGCAGCAACTATAGGTCAGATACTGTTACCACTCCTAAAAGCAGCAGCTATAGGTCAGATACTGTCACCACTCCTAATAGCAGCAGCTATAGGTCAGATACTGTTACCACTCCTAATAGCAGCAGCTATAGGTCAGATACTGTTACCACTCCTAATAGCAGCAGCTATAGGTCAGATACTGTTACCACTCCTAATAGCAGCAGCTATAGGTCAGATACTGTTATTATTACCACTCCTAATAGCAGCAGCTATAGTTCAGATACTGTTATTATTACCACTCCTAATAGCAGCAGCTATAGGTCAGATACTGTTATTATTACCACTCCTAATAGCAGCAGCTATAGGTCAGATACTGTTACCACTCCTAATAGCAGCAGCTATAGTTCAGATACTGTTATTATTACCACTCCTAATAGCAGCAGCTATAGGTCAGATACTGTTACCACTCCTAATAGCAGCAGCTATAGGTCAGATACTGTTACCACTCCTAATAGCAGCAGCTATAGGTCAGATACTGTTATTATTACCACTCCTAATAGCAGCAGCTATAGGTCAGATACTGTTATTATTACCACTCCTAATAGCAGCAGCTATAGGTCAGATACTGTTATTATTACCACTCCTAATAGCAGCAGCTATAGGTCAGATACTGTTATTATTACCACTCCTAATAGCAGCAACTATAGGTCAGATGCTGTTACCACTCCTAATAGCAGCAGCTATAGGTCAGATACTGTTACCACTCCTAATAACAGCAGCTATAGGTCAGATACTGTTATTATTACCACTCCTAATAGCAGCAGCTATAGGTCAGATACTGTTATTATTACCACTCCTAATAGCAGCAGCTATAGGTCAGATACTGTTACCACTCCTAATAGCAGCAGCTATAGGTCAGATACTGTTATTATTACCACTCCTAATAGCAGCAGCTATAGGTCAGATACTGTTACCACTCCTAATAGCAGCAGCTATAGGTCAGATACTGTTATTATTACCACTCCTAATAGCAGCAGCTATAGGTCAGATACTGTTATTATTACCACTCCTAATAGCAGCAACTATAGGTCAGATACTGTTACCACTCCTAAAAGCAGCAGCTATAGGTCAGATACTGTCACCACTCCTAATAGCAGCAGCTATAGGTCAGATACTGTTACCACTCCTAATAGCAGCAGCTATAGGTCAGATACTGTTACCACTCCTAATAGCAGCAGCTATAGGTCAGATACTGTTACCACTCCTAATAGCAGCAGCTATAGGTCAGATACTGTTACCACTCCTAATAGCAGCAGCTATAGGTCAGATACTGTTATTATTACCACTCCAAATAGCAGCAGCTATAGGTCAGATACTGTTACCACTCCTAATAGCAGCAGCTATAGGTCAGATACTGTTACCACTCCTAATAGCAGGAGCTGTAGGTCAGATACTGTTACCACTCCTAATAGCAGCAGCTATAGGTCAGATACTGTTATCATTACCACTCCTAATAGCAGCAGCTATAGGTCAGATACTGTTATTATTACCACTCCTAATAGCAGCAGCTATAGGTCAGATACTGTTATTATTACCACTCCTAATAGCAGCAGCTATAGTTCAGATACTGTTATTATTACCACTCCTAATAGCAGCAGCTATAGTTCAGATACTGTTATTATTACCACTCCCAATAGCAGCAGCTATAGGTCAGATACTGTTATTATTACCACTCCTAATAGCAGCAGCTATAGGTCAGATACTGTTATTATTACCACTCCTAATAGCAGCAGCTATAGTTCAGATACTGTTATTATTACCACTCCTAATAGCAGCAGCTATAGGTCAGATACTGTTATTATTACCACTCCTAATAGCAGCAGCTATAGGTCAGATACTGTTACCACTCCTAATAGCAGCAGCTATAGTTCAGATACTGTTATTATTACCACTCCTAATAGCAGCAGCTATAGGTCAGATACTGTTACCACTCCTAATAGCAGCAGCTATAGGTCAGATACTGTTACCACTCCTAATAGCAGCAGCTATAGGTCAGATACTGTTATTACTACCACTCCTAATAGCAGCAGCTATAGGTCTGATACTGTTACCACTCCTAATAGCAGCAGCTATAGGTCAGATACTGTTATTATTACCACTCCTAATAGCAGCAGCTATAGGTCAGATACTGTTATTATTACCACTCCTAATAGCAGCAACTATAGGTCAGATACTGTTACCACTCCTAATAGCAGCAGCTATAGGTCAGATACTGTTATTATTACCACTCCAAATAGCTGCAGCTATAGGTCAGATACTGTTATTATTACCACTCCTAATAGCAGCAGCTATAAGTCAGATACTGTTATTATTACCACTCCTAATAGCAGCAGCTATAGGTCAGATACTGTTATTATTACCACTCCTAATAGCAGCAACTATAGGTCAGATACTGTTACCACTCCTAATAGCAGCAGCTATAGGTCAGATACTGTTATTATTACCACTCATAATAGCAGCAGCTATAGGTCAGATACTGTTATTATTACCACTCCTAATAGCAGCAGCTATAGGTCAGATACTGTTACCACTCCTAATAGCAGCAGCTATAGGTCAGATACTGTTACCACTCCTAATAGCAGCAGCTATAGGTCAGATACTGTTATTATTACCACTCCTAATAGCAGCAGCTATAGGTCTGATACTGTTATTATTACCACTCCTAATAGCAGCAGCTATAGGTCAGATACTGTTACCACTCCTAATAGCAGCAACTATAGGTCAGATACTGTTACCACTCCTAATAGCAGCTGCTGTAGGTCAGATACTGTTACCACTCCTAATAGCAGCAGCTATAGGTCAGATACTGTTACCACTCCTAATAGCAGCAGCTATAGGTCAGATACTGTTACCACTCCTAATAGCAGCAGCTATAGGTCAGATACTGTTACCACTCCTAATAGCAGCAGCTATAGGTCAGATACTGTTACCACTCCTAATAGCAGCAGCTATAGGTCAGATACTGTTACCACTCCTAATAGCAGCAGCTATAGGTCAGATACTGTTACCACTCCTAATAGCAGCAGCTATAGGTCAGATACTGTTATTATTATCACTCCTAATAGCAGCAGCTATAGGTCAGATACTGTTATTATTATCACTCCTAATAGCAGCAGCTATAGGTCAGATACTGTTACCACTCCTAATAGCAGCAGCTATATGTCAGATACTGTTACCACTCCTAATAGCAGCAGCTATATGTCAGATACTGTTACCACTCCTAATAGCAGCAGCTATATGTCAGATACTGTTACCACTCCTAATAGCAGCAGCTATATGTCAGATACTGTTACCACTCCTAATAGCAGCAGCTATAGGTCAGATACTGTTATTATTACCACTCCTAATAGCAGAAGCTATAGGTCAGATACTGTTACCACTCCTAATAGCAGCAGCTACAGGTCAGATACTGTTATTATTACCACTCCTAATAGCAGCAGCTATAGGTCAGATACTGTTACCACTCCTAATAGCAGCAGCTATAGGTCAGATACTGTTACCACTCCTAATAGCAGCAGCTATAGGTCAGATATTGTTACCACTCCTAATAGCAGCAGCTATAGGTCAGATACTGTTACCACTCCTAATAGCAGCAGCTATAGGTCAGATACTGTTATTATTACCACTCCTAATAGCAGCAGCTATAGGTCAGATAATGTTATTATTACCACTCCTAATAGCAGCAGCTATAGGTCAGATACTGTTACCACTCCTAATAGCAGCAGCTATAGGTCTGATACTGTTACCACTCCTAATAGCAGCAGCTATAGGTCAGATACTGTTATTATTACCACTCCTAATAGCAGCAGCTATAGGTCAGATACTGTTATTATTACCACTCCTAATAGCAGCAGCTATAGGTCAGATACTGTTATTGTTACCACTCCTAATAGCAGCAGCTATAGGTCAGATACTGTTACCACTCCTAATAGCAGCAGCTATAGGTCAGATACTGTTACCACTCCTAATAGCAGCAGCTATAGGTCAGATACTGTTACCACTCCTAATAGCAGCAGCTATAGGTCAGATACTGTTACCACTCCTAATAGCAGCAGCTATAGGTCAGATACTGTTATTATTACCACTCCTAATAGCAGCAGCTATAGGTCAGATACTGTTACCACTCCTAATAGCAGCAGCTATAGGTCAGATACTGTTATTATTACAACTCCAAATAGCAGCAGCTATAGGTCAGATACTGTTACCACTCCTAATAGCAGCAGCTGTAGGTCAGATACTGTTACCACTCCTAATAGCAGCAGCTATAGGTCAGATACTGTTATCATTACCACTCCTAATAGCAGCAGCTATAGGTCAGATACTGTTATTATTACCACTCCTAATAGCAGCAGCTATAGGTCAGATACTGTTATTATTACCACTCCTAATAGCAGCAACTATAGGTCAGATACTGTTACCACTCCTAATAGCAGCAGCTATAGGTCAGATACTGTTATTATTACCACTCCTAATAGCTGCAGCTATAGGTCAGATACTGTTATTATTACCACTCCTAATAGCAGCAGCTATAAGTCAGATACTGTTATTATTACCACTCCTAATAGCAGCAGCTATAGGTCAGATACTGTTATTATTACCACTCCTAATAGCAGCAACTATAGGTCAGATACTGTTACCACTCCTAATAGCAGCAGCTATAGGTCAGATACTGTTATCATTACCACTCCTAATAGCAGCAGCTATAGGTCAGCTACTGTTATTATTACCACTCCTAATAGCAGCAGCTATAGGTCAGATACTGTTACCACTCCTAATAGCAGCAGCTATAGGTCAGATACTGTTACCACTCCTAATAGCAGGAGCTGTAGGTCAGATACTGTTACCACTCCTAATAGCAGCAGCTATAGGTCAGATACTGTTATTATTACCACTCCTAATAGCAGCAGCTATAGTTCAGATACTGTTATTATTACCACTCCTAATAGCAGCAGCTATAGTTCAGATACTGTTATTATTACCACTCCCAATAGCAGCAGCTATAGGTCAGATACTGTTATTATTACCACTCCTAATAGCAGCAGCTATAGGTCAGATACTGTTATTATTACCACTCCTAATAGCAGCAGCTATAGGTCAGATACTGTTATCATTACCACTCCTAATAGCAGCAGCTATAGGTCAGATACTGTTACCACTCCTAATAGCAGCAGCTATAGTTCAGATACTGTTATTATTACCACTCCTAATAGCAGCAGCTATAGGTCAGATACTGTTACCACTCCTAATAGCAGCAGCTATAGGTCAGATACTGTTACCACTCCTAATAGCAGCAGCTATAGGTCAGATACTGTTATTACTACCACTCCTAATAGCAGCAGCTATAGGTCTGATACTGTTACCACTCCTAATAGCAGCAGCTATAGGTCAGATACTGTTATTATTACCACTCCTAATAGCAGCAGCTATAGGTCAGATACTGTTATTATTACCACTCCTAATAGCAGCAACTATAGGTCAGATACTGTTACCACTCCTAATAGCAGCAGCTATAGGTCAGATACTGTTATTATTACCACTCCTAATAGCTGCAGCTATAGGTCAGATACTGTTATTATTACCACTCCTAATAGCAGCAGCTATAGGTCAGATACTGTTACCACTCCTAATAGCAGCAGCTATAAGTCAGATACTGTTATTATTACCACTCCTAATAGCAGCAGCTATATGTCAGATACTGTTATTATTACCACTCCTAATAGCAGCAGATATAGGTCAGATACTGTTATTATTACCACTCCTAATAGCAGCAGCTATAGGTCAGATACTGTTATTATTACCACTCCTAATAGCAGCAACTATAGGTCAGATACTGTTACCACTCCTAATAGCAGCAGCTATAGGTCAGATACTGTTATTATTACCACTCCTAATAGCAGCAGCTATAGGTCAGATACTGTTATTATTACCACTCCTAATAGCAGCAGCTATAGGTCAGATACTGTTATTATTACCACTCCTAATAGCAGCAGCTATAGGTCAGATACTGTTATTATTACCACTCCTAATAGCAGCAACTATAGGTCAGATACTGTTACCACTCCTAATAGCAGCAGCTATAGGTCAGATACTGTTATTATTACCACTCATAATAGCAGCAGCTATAGGTCAGATACTGTTATTATTACCACTCCTAATAGCAGCAGCTATAGGTCAGATACTGTTACCACTCCTAATAGCAGCAGCTATAGGTCAGATACTGTTACCACTCCTAATAGCAGCAGCTATAGGTCAGATACTGTTATTATTACCACTCCTAATAGCAGCAGCTATAGGTCAGATACTGTTACCACTCCTAATAGCAGCAGCTATAGGTCAGATACTGTTACCACTCCTAATAGCAGCAGCTATAGGTCAGATACTGTTATTATTACCACTCCTAATAGCAGCAACTATAGGTCAGATACTGTTACCACTCCTAATAGCAGCTGCTGTAGGTCAGATACTGTTACCACTCCTAATAGCAGCAGCTATAGGTCAGATACTGTTACCACTCCTAATAGCAGCAGCTATAGGTCAGATACTGTTACCACTCCTAATAGCAGCAGCTATAGGTCAGATACTGTTACCACTCCTAATAGCAGCAGCTATAGGTCAGATACTGTTACCACTCCTAATAGCAGCAGCTATAGGTCAGATACTGTTACCACTCCTAATAGCAGCAGCTATAGGTCAGATACTGTTACCACTCCTAATAGCAGCAGCTATAGGTCAGATACTGTTACCACTCCTAATAGCAGCAGCTATAGGTCAGATACTGTTATTATTACCACTCCTAATAGCAGCAGCTATAGGTCAGATACTGTTATTGTTACCACTCCTAATAGCAGCAGCTTTAGGTCAGATACTGTTACCACTCCTAATAGCAGCAGCTATAGGTCAGATACTGTTACCACTCCTAATAGCAGCAGCTATAGGTCAGATACTGTTACCACTCCTAATAGCAGCAGCTATAGGTCAGATACTGTTACCACTCCTAATAGCAGCAGCTATAGGTCAGATACTGTTATTATTACCACTCCTAATAGCAGCAGCTATAGGTCAGATACTGTTACCACTCCTAATAGCAGCAGCTATAGGTCAGATACTGTTATTATTACCACTCCAAATAGCAGCAGCTATAGGTCAGATACTGTTACCACTCCTAATAGCAGCAGCTATAGGTCAGATACTGTTAGCACTGCTAATAGCAGCAGCTGTAGGTCAGATACTGTTACCACTCCTAATAGCAGCAGCTATAGGTCAGATACTGTTATCATTACCACTCCTAATAGCAGCAGCTATAGGTCAGATACTGTTACCACTCCTAATAGCAGCAGCTATAGGTCAGATACTGTTACCACTCCTAATAGCAGCAGCTATAGGTCAGATACTGTTATTATTATCACTCCTAATAGCAGCAGCTATAGGTCAGATACTGTTATTATTATCACTCCTAATAGCAGCAGCTATAGGTCAGATACTGTTACCACTCCTAATAGCAGCAGCTATATGTCAGATACTGTTACCACTCCTAATAGCAGCAGCTATAGGTCAGATACTGTTATTATTACCACTCCTAATAGCAGCAGCTATAGGTCAGATACTGTTACCACTCCTAATAGCAGCAGCTATAGGTCAGATACTGTTACCACTCCTAATAGCAGCAGCTATAGGTCAGATACTGTTATTATTACCACTCCTAATAGCAGCAACTATAGGTCAGATACTGTTACCACTCCTAATAGCAGCTGCTGTAGGTCAGATACTGTTACCACTCCTAATAGCAGCAGCTATAGGTCAGATACTGTTACCACTCCTAATAGCAGCAGCTATAGGTCAGATACTGTTACCACTCCTAATAGCAGCAGCTATAGGTCAGATACTGTTACCACTCCTAATAGCAGCAGCTATAGGTCAGATACTGTTACCACTCCTAATAGCAGCAGCTATAGGTCAGATACTGTTACCACTCCTAATAGCAGCAGCTATAGGTCAGATACTGTTACCACTCCTAATAGCAGCAGCTATAGGTCAGATACTGTTACCACTCCTAATAGCAGCAGCTATAGGTCAGATACTGTTACCACTCCTAATAGCAGCAGCTATAGGTCAGATACTGTTATTATTATCACTCCTAATAGCAGCAGCTATAGGTCAGATACTGTTATTATTATCACTCCTAATAGCAGCAGCTATAGGTCAGATACTGTTACCACTCCTAATAGCAGCAGCTATAGGTCAGATACTGTTACCACTCCTAATAGCAGCAGCTATATGTCAGATACTGTTACCACTCCTAATAGCAGCAGCTATATGTCAGATACTGTTACCACTCCTAATAGCAGCAGCTATAGGTCAGATACTGTTATTATTACCACTCCTAATAGCAGAAGCTATAGGTCAGATACTGTTACCACTCCTAATAGCAGCAGCTACAGGTCAGATACTGTTATTATTACCACTCCTAATAGCAGCAGCTATAGGTCAGATACTGTTACCACTCCTAATAGCAGCAGCTATAGGTCAGATACTGTTACCACTCCTAATAGCAGCAGCTATAGGTCAGATATTGTTACCACTCCTAATAGCAGCAGCTATAGGTCAGATACTGTTACCACTCCTAATAGCAGCAGCTATAGGTCAGATACTGTTATTATTACCACTCCTAATAGCAGCAGCTATAGGTCAGATAATGTTATTATTACCACTCCTAATAGCAGCAGCTATAGGTCAGATACTGTTACCACTCCTAATAGCAGCAGCTATAGGTCTGATACTGTTACCACTCCTAATAGCAGCAGCTATAGGTCAGATACTGTTATTATTACCACTCCTAATAGCAGCAGCTATAGGTCAGATACTGTTATTATTACCACTCCTAATAGCAGCAGCTATAGGTCAGATACTGTTATTGTTACCACTCCTAATAGCAGCAGCTATAGGTCAGATACTGTTACCACTCCTAATAGCAGCAGCTATAGGTCAGATACTGTTACCACTCCTAATAGCAGCAGCTATAGGTCAGATACTGTTACCACTCCTAATAGCAGCAGCTATAGGTCAGATACTGTTACCACTCCTAATAGCAGCAGCTATATGTCAGATACTGTTACCACTCCTAATAGCAGCAGCTATAGGTCAGATACTGTTACCACTCCTAATAGCAGCAGCTATAGGTCAGATACTGTTACCACTCCTAATAGCAGCAGCTATAGGTCAGATACTGTTAGCACTGCTAATAGCAGCAGCTGTAGGTCAGATACTGTTACCACTCCTAATAGCAGCAGCTATAGGTCAGATACTGTTATCATTACCACTCCTAATAGCAGCAGCTATAGGTCAGATACTGTTACCACTCCTAATAGCAGCAGCTATAGGTCAGATACTGTTACCACTCCTAATAGCAGCAGCTATAGGTCAGATACTGTTATTATTATCACTCCTAATAGCAGCAGCTATAGGTCAGATACTGTTACCACTCCTAATAGCAGCAGCTATAGGTCAGATACTGTTATTATTACCACTCCTAATAGCAGCAGCTATAGGTCAGATACTGTTACCACTCCTAATAGCAGCAGCTATAGGTCAGATACTGTTACCACTCCTAATAGCAGCAGCTATAGGTCAGATACTGTTATTATTACCACTCCTAATAGCAGCAACTATAGGTCAGATACTGTTACCACTCCTAATAGCAGCTGCTGTAGGTCAGATACTGTTACCACTCCTAATAGCAGCAGCTATAGGTCAGATACTGTTACCACTCCTAATAGCAGCAGCTATAGGTCAGATACTGTTACCACTCCTAATAGCAGCAGCTATAGGTCAGATACTGTTACCACTCCTAATAGCAGCAGCTATAGGTCAGATACTGTTACCACTCCTAATAGCAGCAGCTATAGGTCAGATACTGTTACCACTCCTAATAGCAGCAGCTATAGGTCAGATACTGTTACCACTCCTAATAGCAGCAGCTATAGGTCAGATACTGTTACCACTCCTAATAGCAGCAGCTATAGGTCAGATACTGTTACCACTCCTAATAGCAGCAGCTATAGGTCAGATACTGTTATTATTACCACTCCTAATAGCAGCAGCTATAGGTCAGATACTGTTATTATTATCACTCCTAATAGCAGCAGCTATAGGTCAGATACTGTTATTATTATCACTCCTAATAGCAGCAGCTATAGGTCAGATACTGTTACCACTCCTAATAGCAGCAGCTATAGGTCAGATACTGTTACCACTCCTAATAGCAGCAGCTATATGTCAGATACTGTTACCACTCCTAATAGCAGCAGCTATATGTCAGATACTGTTACCACTCCTAATAGCAGCAGCTATAGGTCAGATACTGTTATTATTACCACTCCTAATAGCAGAAGCTATAGGTCAGATACTGTTACCACTCCTAATAGCAGCAGCTACAGGTCAGATACTGTTATTATTACCACTCCTAATAGCAGCAGCTATAGGTCAGATACTGTTACCACTCCTAATAGCAGCAGCTATAGGTCAGATACTGTTACCACTCCTAATAGCAGCAGCTATAGGTCAGATATTGTTACCACTCCTAATAGCAGCAGCTATAGGTCAGATACTGTTACCACTCCTAATAGCAGCAGCTATAGGTCAGATACTGTTATTATTACCACTCCTAATAGCAGCAGCTATAGGTCAGATAATGTTATTATTACCACTCCTAATAGCAGCAGCTATAGGTCAGATACTGTTACCACTCCTAATAGCAGCAGCTATAGGTCTGATACTGTTACCACTCCTAATAGCAGCAGCTATAGGTCAGATACTGTTATTATTACCACTCCTAATAGCAGCAGCTATAGGTCAGATACTGTTATTATTACCACTCCTAATAGCAGCAGCTATAGGTCAGATACTGTTATTGTTACCACTCCTAATAGCAGCAGCTATAGGTCAGATACTGTTACCACTCCTAATAGCAGCAGCTATAGGTCAGATACTGTTACCACTCCTAATAGCAGCAGCTATAGGTCAGATACTGTTACCACTCCTAATAGCAGCAGCTATAGGTCAGATACTGTTACCACTCCTAATAGCAGCAGCTATATGTCAGATACTGTTACCACTCCTAATAGCAGCAGCTATAGGTCAGATACTGTTACCACTCCTAATAGCAGCAGCTATAGGTCAGATACTGTTACCACTCCTAATAGCAGCAGCTATAGGTCAGATACTGTTAGCACTGCTAATAGCAGCAGCTGTAGGTCAGATACTGTTACCACTCCTAATAGCAGCAGCTATAGGTCAGATACTGTTATCATTACCACTCCTAATAGCAGCAGCTATAGGTCAGATACTGTTACCACTCCTAATAGCAGCAGCTATAGGTCAGATACTGTTACCACTCCTAATAGCAGCAGCTATAGGTCAGATACTGTTATTATTATCACTCCTAATAGCAGCAGCTATAGGTCAGATACTGTTATTATTATCACTCCTAATAGCAGCAGCTATAGGTCAGATACTGTTACCACTCCTAATAGCAGCAGCTATATGTCAGATACTGTTACCACTCCTAATAGCAGCAGCTATATGTCAGATACTGTTACCACTCCTAATAGCAGCAGCTATATGTCAGATACTGTTACCACTCCTAATAGCAGCAGCTATAGGTCAGATACTGTTATTATTACCACTCCTAATAGCAGAAGCTATAGGTCAGATACTGTTACCACTCCTAATAGCAGCAGCTACAGGTCAGATACTGTTATTATTACCACTCCTAATAGCAGCAGCTATAGGTCAGATACTGTTACCACTCCTAATAGCAGCAGCTATAGGTCAGATACTGTTACCACTCCTAATAGCAGCAGCTATAGGTCAGATATTGTTACCACTCCTAATAGCAGCAGCTATAGGTCAGATACTGTTACCACTCCTAATAGCAGCAGCTATAGGTCAGATACTGTTATTATTACCACTCCTAATAGCAGCAGCTATAGGTCAGATACTGTTACCACTCCTAATAGCAGCAGCTATAGGTCTGATACTGTTACCACTCCTAATAGCAGCAGCTATAGGTCTGATACTGTTACCACTCCTAATAGCAGCAGCTATAGGTCAGATACTGTTATTATTACCACTCCTAATAGCAGCAGCTATAGGTCAGATACTGTTATTGTTACCACTCCTAATAGCAGCAGCTATAGGTCAGATACTGTTACCACTCCTAATAGCAGCAGCTATAGGTCAGATACTGTTACCACTCCTAATAGCAGCAGCTATAGGTCAGATACTGTTACCACTCCTAATAGCAGCAGCTATAGGTCAGATACTGTTACCACTCCTAATAGCAGCAGCTATAGGTCAGATACTGTTATTATTACCACTCCTAATAGCAGCAGCTATAGGTCAGATACTGTTACCACTCCTAATAGCAGCAGCTATAGGTCAGATACTGTTATTATTACCACTCCAAATAGCAGCAGCTATAGGTCAGATACTGTTACCACTCCTAATAGCATCAGCTATAGGTCAGATACTGTTAGCACTGCTAATAGCAGCAGCTGTAGGTCAGATACTGTTACCACTCCTAATAGCAGCAGCTATAGGTCAGATACTGTTATCATTACCACTCCTAATAGCAGCAGCTATAGGTCAGATACTGTTATTATTACCACTCCTAATAGCAGCAGCTATAGGTCAGATACTGTTTCCACTCCTAATAGCAGCAGCTATAGGTCTGATACTGTTACCACTCCTAATAGCAGCAGCTTTAGGTCAGATACTGTTACCACTCCTAATAGCAGCAGCTATAGGTCAGATACTGTTATTATTACCACTCCAAATAGCAGCAGCTATAGGTCAGATACTGTTACCACTCCTAATAGCAGCAGCTATAGGTCAGATACTGTTACCACTCCTAATAGCAGCAGCTGTAGGTCAGATACTATTACCACTCCTAATAGCAGCAGCTATAGGTCAGATACTGTTATCATTACCACTCCTAATAGCAGCAGCTATAGGTCAGCTACTGTTATTATTACCACTCCTAATAGCAGCAGCTATAGGTCAGATACTGTTACCACTCCTAATAGCAGCAGCTATAGGTCAGATACTGTTATTATTACCACTCCTAATAGCAGCAGCTATAGGTCAGATACTGTTACCACTCCTAATAGCAGCAACTATAGGTCAGATACTGTTACCACTCCTAATAGCAGCAGCTATAGGTCTGATACTGTTACCACTCCTAATAGCAGCAGCTTTAGGTCAGATACTGTTATTATTACCACTCCTAATAGCAGCAGCTATAGGTCAGATACTGTTACCACTCCTAATAGCAGCAGCTATAGGTCAGATACTGTTACCACTCCTAATAGCAGCAGCTATAGGTCAGATACTGTTACCACTCCTAATAGCAGCAGCTATAGGTCAGATACTGTTACCACTCCTAATAGCAGCAGCTATAGGTCAGATACTGTTATTATTACCACTCCTAATAGCAGCAGCTATAGGTCAGATACTGTTACCACTCCTAATAGCAGCAGCTATAGGTCAGATACTGTTATTATTATCACTCCTAATAGCAGCAGCTATAGGTCAGATACTGTTATTATTATCACTCCTAATAGCAGCAGCTATAGGTCAGATACTGTTACCACTCCTAATAGCAGCAGCTATATGTCAGATACTGTTACCACTCCTAATAGCAGCAGCTATATGTCAGATACTGTTACCACTCCTAATAGCAGCAGCTATATGTCAGATACTGTTACCACTCCTAATAGCAGCAGCTATAGGTCAGATACTGTTATTATTACCACTCCTAATAGCAGCAGCTATAGGTCAGATACTGTTACCACTCCTAATAGCAGCAGCTACAGGTCAGATACTGTTATTATTACCACTCCTAATAGCAGCAGCTATAGGTCAGATACTGTTACCACTCCTAATAGCAGCAGCTATAGGTCAGATACTGTTACCACTCCTAATAGCAGCAGCTATAGGTCAGATATTGTTACCACTCCTAATAGCAGCAGCTATAGGTCAGATACTGTTACCACTCCTAATAGCAGCAGCTACAGGTCAGATACTGTTATTATTACCACTCCTAATAGCAGCAGCTATAGGTCAGATACTGTTATTATTACCACTCCTAATAGCAGCAGCTATAGGTCAGATACTGTTATTATTACCACTCCTAATAGCAGCAGCTATAGGTCAGATACTGTTATTGTTACCACTCCTAATAGCAGCAGCTATAGGTCAGATACTGTTACCACTCCTAATAGCAGCAGCTATAGGTCAGATACTGTTACCACTCCTAATAGCAGCAGCTATAGGTCAGATACTGTTACCACTCCTAATAGCAGCAGCTATAGGTCAGATACTGTTACCACTCCTAATAGCAGCAGCTATAGGTCAGATACTGTTATTATTACCACTCCTAATAGCAGCAGCTATAGGTCAGATACTGTTACCACTCCTAATAGCAGCAGCTATAGGTCAGATACTGTTATTATTACCACTCCAAATAGCAGCAGCTATAGGTCAGATACTGTTACCACTCCTAATAGCAGCAGCTATAGGTCAGATACTGTTAGCACTCCTAATAGCAGCAGCTATAGGTCAGATACTGTTAGCACTCCTAATAGCAGCAGCTGTAGGTCAGATACTGTTACCACTCCTAATAGCAGCAGCTATAGGTCAGATACTGTTATCATTACCACTCCTAATAGCAGCAGCTATAGGTCAGATACTGTTATTATTACCACTCCTAATAGCAGCAGCTATAGGTCAGATACTGTTTCCACTCCTAATAGCAGCAGCTATAGGTCAGATACTGTTTCCACTCCTAATAGCAGCAGCTATAGGTCAGATACTGTTATTATTACCACTCCTAATAGCAGCAGCTATAGGTCAGATACTGTTATTATTATCACTCCTAATAGCAGCAGCTATAGGTCAGATACTGTTATTATTATCACTCCTAATAGCAGCAGCTATATGTCAGATACTGTTATTATTACCACTCCTAATAGCAGCAGCTATAGGTCAGATACTGTTACCACTCCTAATAGCAGCAGCTATATGTCAGATACTGTTACCACTCCTAATAGCAGCAGCTATATGTCAGATACTGTTACCACTCCTAATAGCAGCAGCTATATGTCAGATACTGTTACCACTCCTAATAGCAGCAGCTATAGGTCAGATACTGTTATTATTACCACTCCTAATAGCAGCAGCTATAGTTCAGATACTGTTATTATTACCACTCCTAATAGCAGCAGCTATAGGTCAGATACTGTTATTATTACCACTGCTAATAGCAGCAGCTATAGGTCAGATACTGTTATCATTACCACTCCTAATAGCAGCAGCTGTAGGTCAGATACTGTTATTATTACCACTCCTAATAGCAGCAGCTGTAGGTCAGATACTGTTACCACTCCTAATAGCAGCAGCTATAGGTCAGATACTGTTACCACTCCTAATAGCAGCAGCTATAGGTCAGATACTGTTATTACTACCACTCCTAATAGCAGCAGCTATAGGTCTGATACTGTTACCACTCCTAATAGCAGCAGCTATAGGTCAGATACTGTTATTACTACCACTCCTAATAGCAGCAGCTATAGGTCTGATACTGTTACCACTCCTAATAGCAGCAGCTATAGGTCAGATACTGTTATTATTACCACTCCTAATAGCAGCAGCTATAGGTCAGATACTGTTATTATTACCACTCCTAATAGCAGCAACTATAGGTCAGATACTGTTACCACTCCTAATAGCAGCAGCTATAGGTCAGATACTGTTATTATTACCACTCCTAATAGCTGCAGCTATAGGTCAGATACTGTTATTATTACCACTCCTAATAGCAGCAGCTATAGGTCAGATACTGTTACCACTCCTAATAGCAGCAGCTATAGGTCAGATACTGTTATTATTACCACTCCTAATAGCAGCAGCTATAAGTCAGATACTGTTATTATTACCACTCCTAATAGCAGCAGCTATAGGTCAGATACTGTTATTATTACCACTCCTAATAGCAGCAACTATAGGTCAGATACTGTTACCACTCCTAATAGCAGCAGCTATAGGTCAGATACTGTTATTATTACCACTCCTAATAGCAGCAGCTATAGGTCAGATACTGTTACCACTCCTAATAGCAGCAGCTATAGGTCAGATACTGTTATTATTACCACTCCTAATAGCAGCAGCTATAGGTCAGATACTGTTACCACTCCTAATAGCAGCAGCTATAGGTCAGATACTGTTACCACTCCTAATAGCAGCAGCTATAGGTCAGATACTGTTATTATTATCACTCCTAATAGCAGCAGCTATAGGTCAGATACTGTTATTATTACCACTCCTAATAGCAGCAGCTATAGGTCAGATACTGTTATCATTACCACTCCTAATAGCAGCAGCTATAGGTCAGATACTGTTATTATTACCACTCCTAATAGCAGCAGCTATAGGTCTGATACTGTTATTATTACCACTCCTAATAGCAGCAACTATAGGTCAGATACTGTTACCACTCCTAATAGCAGCTGCTGTAGGTCAGATACTGTTACCACTCCTAATAGCAGCAGCTATAGGTCAGATACTGTTACCACTCCTAATAGCAGCAGCTATAGGTCAGATACTGTTACCACTCCTAATAGCAGCAGCTATAGGTCAGATACTGTTACCACTCCTAATAGCAGCAGCTATAGGTCAGATACTGTTACCACTCCTAATAGCAGCAGCTATAGGTCAGATACTGTTACCACTCCTAATAGCAGCAGCTATAGGTCAGATACTGTTACCACTCCTAATAGCAGCAGCTATAGGTCAGATACTGTTACCACTCCTAATAGCAGCAGCTATAGGTCAGATACTGTTACCACTCCTAATAGCAGCAGCTATAGATCAGATACTGTTATTATTATCACTCCTAATAGCAGCAGCTATAGGTCAGATACTGTTATTATTATCACTCCTAATAGCAGCAGCTATAGGTCAGATACTGTTACCACTCCTAATAGCAGCAGCTATATGTCAGATACTGTTACCACTCCTAATAGCAGCAGCTATATGTCAGATACTGTTACCACTCCTAATAGCAGCAGCTATATGTCAGATACTGTTACCACTCCTAATAGCAGCAGCTATATGTCAGATACTGTTACCACTCCTAATAGCAGCAGCTATAGGTCAGATACTGTTATTATTACCACTCCTAATAGCAGAAGCTATAGGTCAGATACTGTTACCACTCCTAATAGCAGCAGCTACAGGTCAGATACTGTTATTATTACCACTCCTAATAGCAGCAGCTATAGGTCAGATACTGTTACCACTCCTAATAGCAGCAGCTATAGGTCAGATACTGTTACCACTCCTAATAGCAGCAGCTATAGGTCAGATATTGTTACCACTCCTAATAGCAGCAGCTATAGGTCAGATACTGTTACCACTCCTAATAGCAGCAGCTATAGGTCAGATACTGTTATTATTACCACTCCTAATAGCAGCAGCTATAGGTCAGATAATGTTATTATTACCACTCCTAATAGCAGCAGCTATAGGTCAGATACTGTTACCACTCCTAATAGCAGCAGCTATAGGTCTGATACTGTTACCACTCCTAATAGCAGCAGCTATAGGTCAGATACTGTTATTATTACCACTCCTAATAGCAGCAGCTATAGGTCAGATACTGTTATTATTACCACTCCTAATAGCAGCAGCTATAGGTCAGATACTGTTATTGTTACCACTCCTAATAGCAGCAGCTATAGGTCAGATACTGTTACCACTCCTAATAGCAGCAGCTATAGGTCAGATACTGTTACCACTCCTAATAGCAGCAGCTATAGGTCAGATACTGTTACCACTCCTAATAGCAGCAGCTATAGGTCAGATACTGTTACCACTCCTAATAGCAGCAGCTATAGGTCAGATACTGTTATTATTACCACTCCTAATAGCAGCAGCTATAGGTCAGATACTGTTACCACTCCTAATAGCAGCAGCTATAGGTCAGATACTGTTATTATTACCACTCCAAATAGCAGCAGCTATAGGTCAGATACTGTTACCACTCCTAATAGCAGCAGCTATAGGTCAGATACTGTTAGCACTGCTAATAGCAGCAGCTGTAGGTCAGATACTGTTACCACTCCTAATAGCAGCAGCTATAGGTCAGATACTGTTATCATTACCACTCCTAATAGCAGCAGCTATAGGTCAGATACTGTTATTATTACCACTCCTAATAGCAGCAGCTATAGGTCAGATACTGTTTCCACTCCTAATAGCAGCAGCTATAGGTCTGATACTGTTACCACTCCTAATAGCAGCAGCTTTAGGTCAGATACTGTTACCACTCCTAATAGCAGCAGCTATAGGTCAGATACTGTTATTATTACCACTCCAAATAGCAGCAGCTATAGGTCAGATACTGTTACCACTCCTAATAGCAGCAGCTATAGGTCAGATACTGTTACCACTCCTAATAGCAGCAGCTATAGGTCAGATACTGTTACCACTCCTAATAGCAGCAGCTGTAGGTCAGATACTATTACCACTCCTAATAGCAGCAGCTATAGGTCAGATACTGTTATCATTACCACTCCTAATAGCAGCAGCTATAGGTCAGCTACTGTTATTATTACCACTCCTAATAGCAGCAGCTATAGGTCAGATACTGTTACCACTCCTAATAGCAGCAGCTATAGGTCAGATACTGTTATTATTACCACTCCTAATAGCAGCAGCTATAGGTCAGATACTGTTACCACTCCTAATAGCAGCAACTATAGGTCAGATACTGTTACCACTCCTAATAGCAGCAGCTATAGGTCTGATACTGTTACCACTCCTAATAGCAGCAGCTTTAGGTCAGATACTGTTATTATTACCACTCCTAATAGCAGCAGCTATAGGTCAGATACTGTTACCACTCCTAATAGCAGCAGCTATAGGTCAGATACTGTTACCACTCCTAATAGCAGCAGCTTTAGGTCAGATACTGTTATTATTACCACTCCTAATAGCAGCAGCTATAGGTCAGATACTGTTACCACTCCTAATAGCAGCAGCTATAGGTCAGATACTGTTACCACTCCTAATAGCAGCAGCTATAGGTCAGATACTGTTACCACTCCTAATAGCAGCAGCTATAGGTCAGATACTGTTACCACTCCTAATAGCAGCAGCTATAGGTCAGATACTGTTATTATTATCACTCCTAATAGCAGCAGCTTTAGGTCAGATACTGTTATTATTATCACTCCAAATAGCAGCAGCTATAGGTCAGATACTGTTACCACTCCTAATAGCAGCAGCTATAGGTCAGATACTGTTATTATTATCACTCCTAATAGCAGCAGCTTTAGGTCAGATACTGTTATTATTATCACTCCTAATAGCAGCAACTATAGGTCAGATACTGTTACCACTCCTAATAGCAGCAGCTATATGTCAGATACTGTTACCACTCCTAATAGCAGCAGCTATATGTCAGATACTGTTACCACTCCTAATAGCAGCAGCTATATGTCAGATACTGTTACCACTCCTAATAGCAGCAGCTATAGGTCAGATACTGTTATTATTACCACTCCTAATAGCAGCAGCTATAGGTCAGATACTGTTACCACTCCTAATAGCAGCAGCTACAGGTCAGATACTGTTATTATTACCACTCCTAATAGCAGCAGCTATAGGTCAGATACTGTTACCACTCCTAATAGCAGCAGCTATAGGTCAGATACTGTTACCACTCCTAATAGCAGCAGCTATAGGTCAGATATTGTTACCACTCCTAATAGCAGCAGCTATAGGTCAGATACTGTTACCACTCCTAATAGCAGCAGCTATAGGTCAGATACTGTTATTATTACCACTCCTAATAGCAGCAGCTACAGGTCAGATACTGTTATTATTACCACTCCTAATAGCAGCAGCTATAGGTCAGATACTGTTATTATTATCACTCCTAATAGCAGCAGCTATAGGTCAGATACTGTTATTATTACCACTCCTAATAGCAGCAGCTATAGGTCAGATACTGTTATTATTACCACTCCTAATAGCAGCAGCTATAGGTCAGATACTGTTATTGTTACCACTCCTAATAGCAGCAGCTATAGGTCAGATACTGTTACCACTCCTAATAGCAGCAGCTATAGGTCAGATACTGTTACCACTCCTAATAGCAGCAGCTATAGGTCAGATACTGTTACCACTCCTAATAGCAGCAGCTATAGGTCAGATACTGTTACCACTCCTAATAGCAGCAGCTATAGGTCAGATACTGTTATTATTACCACTCCTAATAGCAGCAGCTATAGGTCAGATACTGTTACCACTCCTAATAGCAGCAGCTATAGGTCAGATACTGTTATTATTACCACTCCAAATAGCAGCAGCTATAGGTCAGATACTGTTAGCACTGCTAATAGCAGCAGCTGTAGGTCAGATACTGTTACCACTCCTAATAGCAGCAGCTATAGGTCAGATACTGTTATCATTACCACTCCTAATAGCAGCAGCTATAGGTCAGATACTGTTATTATTACCACTCCTAATAGCAGCAGCTATAGGTCAGATACTGTTTCCACTCCTAATAGCAGCAGCTATAGGTCAGATACTGTTACCACTCCTAATAGCAGCAGCTATAGGTCAGATACTGTTATTATTATCACTCCTAATAGCAGCAGCTATAGGTCAGATACTGTTATTATTATCACTCCTAATAGCAGCAGCTATAGGTCAGATACTGTTACCACTCCTAATAGCAGCAGCTATATGTCAGATACTGTTACCACTCCTAATAGCAGCAGCTATATGTCAGATACTGTTACCACTCCTAATTTCAGCAGCTATATGTCAGATACTGTTACCACTCCTAATAGCAGCAGCTATAGGTCAGATACTGTTATTATTACCACTCCTAATAGCAGCAGCTATAGGTCAGATACTGTTACCACTCCTAATAGCAGCAGCTACAGGTCAGATACTGTTATTATTACCACTCCTAATAGCAGCAGCTATAGGTCAGATACTGTTACCACTCCTAATAGCAGCAGCTATAGGTCAGATACTGTTACCACTCCTAATAGCAGCAGCTATAGGTCAGATATTGTTACCACTCCTAATAGCAGCAGCTATAGGTCAGATACTGTTACCACTCCTAATAGCAGCAGCTACAGGTCAGATACTGTTATTATTACCACTCCTAATAGCAGCAGCTATAGGTCAGATACTGTTATTATTACCACTCCTAATAGCAGCAGCTATAGGTCAGATACTGTTATTATTACCACTCCTAATAGCAGCAGCTATAGGTCAGATACTGTTATTGTTACCACTCCTAATAGCAGCAGCTATAGGTCAGATACTGTTACCACTCCTAATAGCAGCAGCTATAGGTCAGATACTGTTACCACTCCTAATAGCAGCAGCTATAGGTCAGATACTGTTACCACTCCTAATAGCAGCAGCTATAGGTCAGATACTGTTACCACTCCTAATAGCAGCAGCTATAGGTCAGATACTGTTACCACTCCTAATAGCAGCAGCTATACGTCAGATACTGTTATTATTACCACTCCTAATAGCAGCAGCTATAGGTCAGATACTGTTATTGTTACCACTCCTAATAGCAGCAGCTATAGGTCAGATACTGTTACCACTCCTAATAGCAGCAGCTATAGGTCAGATACTGTTACCACTCCTAATAGCAGCAGCTATAGGTCAGATACTGTTACCACTCCTAATAGCAGCAGCTATAGGTCAGATACTGTTACCACTCCTAATAGCAGCAGCTATAGGTCAGATACTGTTACCACTCCTAATAGCAGCAGCTATAGGTCAGATACTGTTATTATTACCACTCCTAATAGCAGCAGCTATAGGTCAGATACTGTTACCACTCCTAATAGCAGCAGCTATAGGTCAGATACTGTTATTATTACCACTCCAAATAGCAGCAGCTATAGGTCAGATACTGTTACCACTCCTAATAGCAGCAGCTATAGGTCAGATACTGTTAGCACTGCTAATAGCAGCAGCTGTAGGTCAGATACTGTTACCACTCCTAATAGCAGCAGCTATAGGTCAGATACTGTTATCATTACCACTCCTAATAGCAGCAGCTATAGGTCAGATACTGTTATTATTACCACTCCTAATAGCAGCAGCTATAGGTCAGATACTGTTACCACTCCTAATAGCAGCAGCTATAGGTCAGATACTATTACCACTCCTAATAGCAGCAGCTATAGGTCAGATACTGTTATCATTACCACTCCTAATAGCAGCAGCTATAGGTCAGCTACTGTTATTATTACCACTCCTAATAGCAGCAGCTATAGGTCAGATACTGTTACCACTCCTAATAGCAGCAACTATAGGTCAGATACTGTTACCACTCCTAATAGCAGCAGCTATAGGTCAGCTACTGTTATTATTACCACTCCTAATAGCAGCAGCTATAGGTCAGATACTGTTACCACTCCTAATAGCAGCAGCTATAGGTCAGATACTGTTACCACTCCTAATAGCAGCAGCTATAGGTCAGATACTGTTATTATTACCACTCCTAATAGCAGCAGCTATAGGTCAGATACTGTTACCACTCCTAATAGCAGCAACTATAGGTCAGATACTGTTACCACTCCTAATAGCAGCAGCTATAGGTCTGATACTGTTACCACTCCTAATAGCAGCAGCTTTAGGTCAGATACTGTTATTATTACCACTCCTAATAGCAGCAGCTATAGGTCAGATACTGTTACCACTCCTAATAGCAGCAGCTATAGGTCAGATACTGTTACCACTCCTAATAGCAGCAGCTATAGGTCAGATACTGTTACCACTCCTAATAGCAGCAGCTATAGGTCAGATACTGTTACCACTCCTAATAGCAGCAGCTATAGGTCAGATACTGTTATTATTATCACTCCTAATAGCAGCAGCTTTAGGTCAGATACTGTTATTATTATCACTCCTAATAGCAGCAGCTATAGGTCAGATACTGTTACCACTCCTAATAGCAGCAGCTATATGTCAGATACTGTTACCACTCCTAATAGCAGCAGCTATATGTCAGATACTGTTACCACTCCTAATAGCAGCAGCTATATGTCAGATACTGTTACCACTCCTAATAGCAGCAGCTATAGGTCAGATACTGTTATTATTACCACTCCTAATAGCAGCAGCTATAGGTCAGATACTGTTACCACTCCTAATAGCAGCAGCTACAGGTCAGATACTGTTATTATTACCACTCCTAATAGCAGCAGCTATAGGTCAGATACTGTTACCACTCCTAATAGCAGCAGCTATAGGTCAGATACTGTTACCACTCCTAATAGCAGCAGCTATAGGTCAGATATTGTTACCACTCCTAATAGCAGCAGCTATAGGTCAGATACTGTTACCACTCCTAATAGCAGCAGCTACAGGTCAGATACTGTTATTATTACCACTCCTAATAGCAGCAGCTATAGGTCAGATACTGTTATTATTATCACTCCTAATAGCAGCAGCTATAGGTCAGATACTGTTATTATTACCACTCCTAATAGCAGCAGCTATAGGTCAGATACTGTTATTATTACCACTCCTAATAGCAGCAGCTATAGGTCAGATACTGTTATTGTTACCACTCCTAATAGCAGCAGCTATAGGTCAGATACTGTTACCACTCCTAATAGCAGCAGCTATAGGTCAGATACTGTTACCACTCCTAATAGCAGCAGCTATAGGTCAGATACTGTTACCACTCCTAATAGCAGCAGCTATAGGTCAGATACTGTTACCACTCCTAATAGCAGCAGCTATAGGTCAGATACTGTTATTATTACCACTCCTAATAGCAGCAGCTATAGGTCAGATACTGTTACCACTCCTAATAGCAGCAGCTATAGGTCAGATACTGTTATTATTACCACTCCAAATAGCAGCAGCTATAGGTCAGATACTGTTAGCACTGCTAATAGCAGCAGCTGTAGGTCAGATACTGTTACCACTCCTAATAGCAGCAGCTATAGGTCAGATACTGTTATCATTACCACTCCTAATAGCAGCAGCTATAGGTCAGATACTGTTATTATTACCACTCCTAATAGCAGCAGCTATAGGTCAGATACTGTTTCCACTCCTAATAGCAGCAGCTATAGGTCAGATACTGTTATTATTATCACTCCTAATAGCAGCAGCTATAGGTCAGATACTGTTATTATTATCACTCCTAATAGCAGCAGCTATAGGTCAGATACTGTTACCACTCCTAATAGCAGCAGCTATATGTCAGATACTGTTACCACTCCTAATAGCAGCAGCTATATGTCAGATACTGTTACCACTCCTAATTTCAGCAGCTATATGTCAGATACTGTTACCACTCCTAATAGCAGCAGCTATAGGTCAGATACTGTTATTATTACCACTCCTAATAGCAGCAGCTATAGGTCAGATACTGTTACCACTCCTAATAGCAGCAGCTACAGGTCAGATACTGTTATTATTACCACTCCTAATAGCAGCAGCTATAGGTCAGATACTGTTACCACTCCTAATAGCAGCAGCTATAGGTCAGATACTGTTACCACTCCTAATAGCAGCAGCTATAGGTCAGATATTGTTACCACTCCTAATAGCAGCAGCTATAGGTCAGATACTGTTACCACTCCTAATAGCAGCAGCTATAGGTCAGATATTGTTACCACTCCTAATAGCAGCAGCTATAGGTCAGATACTGTTACCACTCCTAATAGCAGCAGCTATAGGTCAGATACTGTTATTATTACCACTCCTAATAGCAGCAGCTATAGGTCAGATACTGTTATTATTACCACTCCTAATAGCAGCAGCTATAGGTCAGATACTGTTATTATTACCACTCCTAATAGCAGCAGCTATAGGTCAGATACTGTTATTGTTACCACTCCTAATAGCAGCAGCTATAGGTCAGATACTGTTACCACTCCTAATAGCAGCAGCTATAGGTCAGATACTGTTACCACTCCTAATAGCAGCAGCTATAGGTCAGATACTGTTACCACTCCTAATAGCAGCAGCTATAGGTCAGATACTGTTACCACTCCTAATAGCAGCAGCTATAGGTCAGATACTGTTACCACTCCTAATAGCAGCAGCTATACGTCAGATACTGTTATTATTACCACTCCTAATAGCAGCAGCTATAGGTCAGATACTGTTATTGTTACCACTCCTAATAGCAGCAGCTATAGGTCAGATACTGTTACCACTCCTAATAGCAGCAGCTATAGGTCAGATACTGTTACCACTCCTAATAGCAGCAGCTATAGGTCAGATACTGTTACCACTCCTAATAGCAGCAGCTATAGGTCAGATACTGTTACCACTCCTAATAGCAGCAGCTATAGATCAGATACTGTTATTATTATCACTCCTAATAGCAGCAGCTATAGGTCTGATACTGTTATTATTACCACTCCTAATAGCAGCAGCTATAGGTCAGATACTGTTACCACTCCTAATAGCAGCAGCTATAGATCAGATACTGTTATTATTATCACTCCTAATAGCAGCAGCTATAGGTCAGATACTGTTATTATTATCACTCCTAATAGCAGCAGCTATAGGTCAGATACTGTTATTATTACCACTCCTAATAGCAGCAGCTATAGGTCTGATACTGTTACCACTCCTAATAGCAGCAGCTATAGGTCAGATACTGTTACCACTCCTAATAGCAGCAGCTATAGGTCAGATACTGTTATTGTTATCACTCCTAATAGCAGCAGCTATAGGTCAGATACTGTTACCACTCCTAATAGCAGCAGCTATATGTCAGATACTGTTACCACTCCTAATAGCAGCAGCTATATGTCAGATACTGTTACCACTCCTAATAGCAGCAGCTATATGTCAGATACTGTTACCACTCCTAATAGCAGCAGCTATATGTCAGATACTGTTACCACTCCTAATAGCAGCAGCTATAGGTCAGATACTGTTATTATTACCACTCCTAATAGCAGAAGCTATAGGTCAGATACTGTTACCACTCCTAATAGCAGCAGCTACAGGTCAGATACTGTTATTATTACCACTCCTAATAGCAGCAGCTATAGGTCAGATACTGTTACCACTCCTAATAGCAGCAGCTATAGGTCAGATACTGTTACCACTCCTAATAGCAGCAGCTATAGGTCAGATATTGTTACCACTCCTAATAGCAGCAGCTATAGGTCAGATACTGTTACCACTCCTAATAGCAGCAGCTATAGGTCAGATACTGTTATTATTACCACTCCTAATAGCAGCAGCTATAGGTCAGATAATGTTATTATTACCACTCCTAATAGCAGCAGCTATAGGTCAGATACTGTTACCACTCCTAATAGCAGCAGCTATAGGTCTGATACTGTTACCACTCCTAATAGCAGCAGCTATAGGTCAGATACTGTTATTATTACCACTCCTAATAGCAGCAGCTATAGGTCAGATACTGTTATTGTTACCACTCCTAATAGCAGCAGCTATAGGTCAGATACTGTTACCACTCCTAATAGCAGCAGCTATAGGTCAGATACTGTTACCACTCCTAATAGCAGCAGCTATAGGTCAGATACTGTTACCACTCCTAATAGCAGCAGCTATAGGTCAGATACTGTTACCACTCCTAATAGCAGCAGCTATAGTTCAGATACTGTTAGCACTGCTAATAGCAGCAGCTGTAGGTCAGATACTGTTACCACTCCTAATAGCAGCAGCTATAGGTCAGATACTGTTATCATTACCACTCCTAATAGCAGCAGCTATAGGTCAGATACTGTTATTATTACCACTCCTAATAGCAGCAGCTATAGGTCAGATACTGTTTCCACTCCTAATAGCAGCAGCTATAGGTCTGATACTGTTACCACTCCTAATAGCAGCAGCTTTAGGTCAGATACTGTTACCACTCCTAATAGCAGCAGCTATAGGTCAGATACTGTTATTATTACCACTCCAAATAGCAGCAGCTATAGGTCAGATACTGTTACCACTCCTAATAGCAGCAGCTATAGGTCAGATACTGTTACCACTCCTAATAGCAGCAGCTATAGGTCAGATACTGTTACCACTCCTAATAGCAGCAGCTGTAGGTCAGATACTATTACCACTCCTAATAGCAGCAGCTATAAGTCAGATACTGTTATCATTACCACTCCTAATAGCAGCAGCTATAGGTCAGCTACTGTTATTATTACCACTCCTAATAGCAGCAGCTATAGGTCAGATACTGTTACCACTCCTAATAGCAGCAGCTATAGGTCAGATACTGTTATTATTACCACTCCTAATAGCAGCAGCTATAGGTCAGATACTGTTACCACTCCTAATAGCAGCAACTATAGGTCAGATACTGTTACCACTCCTAATAGCAGCAGCTATAGGTCTGATACTGTTACCACTCCTAATAGCAGCAGCTATAGGTCAGATACTGTTATTATTACCACTCCTAATAGCAGCAGCTATAGGTCAGATACTGTTACCAGTCCTAATAGCAGCAGCTATAGGTCAGATACTGTTATTATTACCACTCCTAATAGCAGCAGCTTTAGGTCAGATACTGTTATTATTACCACTCCTAATAGCAGCAGCTATAGGTCAGATACTGTTACCACTCCTAATAGCAGCAGCTATAGGTCAGATACTGTTACCACTCCTAATAGCAGCAGCTATAGGTCAGATACTGTTACCACTCCTAATAGCAGCAGCTATAGGTCAGATACTGTTACCACTCCTAATAGCAGCAGCTATAGGTCAGATACTGTTATTATTACCACTCCTAATAGCAGCAGCTACAGGTCAGATACTGTTATTATTACCACTCCTAATAGCAGCAGCTTTAGGTCAGATACTGTTATTATTATCACTCCTAATAGCAGCAGCTATAGGTCAGATACTGTTACCACTCCTAATAGCAGCAGCTATATGTCAGATACTGTTACCACTCCTAATAGCAGCAGCTATATGTCAGATACTGTTACCACTCCTAATAGCAGCAGCTATATGTCAGATACTGTTACCACTCCTAATAGCAGCAGCTATAGGTCAGATACTGTTATTATTACCAGTCCTAATAGCAGCAGCTATAGGTCAGATACTGTTACCACTCCTAATAGCAGCAGCTACAGGTCAGATACTGTTATTATTACCACTCCTAATAGCAGCAGCTATAGGTCAGATACTGTTACCACTCCTAATAGCAGCAGCTATAGGTCAGATACTGTTACCACTCCTAATAGCAGCAGCTATAGGTCAGATATTGTTACCACTCCTAATAGCAGCAGCTATAGGTCAGATACTGTTACCACTCCTAATAGCAGCAGCTACAGGTCAGATACTGTTATTATTACCACTCCTAATAGCAGCAGCTATAGGTCAGATACTGTTATTGTTACCACTCCTAATAGCAGCAGCTATAGGTCAGATACTGTTACCACTCCTAATAGCAGCAGCTATAGGTCAGATACTGTTACCACTCCTAATAGCAGCAGCTATAGGTCAGATACTGTTACCACTCCTAATAGCAGCAGCTATAGGTCAGATACTGTTACCACTCCTAATAGCAGCAGCTATAGGTCAGATACTGTTATTATTACCACTCCTAATAGCAGCAGCTATAGGTCAGATACTGTTACCACTCCTAATAGCAGCAGCTATAGGTCAGATACTGTTATTATTACCACTCCAAATAGCAGCAGCTATAGGTCAGATACTGTTATTATTATCACTCCTAATAGCAGCAGCTATAGGTCAGATACTGTTACCACTCCTAATAGCAGCAGCTATATGTCAGATACTGTTACCACTCCTAATAGCAGCAGCTATAGGTCAGATACTGTTAGCACTGCTAATAGCAGCAGCTATAGGTCAGATACTGTTATTATTACCACTCCTAATAGCAGCAGCTATAGGTCAGATACTGTTATCATTACCACTCCTAATAGCAGCAGCTATAGGTCAGATACTGTTATTATTACCACTCCTAATAGCAGCAGCTATAGGTCAGATACTGTTTCCACTCCTAATAGCAGCAGCTATAGGTCAGATACTGTTACCACTCCTAATAGCAGCAGCTATAGGTCAGATACTGTTATTATTATCACTCCTAATAGCAGCAGCTATAGGTCAGATACTGTTACCACTCCTAATAGCAGCAGCTATATGTCAGATACTGTTACCACTCCTAATAGCAGCAGCTATATGTCAGATACTGTTACCACTCCTAATAGCAGCAGCTATATGTCAGATACTGTTACCACTCCTAATAGCAGCAGCTATAGGTCAGATACTGTTATTATTACCACTCCTAATAGCAGCAGCTATAGGTCAGATACTGTTACCACTCCTAATAGCAGCAGCTATAGGTCAGATACTGTTACCACTCCTAATAGCAGCAGCTACAGGTCAGATACTGTTATTATTACCACTCCTAATAGCAGCAGCTATAGGTCAGATACTGTTACCACTCCTAATAGCAGCAGCTATAGGTCAGATACTGTTACCACTCCTAATAGCAGCAGCTATAGGTCAGATATTGTTACCACTCCTAATAGCAGCAGCTATAGGTCAGATACTGTTACCACTCCTAATAGCAGCAGCTACAGGTCAGATACTGTTATTATTACCACTCCTAATAGCAGCAGCTATAGGTCAGATACTGTTACCACTCCTAATAGCAGCAGCTATAGGTCAGATACTGTTACCACTCCTAATAGCAGCAGCTATAGGTCAGATACTGTTATCATTACCACTCCTAATAGCAGCAGCTATAGGTCAGATACTGTTATCATTACCACTCCTAATAGCAGCAGCTATAGGTCAGATACTGTTATTATTACCACTCCTAATAGCAGCAGCTATAGGTCAGATACTGTTATTATTACCACTCCTAATAGCAGCAGCTATAGGTCAGATACTGTTATTGTTACCACTCCTAATAGCAGCAGCTATATGTCAGATACTGTTACCACTCCTAATAGCAGCAGCTATATGTCAGATACTGTTACCACTCCTAATAGCAGCAGCTATATGTCAGATACTGTTACCACTCCTAATAGCAGCAGCTATAGGTCAGATACTGTTATTATTACCACTCCTAATAGCAGCAGCTATAGGTCAGATACTGTTACCACTCCTAATAGCAGCAGCTATAGGTCAGATACTGTTACCACTCCTAATAGCAGCAGCTACAGGTCAGATACTGTTATTATTACCACTCCTAATAGCAGCAGCTATAGGTCAGATACTGTTACCACTCCTAATAGCAGCAGCTATAGGTCAGATACTGTTACCACTCCTAATAGCAGCAGCTATAGGTCAGATATTGTTACCACTCCTAATAGCAGCAGCTATAGGTCAGATACTGTTACCACTCCTAATAGCAGCAGCTACAGGTCAGATACTGTTATTATTACCACTCCTAATAGCAGCAGCTATAGGTCAGATACTGTTATTATTACCACTCCTAATAGCAGCAGCTATAGGTCAGATACTGTTATTATTACCACTCCTAATAGCAGCAGCTATAGGTCAGATACTGTTATTGTTACCACTCCTAATAGCAGCAGCTATAGGTCAGATACTGTTACCACTCCTAATAGCAGCAGCTATAGGTCAGATACTGTTACCACTCCTAATAGCAGCAGCTATACGTCAGATACTGTTATTATTACCACTCCTAATAGCAGCAGCTATAGGTCAGATACTGTTATTATTACCACTCCTAATAGCAGCAACTATAGGTCAGATACTGTTACCACTCCTAATAGCAGCAGCTATAGGTCAGATACTGTTATTATTACCACTCCTAATAGCAGCAGCTATAGGTCAGATACTGTTATTGTTACCACTCCTAATAGCAGCAGCTATAGGTCAGATACTGTTATTATTACCACTCCAAATAGCAGCAGCTATAGGTCAGATACTGTTACCACTCCTAATAGCAGCAGCTATAGGTCAGATACTGTTATTATTACCACTCCAAATAGCAGCAGCTATAGGTCAGATACTGTTACCACTCCTAATAGCAGCAGCTATAGGTCAGATACTGTTATTATTACCACTCCTAATAGCAGCAGCTATAGGTCAGATAATGTTATTATTACCACTCCTAATAGCAGCAGCTATAGGTCAGATACTGTTACCACTCCTAATAGCAGCAGCTATAGGTCAGATACTGTTACCACTCCTAATAGCAGCAGCTATAGGTCAGATACTGTTATTATTACCACTCCTAATAGCAGCAGCTATAGGTCAGATACTGTTACCACTCCTAATAGCAGCAGCTATACGTCAGATACTGTTAGCACTGCTAATAGCAGCAGCTGTAGGTCAGATACTGTTACCACTCCTAATAGCAGCAGCTATAGGTCAGATACTGTTATCATTACCACTCCTAATAGCAGCAGCTATAGGTCAGATACTGTTATTATTACCACTCCTAATAGCAGCAGCTATAGGTCAGATACTGTTTCCACTCCTAATAGCAGCAGCTATAGGTCTGATACTGTTACCACTCCTAATAGCAGCAGCTTTAGGTCAGATACTGTTACCACTCCTAATAGCAGCAGCTATAGGTCAGATACTGTTATTATTACCACTCCAAATAGCAGCAGCTATAGGTCAGATACTGTTACCACTCCTAATAGCAGCAGCTATAGGTCAGATACTGTTACCACTCCTAATAGCAGCAGCTGTAGGTCAGATACTATTACCACTCCTAATAGCAGCAGCTATAGGTCAGATACTGTTATCATTACCACTCCTAATAGCAGCAGCTATAGGTCAGCTACTGTTATTATTACCACTCCTAATAGCAGCAGCTATAGGTCAGATACTGTTACCACTCCTAATAGCAGCAGCTATAGGTCAGATACTGTTATTATTACCACTCCTAATAGCAGCAGCTATAGGTCAGATACTGTTACCACTCCTAATAGCAGCAACTATAGGTCAGATACTGTTACCACTCCTAATAGCAGCAGCTATAGGTCTGATACTGTTACCACTCCTAATAGCAGCAGCTTTAGGTCAGATACTGTTACCACTCCTAATAGCAGCAGCTATAGGTCAGATACTGTTATTATTACCACTCCTAATAGCAGCAGCTATAGGTCAGATACTGTTATTATTACCACTCCTAATAGCAGCAACTATAGGTCAGATACTGTTACCACTCCTAATAGCAGCAGCTATAGGTCAGATACTGTTACCACTCCTAATAGCAGCAGCTATAGGTCAGATACTGTTATTATTACCACTCCTAATAGCAGCAACTATAGGTCAGATACTGTTACCACTCCTAATAGCAGCAACTATAGGTCAGATACTGTTACCACTCCTAATAGCAGCAGCTATAGGTCAGATACTGTTATTATTACCACTCCTAATAGCAGCAGCTATAGGTCAGATACTGTTATTATTACCACTCCTAATAGCAGCAACTATAGGTCAGATACTGTTACCACTCCTAATAGCAGCAGCTATAGGTCAGATACTGTTACCACTCCTAATAGCAGCAGCTATAGGTCAGATACTGTTACCACTCCTAATAGCAGCAGCTGTAGGTCAGATACTATTACCACTCCTAATAGCAGCAGCTATAGGTCAGATACTGTTATCATTACCACTCCTAATAGCAGCAGCTATAGGTCAGCTACTGTTATTATTACCACTCCTAATAGCAGCAGCTATAGGTCAGATACTGTTACCACTCCTAATAGCAGCAGCTATAGGTCAGATACTGTTATTATTACCACTCCTAATAGCAGCAGCTATAGGTCTGATACTGTTACCACTCCTAATAGCAGCAGCTATAGGTCAGATACTGTTATTATTACCACTCCTAATAGCAGCAGCTATAGGTCAGATACTGTTACCACTCCTAATAGCAGCAGCTATAGTTCAGATACTGTTATTATTACCACTCCTAATAGCAGCAGCTATAGATCAGATACTGTTATTATTACCACTCCTAATAGCAGCAGCTATAGGTCAGATACTGTTATTATTATCACTCCTAATAGCAGCAGCTATAGGTCTGATACTGTTATTATTACCACTCCTAATAGCAGCAGCTATAGGTCAGATACTGTTACCACTCCTAATAGCAGCAGCTATAGGTCTGATACTGTTACCACTCCTAATAGCAGCAGCTTTAGGTCAGATACTGTTATTATTACCACTCCTAATAGCAGCAGCTATAGGTCAGATACTGTTACCACTCCTAATAGCAGCAGCTATAGGTCAGATACTGTTATTATTACCACTCCTAATAGCAGCAACTATAGGTCAGATACTGTTACCACTCCTAATAGCAGCAGCTATAGGTCAGATACTGTTATTATTATCACTCCTAATAGCAGCAGCTATAGGTCAGATACTGTTACCACTCCTAATAGCAGCAGCTATAGGTCAGATACTGTTACCACTCCTAATAGCTGCAGCTATAGGTCAGATACTGTTATTATTACCACTCCCAATAGCAGCAGCTATAGGTCAGATACTGTTACCACTCCTAATAGCAGCAGCTATAGTTCAGATACTGTTATTATTACCACTCCCAATAGCAGCAGCTATAGGTCAGATACTGTTACCACTCCTAATAGCATCAGCTATAGGTCAGATACTGTTACCACTCCTAATAGCAGCAGCTATAGGTCAGATACTGTTACCACTCCTAATAGCAGCAGCTGTAGGTCAGATACTGTTATTATTACCACTCCTAATAGCAGCAACTATAGGTCAGATACTGTTACCACTCCTGATAGCAGCAGCTATAGGTCAGATACTGTTACCACTCCTAATAGCAGCAGCTATAGGTCAGATACTGTTATTATTACCACTCCTAATAGCAGCAGCTATAGGTCAGATACTGTTATTATTACCACTCCTAATAGCAGCAGCTATAGGTCAGATACTGTTATTATTACCGCTCCTAATAGCAGCAGCTATAGGTCAGATA
Source organism: Salmo salar (assembly GCF_965601325.2). Classification (NCBI taxonomy): domain Eukaryota; kingdom Metazoa; phylum Chordata; class Actinopteri; order Salmoniformes; family Salmonidae; genus Salmo; species Salmo salar. The sequence goes on from NC_138307.1 coordinate 13,626,162, forward strand.
CTGTTACCACTCCTAATAGCAGCAGCTATAGGTCAGATACTGTTATTATTACCACTCCTAATAGCATCAGCTATAGGTCAGATACTGTTATTATTACCACTCCTAATAGCAGCAGCTATAGGTCAGATACTGTTACCACTCCTAATAGCAGCAGCTATAGGTCAGATACTGTTACCACTCCTAATAGCAGCAGCTATAGGTCAGATACTGTTGCCACTCCTAATAGCAGCAGCTATAGGTCAGATACTGTTACCACTCCTAATAGCAGCAGCTATAGGTCAGATACTGTTACCACTCCTAATAGCAGCAGCTATAGGTCCGATACTGTTACCACTCCTAAAAGCAGCAGCTATAGGTCAGATACTGTTACCACTCCTAATAGCAGCAGCTATAGGTCAGATACTGTTATTATTACCGCTCCTAATAGCAGCAGCTATAGGTCAGATACTGTTACCACTCCTAATAGCAGCAGCTATAGGTCAGATACTGTTATTATTACCACTCCTAATAGCATCAGCTATAGGTCAGATACTGTTACCACTCCTAATAGCAGCAGCTATAGGTCAGATACTGTTATTATTACCACTCCTAATAGCAGCAGCTATAGGTCAGATACTGTTACCACTCCTAATAGCAGCAGCTATAGGTCAGATACTGTTACCAGTCCTAATAGCAGCAGCTATAGGTCAGATACTGTTATTATTACCACTCCTAATAGCAGCAGCTATAGTTCAGATACTGTTATTATTACCACTCCCAATAGCAGCAGCTATAGGTCAGATACTGTTACCACTCCTAATAGCAGCAGCTATATGTCAGATACTGTTATTATTACCACTCCTAATAGCAGCAGCTATAGGTCAGATACTGTTACCACTCCTAATAGCAGCAGCTATAGGTCAGATACTGTTATTATTACATTTACATTACATTTAAGTCATTTAGCAGACGCTCTTATCCAGAGCGACTTACAAATTGGTGCATTCACCTTATGATATCCAGTGGAACAACCACTTTACAATAGTGCATCTAAATCTTTTAAGGGGGGGGGGGGGTTAGAAGGATTACTTTATCCTATCCTAGGTATTCCTTAAAGAGGTGGGGTTTCAGGTGTCTCCGGAAGGTGGTGATTGACTCGTGAGGGAGCTTGTTCCACCATTGGGGTGCCAGAGCAGCGAACAGTTTTGACTGGGCTGAGCGGGAACTGTGCTTCCTCAGAGGTAGGGGGGCCAGCAGGCCAGTGGTGGATGAACGCAGTGCCCTTGTTTGGGTGTAGGGCCTGATCAGAGCCTGAAGGTATGGAGGTGCCGTTCCCTTCACAGCTCCGTAGGCAATCACCATGGTCTTGTAGCGGATGCGAGCTTCAACTGGAAGCCAGTGGAGAGAGCGGAGGAGCGGGGTGACGTGAGAGAACTTGGGAAGGTTGAATACCACTCCCAATAGCAGCAGCTATAGGTCAGATACTGTTACCACTCCTAATAGCAGCAGCTATAGGTCAGATACTGTCACTGTTACCACTCCTAATACAGACAGTATTATTATGGTAGATACGTGTTTGTTGTCTCTTCACTGGTGTGTGTATCTCTGTCCAGGTGTGGCATGCTGTCTGAGGCAGGTGGACCGTACAGGGAAACTCCTGCCCCCAGGTACTATGACGCTCACACATTAACACATACAAACAATTAAGACGAAGTAAGAGTTATATGTATTGATGCAGGGCTCAACATACAGGGCTGCCTGCTGGCCCGGGGAGGTTTTGGAAGCCCTCCGGGCCAGTCAAACCGCCACGTCAATGACCCCCCAAAGTAATATTGTAATAATGATATTTTCAATCTAGATTATATGTATAATTGTTGAAAAAACAGACACATTCCCAAAGCTGTTAGTTTGTTATGTAGATTATCACACGCTCACGGACTAGTTCATCTGTCGGGCAGCAAGAGTGAGCAGCTCGCCACTGGTTGTCGTGTGGAGCGGCACACAGAAGAAGAACAGTAGTATGGTTGCTGGTAGGGTATGTAGGAAAGATGTTTCAACTTAGCATTTACTGACAGATACTATAAGGCAACAATGGGTATGTAAAACAAGTTTTTAAGATGTTTGGCCCAAGTCTTGGTTAAATCTTTGCAATGCACAGTTTCGTCATCATGCTCTGTTTGAATGACCGTATCTCAAGGCTTTCCATAACCTTCCCAGTTAAATGTTGACTACACAGGAGGCCTACCTGGCACAGTTCTTTCAAGAAGATTTGTGTCAATAGGGTGGGCATTTGTTTTGCCATCACATGTATATTGTAGGCTCCATGGTACAGTAGCTCTACACTGCTAGACAAACACAATGGTCTCTTGCAAGGTGAGCAATTTAATAAAAAATAAACATAAGCATTGTTGGGACTTAAAATATTCAATTTTTGTTGTTTTTCTATAAATAAATAAATACAGTGTGATTTTGATAGTGAAAACCTGAGAACTCGGAAACCGGGAAAAACGAACTGTAGGTAAAGATAAAACTGATTTAATTGGCCCTACAACTGTAGCTAAAGATACAACTGATTTTATTGGCCCTACAACTGTAGCTAAAGATAAAACTGATTTAATTGGCCCTACAACTGTAGCTAAAGATACAACTGATTTTATTGGCCCTACAACTGTAGCTAAAGATAAAACTGATTTAATTGGCCCTACAACTGTAGCTAAAGATACAACTGATTTTATTGGCCCTACAACTGTAGCTAAAGATAAAACTGATTTAATTGGCCCTACAACTGTAGCTAAAGATACAACTGATTTTATTGGCCCTACAACTGTAGCTAAAGATAAAACTGATTTTATTGGCCCTACAACTGTAGCCTGCTGACTGTTCAAAATCGCAACAATAACACAACACCCTTTTTGAGATTGCGGGAAGTTTTATTTTTCCCTCCAATCAATCAATTTAAATGTGATATTGTCAAGTAAAATGTAATTATTTGTGTATGGGTGGTAGGTTATTATAGGTTAGCTTGCTCAGCCTGCAAACTAAAGATAAAATCACCTGACATTGATTTTTTGGGGGGGCAGTGGCTTTCATTTGGCAATGGCCCGGTGTGCCACTGGTAATTTACCTGAATGTCAAGCCCTGTTTGTGTTTGTGTGTTGCCTCCCCCAGTGTGTGAGGAGCTGAGTGTTCGTGACGCTGGGGTTAGGCTGATGACCTCCCTGTCCCTCTGTCCTGGAACGGCCCCCAAAGACACACAGATGTTCCTGTACTTCAGCGTGGGGACAGCACCCTCCTCTGGCTTGGAGGGGGAAATCATTGTAGAGCGGTCCAGCACAGTTAAACAGGTGGGGAATGACTGCGTATCGTTTGGTCTGCTGGTTGGTCTATCTGCCTGCGTGTGTCTGTCTCTCTGTCAGACAGTGTATCTGGTTCTCTGCTAATGAGTGCTAATCCTATCCATACATCCTATTGTAGTGTCTGAAGAAAATGTTGGAGTCAGCAAGACTTGAAGGTAAAACTATTGGATTATAGAGTGTGTGCATTTGTGTTAATGGTGTCGGGTTAATGGTGTAAGGGTAATGGTGTCGGGTTAATGGTGTGTGTGTGTTGTGTGTACAGGGGACGGTTGGCATCTAAGGAGGCTGGACTGGTGTGAGGAGGTGGGAGAGGCTTTGATGGACGAGGTCAGTAACCAGAATGATAAAACTGGTTGTTTGGATGCTGATTGGTTGATACAGGGAGTTATTCATGACAATCCCCCGGGTAATGCCTGTTAACAGTTTAATTTGAGTTATCAATGCTCCTTCATCGTCCCACAGCCCAGCCAGGCAATTAATAAGCTTGATCTCCCCTGGGACAAAAATGTCTCAACCATTGAGGTTTGTCTAAGCCTTGTTGCCTGCCCCGCCGACCTGTGCAACAACGTTGCAGGTTTTTTTGTTTGCGATCTCCACCGTGCCATAGAGAATGATCGTGTCCAGAGGAGACTCATTATAATGGATATATCCAAAGAAATGGCAATAGAGGTAAAGGTAATACAAACGGAAATGCGCATAGTTTGCTGTCAGTTCAGCTGCTTAACATAATTGTGTGTTCGCTTTAGTTGACTAGTTGGCAAAGGAGAAGAAGCCAACTTGCATAACAAAAAGTGTTTTTCTTAGAACGGACGACCAGCCCGCTTGGCTGACAACTTCAGAATCTCAGAACTAACGACTGGCTTTTGCCTGGACTATATCGTCTGGTGGAAGGATGAAATAAAACAAATGTACTCATTAAAACATATATATTTTTTATGAAAACAGGTTCATCTTTTTTTATAGGTCGGCAATTGTTTTGTTAAAGCAATAAGGGCCCTCGAACCCGGGGATTATCGTGAATAACACCGTCCTAAGGGCCGTTTCCTCGGACCTCCGCTTCGCGTCAGGCTTAAGAACAGGCCATAGTCGAGTGTTATTCTCACGATAATCCCTGGGTCCTAATAAATTATTGGTTCAGCGAAATCAGGAAGTGGGATACATTTTCCGCTCTCTTTTTCACTCACTGCCACAATCTCTCTCGTTTCTTCCCCAGGAGGCGTCTCTCTCAGAGCTGAAGATGAGTCATGGAGACACTCTGGTGATTACTGAGGGACGACTTCCTCCCAAGGTACACTCAACTTCCTGTTCTCTTACAACCCCATTTACTCTCTACAGACACGTATTCCCTCTCTCACGTCCCCCCCCCCCCCCTCTCTCTCTCTCAGGGTTTTCTGAAGCTGTCAGTCTGGCTGTATTTGGAGCCGAGCGCCTACCCCGTTGTCTCTATGGAAACAGAGGTCAACGGCATGGCCGCGGTGTCCACGGAGGGTCAGAGGTTGGAGGTCATGACTGCAGGTGAGACACACACACACACACACACACACAGTATGAAACCAAGTTCACTGGTTAAAATGTGTGTGTGTTTAGTGGGCGGAGCCATGGTGGAGCTGAGGACTGTGGGACAGGTGGAGATCTCAGAGGAGGCTACACTGGAAGAGCTGAAGACTCAGGTAGTCTGTGTGTGTGTGTTGATACTGCTCCTTCTAGCGAGTGTATGTCCATGCTGTGTGTGTTAATACTCTGTGTGTTAGGTGCTGACCCTGCCGGCGCTGCAGTATGTGTGTGTGCCCACTCCTGCGTTTCTGCGTGTGTGGCAGCTGGAGGGACAGAGACTAACATGTATCCTCAGAGGACAACAACACACACTCAGGTACACACACACTCCTCCCTCTCACGTCTGCCCATCTCCTCTCGTACCTTTCTTTTTCTCAACAACAAGTATCTGTTCACAGGAAGTTGAAGTTGAGCAGTGGGGTGGAGTTTTGTGTGCAGCAGCTACTGAGAGAAGAGGATCTTGGGTAAGCCTGGGGTTATTCTACTCTCATTGGTCAGTTAAGCAGATACCGGAAGCATGATTTCTGGATCTGTTGTTATCCCTCCCTCGCTCTTTTCTTCCTCTCCCTCCATCTTATTGCCCCATTTCCCCCCTCCCCCAGTCCAAAGGAGGTGTTGCTGCGTGTCCAGATGGGGGTGCCAGGGGAGAGGGGTTACTACCCTCCAGAGGAACTGGTCTGGGATGCTTCTCGAGACCCTTCCCCCAGATCGCTACGCTCTGCCCTGGCCTCAACATACGGCCTCTCTCCTGACTCCCTGCTACTGGCCAAGCACCAGCCACACACACACACCTGGGAGACTTTCTCCAACTGGGTAAGAGATGTAGATGTAGGGAGGGAAGCCTGATGTTTTATTGTCACTCTCCTGTGGTTTATTGTATGACTCTTCCTGGCGCGTGTTGATGATGCGTGCACACAGAGCCAGCAGGTGTCCAAACGGAAGAAGAAGAAAAAGGCGGAGTCTCTGCTTGGAGCGCCTTTCCACCTTAAAGACGGTGACATCATCGGTGTCAAGGTAACAAATGCACCTCTATGGTTCATCGTATTGGTTGCTTTCCAGCCTGCTCTGCTTTAATTGGACAGAACTTGCTTGTTGAATGTGACATGGTTTTCTGATTGGCTAATACGTCGACAGTAACATGGTGTTTTCTGATTGGACAGAACCTGTTGATTGACAATAACCGGGACTTTAGCACCCAACAGGATGAGCAGAGGTTGAGGGAAGAGAAGGAGCAACGCAGGAAAGGGTGGGGCTTCTTAAAAGATCCAATGAGACTCAGGTCACAGTGTTGACACTGCTTTTCGTGTATGACATTAGCTTTACAAGAAAGTGTATTTATAGTTAAAGTTAATATAAATACATAAGTAAATATATACATTTTACATTGATACTATTTCCTTTTTACTCCTGTAGAGGGCAGTGTGCAGGGGCTGAAGTTGAGACCAACCGAGGGGTGGGACCAGAGAAGAAGATGGGGCCAATCAAGGCCAGAAAGCCTGAGGTGGCCCTGTCAATCAACGTGGGGGTGTTCAGATAGCCTCGCCTCACACACACATACAGTACACATGCGCACACACAGACTTTCTCACCGTGGCATCGCTCAACATCATGAACAATCTTCTGGACGTCTGTTTGTACGCCAAACATTTTTGATAATGTGTTCACACAGCATGACCCCCCATAGATCTGCTATCTACTGCTAGTGTAGGTCTGGTGGTGGGATGACTTACAGGTTCACTATACAGACCTCTGTCTACTCAATGTCACAAGCTGCAGTCTCTGACTATTCCTTCATCTCTCTGTCACTACCTCTGGATCCCTTCTCCCCTCTACATGAGACCCAATAGGAACCAGTGTTTCTACATGAGATCCAATAGGAACCAGTATTTCCACTCATAGTACTGGGTGTATTACATATATATTGTTATGTATTTACAGTATCTGCTGATTAGTTTGCAATGGTACACACCACAGAGGTATAGATATGTACCAGTAGATTATAGATAATATATACACCTATATTTCTAATAAGAGTTAGTGGGTTTATATTCATGCCTTAACATGGACGAGCCACAATTCAGCTCAGTCCAGAATAGTCCTCCCTACCTCATTTCTCTACCTCTGTTGCGCCCTCTCTCGCTCTACCTTTCTTTCCCTCCTAACTTCATCTTCGCTTAGTGGTCTCACCCTATCGCCATTTTCCTTTCATGGGAAAGAGTCCCATGTGTTTTCTCTGTATCCCATCATGCCTCTGTACCGGAGTTGATCACGTTAATCATATGATAATTATGTTTGTTTCATGGAGTGGGTGTGTGTGGACGGACTTCAGGGAGTTAAAATAATGAATGGATCATTTAACTAATATGTCATACATAACTTTTAGAAATGGCGGTTGGACAGCGAATACGAGCGACTTTGTTTTGGATTATGAGATTATTTGATTTCCTAACTAATCTGATGTTTTTATTTTTGCATTTGCTGTAAGAATAACTTAAGTTAGTTTTGAGTACAGTATGACTTCTACTTGTGGTGTGGGTCAGTGCCAAGAAGCAAGGTTTGACAGATGGAGAGTTTTTTGTGTTTTGGATTAAATACAGAATAAAACAGATCAAGGTGCATGTTTGCAAATCTTGTTTTATTTCTTTTGAAGTCATGATGCATGTTTACAGACCTTTATCATTTGCATATTCTCTGCTGCAACCACGAATCATTGTAGGCCAACACATTTGAATTTACAACATGTTGCCAGTGCCAAGAAGCAAATTCTCCATACAACCATCATATTTAGCTATACCAAAACAATGCTTATCAAACATGCTGAACAATTAATCAAATGGCCATCTCTGGACTATTTACATTGACTGACCCCCCCCTTTGTTTTGTCCACTGCTGCTACTCGCTGTTTATTATCTATGCATAGTCACTTCACCCCTACCTACATGTACAAATGACCTCGACTAACCTGTACCCCGCACATTGACTTGGTACTGGTACCCCCTTTTATATAGCCTCGTTATTTTTATTCTGTTACTTTTTATTTTAGTTTTTACTTTAGTTTATTTAGTAAATATTTTCTTAACTCTTTCTTGAGCTACATTGTTGGTTAAGGGCTTGTAAGTAAGCATTTCACAGTAAGGTCTACAACTGTTGTATTCGGCGCTTGTGACAAACAGGATTTAATTTGACATAAATGATGTGTGATACTGACCTGTCCTGGGTTAGGTGGTGACAGGGCTGTGGGAGGTGTTGCTTTCAGCATCATGTTGTGCATTATGATCTGATGCATTCTGCATCAACATCAGCTCCACCATGTCTAACACACACACACTCACACACACTCCCCACAAGTAGCTGCATTTGGCATTTGTGTGTGCGTGTACCTTTGATGCTCCCAGACCTTGGTGCAGGGTAAGGCTGAGGAGGGGGTATCTGTTGTATGAGGGGCTGTTGCTGTGGTAACTGCTGTATGAAGGTAGTAGGCTGCTGTGGCAACTACAGACCAAGAGAGAAATGGCATCAGCTGTCTGTGTGTAAGAGGGAAAGAGGAAAAAGCAGAGCTAGAGGGAGAGAAAAATAAGGATTTTTGTCTCACCATTTGCTGGGGGTGCAGGGGCAGGCTGGTAGATCTGGATGGGGGCCGGAGGCAGAAGGACGGGAGGAGGTCTGGGCGATACTGTCTCCCTGTCCCACCCCAGGTGTGAGGTCCCACCCCCACTCTCCCGTCCCCAATTTACCTGTAGCTCTTTAGCCGTACGTCACACACCTTTCGATCAGCTCTCAGTCTCTACGCCAAACGGAGACCACTTACCTGGTTACTAAGGGACACAACTGTTTATGCCAACCAAGCCACGCCTACTGCTTGGTTACCTTTCCTGGTTTTGGTGTTGATCCTAGGTTCTGGTTTACCATCTGAGCCTACACAAGCAGTGTATTTCTCTTGAACAACCCAGTAAGGCAATTCAAGAAATGTAAGGGTCAGTGAAATTGTTTGGGATAAGAATAGAAAGTAATATATGCAATCAACACACAGACTGTTAGAAATTGGTATAGACTTGGGTGGTCATTTAATCATACCAGATTGGCACCCAAATAGGGTCTGGAATGAGAAGCTCTGGGCTGAAAATGTATAAATTGAGTCTTTATTGGAGGGATTGGAGCTCTTCTCCTGTCCAAAAACTTGGACCCGGACCCAGGGACAAACTTTATAATTTGGAGGCCCCAGGCAGAGGCCAGTCTGAGGACCCCCCCACCCCTCCTCATTTAAAAAAAATATTTATAGTAAAGACATTTATTTAACTGTAAAAAATATATGACCTTTTAACCCCGTTGAGTCTATGGGCCCGGGGCTGTGTTTCTACTGAGCTAACATATGGAATTGTTTTAAGATGGTCATACCAAGGATCATTTAGCTATTTACTTTAGAATTTTAGGACCCATGTAGGTATCAAAAATATATGAAAAAAATGATTTAATGAAACATTGAATTTGGCCTTACTGCTGTTTTTTGTATTATTTATTTATGCCTCAAGCAGAGATTTTTATTTCTGTTTAATGGTAAATCCGCTGGTGCCCGGACCTGAAAACAATCAGACCCATACCCGAATGGCCCCGAGGACAACCCGAGCTAGATACGACCCATACCCTAACATACCAGAGTGACAAAACAAAATTATCAGCCAAGTTGCTCTTGTAGTTAACGAATAGGTCAATATATGTTGGCTAGGCCTTCTATAAGTCAATACATTCACCTTAATAGCTTAAAATAAATATGCTATAGGGCAGGGGTACTCAACTCTTACCCTATGAGGGCCGGAGCCAGCTGGTTTTCTGTTCTACCTGATAGTTAATTACACCCATTTGGTGTCCCAGGTCTAAATCAGTGCCTGATTGGAGGGGAACAATGGAACAAAAAGTACTGGAACTGGCTTTGAGGTCCAGCGTTGACTTTGAAGGCTATAGGTTATATAGAGCCATGATCATGTCCATTCGGGCCCACTCTGGTTTATCGGCTGTAGTTACATAGACCCAAGACCAGACGACAATCAAAGGCTGTGTTCACACAGGCAGCCCAATTCTAATCAAAATTTACTGGGTGAGAGGGGCTGGTTTCGGTGCCAATGCACCACACAACCAATAAACAAAGCACACTGACTTCGTGCACTTCAATGTCATGGTTTGTCTTTTCAACACCACAGTAAATACACTAGTCCCCAGGTCCAGAACAGAGGCTGGGAAACGCACAGTATTAAATAGAGCCATGACTACATGGAACTCTGCCACAACAGGTAACAAGTTTTTTAAAAAGCAGTTAAAAGAACACCTTACTGCACAAAGGGGACTGAGAAGAGACACAGACATGTTATATATATTGTATTGTAATTTGCACTGTACTATGTATTTGTCCTAGATATTGTGTGTATGTACTGATATGTAGGCTATGTGTGACATTTTAAATGTATTTTGGTCCTTGACTAATAATATTCTGTACTATGTATTATGTCATGTTTATGTGGACCCCAGGAAAAGTAGCTCATGCTTTTGCAGTGGCTAATGGTGATTCTAATAAATACCAAGTGTCAATCTCGACAAACAGAAAATACATTCCTACCTAGCTTGTAGGCTTACCCAGTACAGAATGTAGGGCTTGACTTTTTGGTGTTTTGTAACAGATGTCTCTTTCCATTCATCAATTTGGCTGCTGCACAGTTTGGATTGATTGATTTTATTTGTCAGTATAAAAAAAATCATAAATTGTGGTCCATATTTTTTTTTTTTACATAAATACATAGACACATTACAGAGATAGACATGAAAAAATGCTCATCTTCCAGATGAGTATGAGGGGGAGTTTAAGTACAATTCTTACAAGCTTGTTTGGCTGGTACAGAAGCTTATTCTTTAGATGTTTGGGGCTGCTGGTGAACCGTGATGTGCAGGCATATTCAAAGTGACACTGGACTTGCACATTAGCAAGGTTTCCATCCAATTGGGAACAGACTCATGTGAATATTCAAAAATCGAAATAAAACAATATGCCTAGGGCCTCCCAAGTGGCGCAGCAGTCTAAGGCACTGCATTGCAGTCACTACAGTCCCGGTTCGAGGCTGTGTTACAGCTGGCTGTGACTGGGAGACTCATGAGGCAGCACACAATTGGCCCAGCGTCGTCCAGGTTAGGGGAGGGTTTGGCTGGCCCGGGATTTCCTTATTCCATAACGCTCTAGTGACTCCTTGTGAAGGAGAGCTTGCAAGCTGACTTCAGTCACCAGTTGGCCAGTGTTTCATCTGACATATTTGTGTGGCTGGCTTCCGGGTTAAGTGAGCAGTGCGGGTTTGGTGCTGGACAACATTAAAATTGTAACAAATATATATAGCCTCTAGAAAACAGAGAAGATTAGGCCTAACCCCAGAGAGATAGAGAAATACCAGTGGCATGCTACGACACCAACATGCATGTCTTTATGTCAGATGGTTGCTGCATCTGCTATACATATTTAGACAATTTTTTAAATCAAAATATTTTGTATAAAGAGAAGTATTACAGGAGTAACTCTAGTAGGCCTGAAACAGTCTTCCTCCCCTCAAGTTCACCTGTCGGAATCAGTTGGAGTGCTGGGGCGCACTGCCGTCATATCATAGGCCTGCAGTAGCTAAAGCTTAATAATAGCCAAACCAAACCTCCACAAACATTTCTAAACTTTATTAGCGTAATATCAAAAGTAAGTCTAACCATTATTTATAGGGAAAGTATGAGCAGAAGAGCAGATGTAAACCAGGGAAAAACGCACTACCCTCCCATGTGCCCAATAAATAAAAAAATAGTTTGACAACCCTCCCTATTTGGACCCCCCTCCCCCAGTACATTTCGATGTGTCTATAACTGGTATTTTGACCAATCAGATCAACTCTGAAAAGATCTCACTGAAAATATTAGAGGAAAAAAATATCTGAATTGTGCTGCCTGTGTAAATGCAACTAAACCGGAATCAACCTGCACAAGTTTGAAATTTGGACCCGGACCTGGTATTCGTGTTCGGGTGGACCCATGAAGAGCTCTAATATGTAGTTAGTGGACAAAATCCGTAGTCAAGATACCTCAGTTGACAGTTGAATTTGGGAAACACAACGCTTTGCTGCTACTGGTTACCTAATTTCCCCCGGGCATTTAGTGCGCCGTTTGCATAGGTGGAGTAGTTGGTTTAAAAAGCTTCATGGTCCAGTCAAAAACAGGCACATATTTTTAAAATAGAGGTGAATGGGTGGACTATTTTTGTAACTCTCTACATGTATTGGCTAATTTATTTTTCAATCAAAGTTTAGCTTCACCGTTCAGTCCTCTGATTGGTTGGTAACTTGTCAGTCAGGGACCTGTAGAATGTGGGAGGGAGTTATTTACAGTGCATGTAAACAGTAAGAGAGCATGATTTCCATTGGCTGGGAAATTCGCTCCCAGTGTGTTGATTGGCCATATTAGCGGAGGAAACTTGATAAAGGCGGTGCGAAAAACGACATGGCGGCCATATTGAATTTCATATTGACAGTTGTTCCAAAGATTTTCCATCCGAGGTACAAGAAAGTGGAAGGTTTTAGTGGAATAATCAGCGATTTCAGGACATTTGTCCTTAACCTTTAATGGTTGTGTTTCAACCAAGACATGGACGAAGATGAACGACAGAGGAAACTAGAAGCTGGAAGAGCAAAGGTTTGTAACGATTTTATGGGTAATGCATCAAAGTAGCTATCTAGCCAACAAGCTAACCTAGCTTAACGTATCAGTATCAGCAACATTGTCGTACAATAAAGTAATAGGTTGCAGTTGCTTGATAGAGGGCTTTGAGTAAGTTAAAGTTTTAGCTACAAATTGAATCTCTAACAAAGCTAGCTAACTACATTACATGTAGCTATGGTTAGCCGAGTCTAAACTAGCTACAGTGTAGTAACTAGCTAAACACTTTGCTATTCATGAATCATAATGCCCCACTTTGTGGCTTACTAAACAAATGTTAGTATTGTTCTATCGTTGACTCAACAACCCAGCTGACGTTACACTGCCTATTTTAACTACCCTATTGTCTCATCTACTATTTTAATAACTTACTTTGATAAATGACTTAACTAAATGCACCCAGTTTACTACGGTTTATTAACTTAGTTAGCATTTGGCTAGTTGCTGTATAAACGGTTTCCTATTCAGTTTGCTACCCCAGCCCAAATATATTCCCCTTCTGTTTACTGACTAGTGTGGGCCGTTTACAGGAAGAGTATCATCCCTGTTTATCAAATCGATGCAGGTGATGATGGCAGGAGGATTTGGATAGTCTGTGTAACGTTATGTGGTTGCTTTTAACATACACATTCTCTGCACAACTCTGCGAATATAATCCGATATTTGCAATACATGCAGAGGTGTGAAACACTACCACTGAGGTTTAACATCTCAGGACCAGGCAGGCCAATGTAATATAACGACCCTATAATCCGCGCAGACCTTAGCGAAAATGTCTTGACCTGTCACCTGACCATCAAGTCTTGCACTCTGCGCGCATCAACCCTACCGTTCCCCACAACGGTGTCTATATAGCTTCAGGTATGTCCTCTGCTTGGGGTGGCATTCTCCCAGCAGTTGTTGTTAATTTAGATACGCATGTGCTATAGATTGAGGAATCTGACCGCCTCACCAGAGTCTTGAACTGATGCATGACCTACCTATTTTTGGCACACCTCAAACCTGGGCGATTCTCACGCAGCTGAGTTGGTATGACTTCCTTCACAATAACTTCATTGATAAACCATTGTTATACCTTATGACAGAAATCCACCAACATGCAGCCCAGTCAGTTGGTAAGTGGTGTGAGATACAGGCTCTTGGGTTGTGGTGATTCTGTCTATTGATCTAGAACAGGGGTGGCCAACCTTCATCCAGGAGAGATACTGAGTATTATTCAGGCTTTTGCACCAGCCCTGCTCCAACACACCCGATTCAGCTAATCAAGGTCCTGGTGAGCAGCTGATTAGCAGCAAAAAGCCTGTGTTAGCTGCAGCTCTGCATGCGGAAGGTTTGCTACCCCCTGGTCTATCTATGGGATCTATTAATCTGTTTTGGGATGTTGTTGACTCATCACTGTCTTGCGTCTCTCTCTTTTTCAATGGGATTCTGTTTTGTGGACGGGACACATTTATAAAACTTTGCAGATAGAAATGCACCACGCAGAGACTTCTGTTCATTTATTTCCACATGATTGAAGTTGTCCCCCTAGACACTGATCCACCAGCAGTCTTCAGTTGTCCCCCTAGACACTGATCCACCAGCAGTCTTCAGTTGTCCCCCTAGACACTGATCCACCAGCAGTCTTCAGTTGTCCCCCTAGACACTGATCCACCAGCAGTCTTCAGTTGTCCCCCTAGACACTGATCCACCAGCAGTCTTCAGTTGTCCCCCTAGACACTGATCCACCAGCAGTCTTCAGTTGTCCCCCCTAATGGTTGAATTAGTGGAGGGCTCGCTGATATCATAGCAGGTGTGTCATTGTGAACACACACCATCAGATGGCGCCATGACACTAAAGCTGGCCTCTGGTCCTGGAGGACTCCCAACAGAACACATTTTTATTGTAACCCTGGACAGGTACACCTGATTCAACATGTCAGCTAATCATCAAGCCCTCAATGAGTTGAATGAGGCGTGTTTGTCGAGGGCTACAACGAAACTGTGTACTGTCTGTTGGCGGTACTTGAGAACCAGGGTTGGGAAACATTGGTCTAAAATAGTATAGAAAAAAGGGTTCAGTTTCAGACATAATCGAACACATTGGATCCCAGTGGGCCTTCTCTTGCAGTTAGCATCCCAACCCTGACATGGCACTTCTGAAGGAGCTAGTATGCCCTCAAATATAGCAACAGTATTAGAAAAGTTGAAAACTAATCAACAAATGGGCATGACATAGGCTGCAGTAGGCTTTTTCATGCTTGTCTGAATTGTGAAATCGTCAGTTAGCCACTTATGGCAGCTGTTGCTATGGTGACGTGCCACGTCTGCATCAGTTGTCTTTTGCTTTGAGGCAAACCAAGCTCCGGTCTTCAGTTTGAACACAAATAGCCTACATACGTACACACACAGCTGCCTGTCTGATAGTGTTAGTGTGTAGAGCAGCATGTTCGACTACAGCCAAGTCTAGCCTCACTTTATCACAGATACAGACACAGGAGGCTGTGGATGGTGAGTGGGTGTGTACAGTATCTGTTGAAAGCTGGGCAGACTTCAATCGAGTAGAAGCGCCCACATATAGAGATCAGGCATTGAAACACACACACACTCATGTGGGTCAGTAGCACTGCTCAATGCAACATGAGTCCTGGGGCTGGACATGGCATGGGTCGGCTTGTTACGGGTTTGCTCGGATTGGAACAAAACACGTGCTACCACACTGACACACACTTTGGGCTCAGGACAAAGCTCCTCCTGTGTTCTCTGCATTACACTGCCATCCCAACCCTCGGCGGGAGGTTGAACTGTCGTATTGAGACTAGTGTGCTTGTCTGCCGTGTGTGTGTGTGTGTTTCAACTGTGTGTGATTGATAGATTGGTCTGATGGTTTGAAAGGGAAAGTGAGTGAGGGAGAGAAGGCTGCGTGAGGGAGAGAAAAGGCTGCGTGAGGGAGAGAAGGCTGCGTGAGGGAGAGAAGGCTGCGTGAGGGAGAGAAGGCTGCGTGAGGGAGAGAAAAGGCTGCGTGAGGGAGAGAAAAGGCTGCGTGAGGGAGAGAAAAGGCTGCGTGAGGGAGAGAAAAGGCTGCGTGAGGGAGGGAGAGAGGGGGAGGGAGCGAGAGTCAAGAGGTGGAGCGTTATACGAGGGTCTCTGAACCACTGTAATCTGATTTAAGCTGCTTATAGAAGAGGGGAGAGAGGGAGAGAGAGAGACCGGGATGCTGAAAGAGATGCAAAGAGTGATTGGATGCACAATTACACTGACTAAATCAGTGCACTTGGACTTCAAAATGTAAGGTTTTTCCGATCGCTTTGTTGGGAACCTTGTTGTCCAGTGATAGTGGTTTTGGGAGATCTATGGAGCGATGCTGGGAGGTTGACTGCTTTGGACTGGCAATGTGCTGGGGCTTTCATTCTCTCTGCTGGTTCAATCAGGGATGTCACCTGAGTGCTGGGAAGATGATCTGAATCAAACTCTTGTTCTTGCTCATTAGGCGGATGAAAACCTTCACCCCTTAAACCTCCAGCCTTTTCTGACTTCTTAAGTCACTGGGATGGTTGATTGAAACGTTGACCTTTTTATTCCCTGATCGGAATGATGGATTTGTACTTTGATGGACTTTTGGTGGACTCTTACCCCTGACTTCTAAGTTAACCCCTGACATGCTGATAGTGTGGTGGTGTTCGGCCCTCCTGACCTACGTGTCCCTCTACCTCTCCCTGTCCTTCCTGCGTAGCTTGCTAGCTTCCGACAGAAAAGGGCGAAAGGGGACGGTCAAGTCGCGCAGAAAAAGACGCAGAAGAGGAAGGGCCCGTCTCCAACGCAGAATGACGGCCCAGCGCAAGGTCGCCCCCTAGGGATGGACCTCCAGACAGACAGCAACGCCACACAGCAGGACCACGTGTGTAACCATGAGGTGAGCCTCTGGCTGAATGAATGAAAGGAATGTAAATATCCACACTGTTGCATAGGCTGACTATATAGTTTAATGCAGCATTTCGATCATAAGGTCTTTGTCAGATTTGATTGTATGCCAATCCAATCCCAACTCTATGAGCATCTATCTCTCCATGGGTCAGAACATGTCATTCGTTTCTCTGTGGAATCAAAATGAAAACGATTCAGAAGACAGATTGTCTACGGTGTCTGACCCATATGTCTCAACCTATGGATGTCAACTCAGCAGCCTCCTATGCTTTAGCAACCCCCCCACACATAGGGTAAAAATGGGTCACTAAACACAAAGATGCTTGTGGCGGCTGGTTGTCATAGCAACATGAATGTGATTACTGTCAACTCTATGTACAGGCTTTAAAGGGGAAGTCCATCTAATTTCATGGAAATAATAAAGCAAGCCATCTGAGTTTGTTCAATGAGGTGTGTTTATGCAATGCTAGAACAAAAGCCTGCACCATCTGCATCACCCTACAGCTCTCAATGACTAATATTAGATGGTGACGCTGCTTTAAATGTATAGTTCACAACAATTAATCAAACGTGTCTAATTGTATAGATAGCCAAGCAGGTTGTCTATGAATATGTGCAATATGACTTGGTTTACTTAAACCCCCCCCCCAAAAAAAATGTAACCCTTAAGGAACCACAACGTTTTGGTGAGACAGATCCGAGCCAACTTCCAGAGTTCCAGGGGCACTTGGAGCAACACCATCCCCAGGAGGGAAGCAGTGTCCTGGGGGAGCAAGCGGTCGGTGGGCAGCCTGAGGAGATGGAGGTTGTGGAAGACGATGTCCTAGTGGTTCACACTGGAAAATATCAACTCAAGGTACTTAACCGTACATACATACACAGTTTATTTAATCAATAAGGCCTGAGGAGGTGTGGTATATGGCCAATATACCACGGCTAAGGATACAGTGCCTGGACACAGCCCTTAGCTGTGGTATATTGGCCATATACCACAAATCCCCAAGGTGCCTTATTATAAACTGGTTACCAACATAATTAGACCAGTAAAAAGTGTTTAAAAAATTGTCATACACATGGTATACGGTCTGATATACCACGTCTTTCAGACAATCAACATTCAGTCTTTGTCTATGAATTAGGAAATATGGAAAGCTTGTCCTATTGTAGAGGATGGATGGGAGAGAAACGGCTTGAATTCTATTTTCATTATTGCTGGAGAAATAATTCTGTTATAAATACGTACCAGGAGAAATGGGTTAGACGTGTTCCTATGCATGCCCTGCAACAAAAGTTACACACAGACACAGACACAGACACACACACACACACACACACACACACACACACACACACACACACACACACACACACACACACACACACACACACACACACACACACACACACACACACACACTTGTGTCTTGTACCTCGTCCCTCATTCAGGGAAGAGTAGTTATATTCATTACTTTATGGTTAGATGCACTTGTTTGACACACACCAAACACACACACACACCAAACACACACACAACACTCCTAACTGGGTTGGGTATTTTCTCGTTTTGATTAATTTGTTCTCATGCTTTTTTACCCATAAGAACCCGGGGCTGATTCTGAATAATTAGAGAGAGAGTGCCTTCAGAAAGTCTTCAAACCCCTAGAGTTATTCCTCATTTTGTTACAGATTCAATTCAAAATGGATTAAATAGATGTTTCTCACCCCTCTGAACACAATACCCCATAATGGCAAAGTTAATTTTCTTTTAGAAATGTTAGCAGATTTGTTAAATTAAATATAGTAATATCTCATTTACATAAGTATTCACACCCCTGAGTCAATACGTAAGTCTCTAAGGGATTTACACACCTGGATTGTACAATATTTGCCAATGTTTTTTTTAATATTGTTTTTTATTTTTTATTTTTTTATTTTCAAAATTCTTCAAGTTCTGTCAAATTGGTTGTTTACCATTGCTAGAAAACCATTTTCAAGTCTTGCCATAGATGTTCCAGCAGATTTAAGTCAAAACTGTCACTCGTGAACATTCACTGTTTTATTGGTAAGCTACTCCAGTGTAGATTTGGCCTTGTGTTTTAGGTTATTGTCCTGCTGAAGGGGTAATTCATATCCCGGTGTCTGGTGGAAAGCAGACTGAACCAGGTTTTCCTCTAGGATTTTGTCTGTGCTTAACTCCATTCTGTTTATTTTTTTAGACGAGGTAGTCATGTAACAAATAATGTTAAACACATTGCACACAGTGAGGAAATGCAACTTATTATGTGAGTTGTTAAGCAAAACTAATTTAGGCTTGTCATAACAAAATGGTTGAATACTTGTTGACTGAAGACATTTCAGCTTTTCATTTGTAAAAATGTAGAAAAACATAATTCCACTTTGACATTATGGGGTGTTGTGTGTAGGTCAGTGATGACAAATATTAATATAATCCATTTTAAATTCAGGCTGTAACGCAACAACAAAGTCTAGTGAATACCTTCTGAAGGTACATCTTTCTCTGCTCTCTCTCTCCCTCCCCATTTCTCCCAATTTCGCTCGCTCTCTGCTCGCTCTCTGCTCGCTCTCTGCTCGCTCTCTGCTCGCTCTCTGCTCGCTCTCTGCTCGCTCTCTGCTCAGGTTCCCTTTCACTCGCTCTGTTCCGTCTCCCTCTCTGCCTGTTCCTCTCTCTCTGTTATACTTTGCATTCCCCTTGCAATCATATATTTGCCATTTAGCAGACACTTTTAATCCAAAGTGATCCGAAATAAAATGTAATAAAGTAAGGTGTTAAGAATAAAATGTGTGTTTATGTCTGTGTGCGTGTGTCTGACTCTATGGTCTTTCTCTCTCTCTGCAGCAGTTACAGGCAGCAGTAGAGAAGCGTAATGAGATCATTAGCAGACTGAGCTGTAACCTGCAGGAGGCGCTGGAGAGCAGAGACCAGGTACAGCAGGAGGCCTCCTCCCTCACTGGACAAGTTCAGGCCCTGCAGATGCAGCTACAGCAGGTACACGCTCACTCACACACTTCAAAAAGTCTAAAAACATTCAAGTGTTTTTATTTTACTGCTAGTAATGAAGTAGTGAATGTAAGCTCTTCGATGTCCCTGTTTTCTTTTCCAGACCTGTCAGTTCTTTCGCTCCAGGACACAAGGGGGCTCTGAGCTCTCCCTAGCCCAGCAGCAGGCCTCCCAGCCTGGCCACAGCTCCCACGACCTCTCCTCACTCCCCAACCACCTGGAGGTCCCAGTAACAGAACCAGGGAACCAAATACGCACACTCCGAATGGGACATGAACAGACTGGAGCTGGGTGTGAGAGCCTAGAACATTGTATTGATCCTGAGATGGATGCACTGATCCACACATTGAGGAGAGAGATGCTAGAGGAGAGGGATAAAAACCAGCTCATGCTTTCCCAACTACAAGAGGAGAGGAAAGGGAGGGAGGAGGAGAGGAGAGAGATCCACCAGTACAAGGAGGAGAAGGAGGTGTTGAATAGGGAATTGCAGGAGCTAAGGAGGAGACTGGAGGAGGAGGCGAGGGAGAGAAGGATCGAGAGGGAGGATGAGCGAGAGATCAGGGAAAGACAGGAAGAGGAGAAGAGGAGACTTGGAGAGGAGGTGCAGAGAGTCAAACGGCTGTTGGGGGAGAGAGGGAGAACGAGGGAGGAGTTGGGATTCAAGGCTTCTAAAGACAAACTGAACCAGGCAAAGGCCAGTGTGGAGGAGGAGGAGGATGGAGAGAGGGAGGAGGAGAGAGAGGAGTGCCTTCTGGACGTGTCCCTCCCCACTGATGGCACCCCGCTGTTGGAACGCTACCTGTCCTCGGCCGTCCCCTCACACTCGTGCTGGGCCAATGAAAGTCTGGAGGAGTGCAGCCTTCTGGAAGAGCACAACCTGCTGGACAACTCTGGCAACTACAGGTCAGAGGGACATTACTGTGTGTGTGTGTTTTTGCCCTTATGGTGGATTTTCCCCCCATACGAATCACATCTCCTAATCTCTCTCCTTTCAGTCCTCTCATCCCTCTCTCCCTCCATCCCACCACAGGTTTGAGCTGGACAGTGATATCGTCAGTGGTGGTGACCAATCCCAGCTGTCCTTTTCGCAGGAAGAACAAACTCACTTTTCCGTCCCACCATCCACTGCACGGTCCCCCCACCCCGACTCTGAGAACGAAACCTTTCCCTCTTTCGCCTCCCAGTGGCAGAACGACCCCCTCTCTGTCTCACGAGACGCCAGCGAGACCTCTGAGAGACTCAGTGAGACGTCGGAGAGTCAGGAGATCTCAGACCTGGGTAAGGAGCTGCTCATCCAGCAGTGTGGAGACCTCAGGGAGGAGGTGGCTCTGAGGGAGAGGGAGAAGGAGGTGGTGATGGAGGAGTTGAGGAGGAGCGCTGAGGAGCTGGAGGAGGCCAGGGCCAGGTGAGTGTGTTAGTGTGTACCTGTCTACCATATCTTTGTGTGTTGGAGAACTTACAGCTCATGTTCATGGTGTGTGTGTGTGTGTAGGTGGGCCCAGGTCTCCGAGGAGCTGCAGGAGGTGCACTGGGAGCTTGAGGAGGAGCGGGAGAAGAGGAGGAGAGCTGAGGAGGAGGTCAGCCTGAAAACACACGAGGAGGACAATCTGAAGAACAGACTCTGCACCTTACTGGAGGAGAGAGAGAAAGATATGGAGAGACTCAACTCCTCTCCTCTCCTAGAGGAGGAGGGAGGTACCCTCCTCCCCAGCCAGGAGCAAGTGATGGAACAGCTAAAAGAGGAGAGATCTCTCCTCCTCTCTCGTCTAAAACAGCAGGAAGAGCTGCTCTCCTCTGTCCGGTTGGAGAAAGGAAGCAACAAGGAGAAAGAGGGGGAGCTGAGGGAGGTGGAGGAGGAGAAGAGTGTCCTCCTCTCCAGGTTGAGGCAGCAGGAGCAGCTGGTCTCCTCTCTGCAGGAGGTGAAACAGGCAGGAGACTCTGTCTCCTCTGAAGTCCATGCTCTGTTTGGACAACAGCTACAGTCACTACAGGTAGCTAGGAGCTTTCTTCTTCCTCCCTCACTACTCACTACTACTTGTCCCTCTTTCTTTTTCACTTTTTCCTCTCTTCCTCCCTCATTCTTTTGTTTCTCCTTTCTCTCACTTGCTCAATTCACTATCTTCCACTAGCTAATCCTGGTGTTTCTCTCTCTCTCTCTCTCTCTCTCTCTCTGATTGGTTTGATTGGTTCTAATTGGGTCCAAGCTAATAACCTCTCCTCTCCAGACCCATCGTGACCAGCTTCTAGCCCTGCTGGAAGAAACTAAATCCAGGCACAAAACCACCACTGCCCTCCTCGGTCAGAAAACCCTGGAGCTCGACACCGCTCAGAAAGAGATGGACAGAGTCCAGAAGGAGGCGGAGACAGCGAGGCAGGAGGCGGAGACAGCGAGGCAGGAGGCGGAGGAGAGGGAGAGGAGGATAGAGCAGACGGAGAGGGAGAAAACAGAGGTAGAGTCTGAGTTGCTGTGTCTGAGACAGAACCTGTGTAACCTGGAGGAGGTGCAGGCCCATGGAGCGAGGGAGATGGAGGAGGGCAGAAGGAGAGAGGAGGAGATGGACAGAACCATGCGGAGGATGGAGAAGGTGATGGCGGAGGAGCTGGAGGAGTTCCAGAGACAGCTCCAAGCCAAGGAGGAAGAGGTGAGGAGGATGGTGATGATTAGACTATGTATTTGGACCTGTTCAGGAAGTACTGAACAGACATGATATGACATCTCTTTTTCAGGTGGAGGAGGAGAGGGAGAAGTGGGAGGAGGAGAGGCAGGAGAAGGATGAGGAGGTGCAGGGGGTGAGACGCCTGCTGGAGGAGCAGCGGAGGGAGAGGGAGCAGGAGGTGAAAGCTCTCCTGGAGCAGCAGATGCGGTCTGTGGAGGAGGCCACAGAGAGACTGAGGAGATCTCACAGTGAGGACGTGCAGGAGCTGCAGGAGAAACACCAGGAGGAGGTGTCTGAGCTGAGTGGCCGTCTGGAGAGAGAGCTGTGTGAGCAGAGAGCCACTCTGGAGGAGGAGCAGAAGAGACAGATCAGCCTTATCAAACAGGTACACACACACACACCACAACAACAACCTGATACGCATACCTGTGTGCTGCTAGTCATCCCCCCTCTCTCTATCGCTCTTGTTTTCTGTCTCCAGGTGAACGAGAGAGAACACCAGAGGATGCTGTCGGAGATGATGTCACAGCAGAGGGAGGAGATTAGACGTTTGAAGGCAGAGCTATCAGGGGAACAGAGAGAGAGCCTGGAGGCAGCCCACCAAGCAGAACTACTACAGATACAGGTACACACACACACAACCACCCCTACCAGGTTTTCCGTTAGCCAGTTTTTATTAAACTGGCGCCGACCAGTTGTCCCAAAAAATAAATCATAATCCCATTGCAAAATAAGTATGTGAATACATTTGACCGGTCATGCTTATCGGTCTACAGGTTAATTTGCATAATTTAGTGGAATTCAGTTAGCCGTGTGTATTTTCGTTGGTCGTTATGTTTATCACACACGCACAGCATACAGATGCAGAGCCTATATGAGCGGAAAATCTGTCAGTGGCGAGAGCTGCTCCTACAGGTCCTCAAACAGCTCATTCCTTCCTGCTGGAGTGAAACATGCTTTCATAATTATAATAACAATATAATAACAATTCTAAATGAAATCTCGTGTTAAAAAACTTTTGATGGCCACGATTTAAAAAGAGCTACTATTTTTATTTCTCAACTGGTAATTGAAACTCGCTTCCCATTCGCCATTCAAGTACAATGGTAGGCAGGCTTCAATCCGTCACACACCACTTTACAATGAGCTGGAGGCAGTATGCATTTGGAGAAAATATAGTTAGTAGTTTGAAACCTGAACGTTTTACTTCATATTATGACTTGGCATGGCTTCAAAGTGTAATCCAACCATAGAAACGCGGAGGCATTTATTTTACGAAGACGTCCATTGAAACCAGTAGCCTATATTTTTTTTACATGTTCTATTGGTTTTCAAATCCACTTTCATTCTCCAGTAGCCAAAGGCACAATCCTAGTCATATTAGCAACCCATGCTAGTTCCTGCATCTTTAGATCTCCCCTCTTTCTAAATTTCTAACAGATATTTTCATCTCTGTCACATGAAACTGTTTGCATTTGCGGTGTGCTTTTGACCACTGTTCTCCTGCTAATTGCATTATGGAACGAACATGCGCGCGGAGCCTACTGCTTTGGTGCATTGCTGCGCTAATAATCTGAAGAAATAATAGTTTATTAAAATGTTACGGTAAATGTTTGGATCTGTTGCATTGACCTCATTGCTTTTTTTAATTTTTTTCTAATGTCGCTTAGGCCTACTGGTTGTATGAATTTGTGACCTATCATCCCACAACTGTCCCGGAGTCTGTTTGGAATAGGCCATTTCTTTCTCCCACAGAACGACTAGCTGAACAATAGAATACAGTGGGGGAAAAAAGTATTTGATCCCCTGCTGATTTTGTACGTTTGCCCACTTACAAAGAAAGGATCAGTCTATAATTTTAATGGTAGGTTTATTTGAACAGTGAGAGACAGAATAACAACAAAATCCAGAAAAAACGCATGTCAAAAATGTTATAAATTGATTTGCATTTTAATGAGGGAAATAAGTATTACGCACCCAATGCATATGGGTCTGGTAAATTTCTCAAATGTCCGTTAAATTAAAATGCTTCCTTCAAATGTCCGGCGTCACATTTTCCTAATGGAAACCCTGCCCCCTACCTACCTCTCTGTCTTATCTTTCGCGCTATAGAGCCAACAGGCCCTGGAGCTGGAGGCGCTGCGTCTGAGCCTGACCAACCACCAAACGACCCAGCTAGAGCTCTCCCAGGCCAACCTGCAGCGGGAGCGGGAGGCCTCTCTAAGCGAGCTCCAGGCTTCCCTCAGGGAGAAGTGGTCCCAGGAGAGGGCCGTGCTGCAGGCCAGACAGCAGTTTGAGGTGGAGAGGCTGAGAGCTGAGTGTGAGGAGAGGATCCAGCGAGAGCAGCAGGAGTATCACAGGAACATGGGTGAGAAGGATGGTAGAAGAGTAGGGCCTTCTCACTCAGATGCTCCAATGCATAGCTCTGTTTAACAAATGGATCCTTCATCTGACCTGATTGAGTAAACTGTCATTGGTGACCATGTTTGTCGTGTGTGTGTGTAGATGCTCTGAGGCAGGAGTGTGAGAGTCGTCTCTCCCAGGAGAGAGTGTCCATGGAGGAGCGGCAGGCTGCAGAAATAGTGGCCTTGAGGTCCCGTTGGCAGCAGGAGTCAGAGAAGGCCCAGTCAGAGCTCCAGACACAGCTGTCAGAGGCTCGGGCATCACTCTCTACCCAGGCAGCCTTCACCCAGACTGGGGCAGATCTGTCCGAGGACAGGGCTAGCCTGGAGGAGCTCCAGAGGCTGGAGGGGGAGCTGAGCCAGGCCTGGACCGACAGGGACGCTGCTGCCCGTGAGTCAACTAATAAGTGTTATTGATGTTGTCCATATGTTCTAAACATGTTGTAAACATGTGATAATGATGTTATGAATGTGATGATGGTGTCCATATGTTGTAAGCATGTTATAAACACGTGATAAGGATGTTGTGAATGTGTTACTGCTACTCTCCAGGTGCAGTAGAGGATCTGGTGTCCAGACATCAAGTGGTGCTGCAGGAGAGAGAGGAGCAAACACTGCAGCTACAGCAGGAGGTGAACACACACACACACTTCTGTTTCTGAGATTTGCTTTATGCTTTGGATAGTGCCTTTCCTAAACGCTCTCTCTTTCCTCTAGGTGTGTTGTCTGCATGGAGAACAGGTGACTCTGAGACAGACTTGTGACCAGGAGGTCTCTCAGCTCTGGGCTCAGCTAGACAACATGAGGACCAGCCGCCAGGAACTGGGAGGTGAGTACACACACACACACACACACACACACACTCTGGACCTATGCTAGAACATAATTCGTCAAGTAATGCAAATTGGTTTGATTGGTCAACCAACAGAATTTCAGATACCTTCTCTTTTTCCATCTCTCTCTTTCCCTCGCCTCTCTCTCCAGAGTTGAAGGAGCAGCTGCTAGCTCGTTCGTCGCGGGTGGATGACATCGAGCGTCTGAAGGCGGAGTTTAACGAGCAGAGGCGGGAGATCAATGAGCAGAACGAGGTCGAGCTGGAGAACCTGAGGAGGTACACACACGTGCACACACACACACACCTATGCAGCTGAATGTGCTCTCCTACACACACCTATACAGGTAGGTGCATGCACAAGGTATACAAGTGAACACACAATGTAAACCCATGCAAGTGAACACACACTTACACCCCATTAATGTATACCCGGTCAGGTACTTTGAGCAGCGTCTGCGAGTAGCAGAGGAGAGCTACCGGGAGGAGATAGCCCTGCTACAGCTGAGACTGGTGGAGGGAGCCCTGGAGGACTCTGTACTCAAGACCCAGGATGCTAGGTATGCTAATGCTAGGGGCCTCGCTCGGCTAATCTGCCCACCAATTACACACAATCTATAAGCCTGGGCCAGTGGTGGGCCATCTTACTGACCGGTGTGTGTGTGTGTGTGTGTGTGTGTGTGTGTGTGTGTGTGTGTGTGTGTGTGTGTGTGTGTGTGTGTGTGTGTGTGTGTGTGTGTGTGTGTGTGTGTGTGTGTGTGTGTGTGTAGTTTCCTGTCTGAAGGGAGAGGGGAGGAGGAGAGGACCGATGTTCTGGCTGAGATCACACTGAAACTGGAGAAACACCAGGAGGCGTTTGACCAGCTGCGTATCCAGTTGGAGGAGAGACACACTCAGGAACTGTCTAACCAACGGTCCTGTATGGCCCTGTCCTACAGAGAGGAGCTGCTACAGGTACACACACACCAGGGTTTTACCGTTAACCTGTAATAGCCGGCTTTCTCCCCCAAAAAATGAAAAGCCGATATATAAAATTGGCCCCGGCCAATTGTCCGGGAGAAATAAATAAATCCCATAGGCCAAAATGCCGGTATTCATTGATAGAAACATCTGTTGATGTAGAGCGAGAGCTGCTAGCGCGAGAGCTGCTGCTACAGATCATCAAACAGCTTGTTTGTTGCTGCTGGAGTGAAACGTGTATAAACCCAATTATTGCGCAACAGTTCTTAATGCAGTTTTAATGGCCACGATTTAAAAATAGCTTTTTATTTCTCATCTGGTAATTGAAGCATGCTTCCCATTCACCATTCAAGTGCATAAGCAACTAGGCAGGCTTCATCGTGTCACACATCACTTTGCAATGCGCTGGAGGCAGTATGCATTTTGAAAACATACTTAATTGTTTGAAACTACATATTATGAGGCATGTCTTACCTTGCTTCAAAGTAGCTTAGCCAAAATCCAACCAAGTGTGCAGGCAATTATTTTATAACGACTTCCATATACCATTTAAACCAGTAGCCTATTTATCTCATGTTCTATTGGTTTTCAGATCAACTTTTATTGTCCAGTAGCCAAAGGCACAATCCAAGTCATATTACCAACCCATGCTATTTGTTGCATCTTTAGATCTCCCCTCTTTCTACATTTCTAACGGATATTTTCATCTCTTGAAATCGCTGGCATGTGCGGTGCACTTTTGAGAAGTTCTTTCCGCTAACTGCATTATGGAATGAACATTATGGATCGTGAACGCATGCCTTGAGCGCATTGCTGCTCTTAGAATGTAAAGAAATAATAGTTGATCAACATTTTAAGCTAAACGTTCTGATCTGTGGCATTAGCCTCATTTCTTTTTAAAGTTTTCTGGGGGGATGTATCCTAGGCCTACTGGTTGTATGAATTTGTGCTCTATCATCCCACAACTGTCCCGGAGTCTGTTTGGAGTTGGCTATTTCTTTCTCGCACAGAACAACAAACGTTTCTTCTATGTGAAATCGTAGATTGACGTAGGCTTGTGATTTTGCTGTTCGTTACTCCTCTTGTTGGCTGAGGACAAATGCATGTGGACAGTGATTCTAACATCTTCAAAGTGTGCATCGGAATTCGTTAAGGACACAAGCCATTGCATCCTCGAGTCTAAATGAGATTTCTGGAATTCAGAGCACTGTGGGTGGACGCCCTAACCAGGTTACACACCCAACGCATATTGGTCCGGCAAATGCAATAAATGTCCGGTAAATTAAAATGCTGCCGGTCAAATGTCCGGCGCCACATTTTCCTAGCGGAAACCGTACACACACACACACACACACAGGAGCAGTCTCACCTATGATCCAGCATGATCAGGCCTAGTCTTTCCCTCACTCTTTCGTTTTCTCTCTAGGTGCGTTCGGACCTGACTGATCGTTACTATGGCGACCTGCAGGAGCTGAAGACTCGCCACGCCCTTGAGATGGAACAACTCCGCGCTAAACTGTCAGACAGCCATGTCAGAGGTATACAGACTCTCACTCTCTCACTCACTCACGCAAGCAAGCAATTGGAATATTCTTCAACATATAAAAATATTTTCTCTTTACCTCAATTTATTATTTTCCTCTTCCACACAGAGCTGACGAGAGTGCGTCTGGAGGCTGCCAGACAGGTGGAGGTAAGAATGATGATAGTGAATGAATTAGATTCTGTGAATCGAAGTTCTGTTAAGTTTGCAGTGGGAGCAGGTTTGCTAATGTGATGTGAACAGGTGGAGGTGGAGCATAGGATGTGGTGTCACTCTGAGGAGCTGCAGACCAGAACGACCATGATCCAGAATTTGGAGACACGACTGGCTGCCCTGGCAGACGCACACAACCTGGAGCTACGCTCACACACTATGAAGGTACACACACACTCACAGCAAGTACATGCATACATACATACATACATACATACATACATGCATGCATGCATGCATGCATGCATGCATGCATGCATGCATGCATACATACATACATACACACACTCACAGCAAGTACATACATACACACACTCACAGCAAGTACATACATACATACACACACACATACATACATACACACATACACACATACATACATACACACACTCACAGCAAGTACATACATACATACATACATACAGCAAGTACATACATACATACATACATACATACATACATACATACATACATACATACATTATTGTGTGACAACGTAATGAGTGTTGCCACATGTTGACCCGGAATGACCGTATGTTGACCCGGATGTTTTTAGCTGAAGCAGAGCTTTGCTGAGGAGCTGGGTGTGAAACTAGCAGAGGAACGTAAGGAGGAGAGGGAGCGAGTGATGGAGGAGATGACCCTGAGGAGAGAGGAGGAGGTGCAGAGGCTCAGACAGGAGCTCCAGGAGGAGGAAGAGGCACGGGTCTCTGCCCTGAGAGAGGAGCTGGAGAGAGGGATGGCGGCAGAAAGGAGCGCGCTGGAGAAAGGGATTGAGGAGGCGAGAGCGGCGCTCAAGAGTCTACAAGCCTCACTGGACAACGACCAGAGTAAGTGCATGAAAATGTTTCATGGAGTTCAACAACTCCCTTATTTTACTTTCACTTCTGCATGGTCTTTGCCCTTTGTGTCTCACATATCTCTCCCCCAGACCCCCAGGCGGTGGCAGTGAGACAGAGACTAGAGGCCCAGTATGAAGCTGAGCTGGCCAGGGCCAAGTCCACCATGGCTGCTGAGGTCAAGGAGCTGACTGCTCTGCTTCAGGAGCAGGGAGACCAGAGGCTATGCCAAGCCCAGGACAGGTGAGACCTGGCTGGGGTTAAACACCCAGAGAGACTGTGGGGTCTGGAGGTTAATACAGTGCGTTTCATGTAATACCAGAGATTCTTACTAGCTAGTGAACGTTTGCCCCTTAGTAAACAAATGCATTCACAGAGCAAGTTAACTCTCTGTGTCTGTCCTTTAGTCTTGAAGTTAATCTGGCTGACCTGTTCTGCATGTGTGTAGGTTCCAGGAGGAGAGGGGGGAGTTGGAGCAGCGTCTGGTCCAGCAGGGTGAGGTTTCTCTGGGGAAGCTGAGGGAGGAATACATGGCCGCCATGGAACTCCTGAACACCACGCTACTGACCAACCACACGAAGGACATGGACACACTACGAACCAATCACAAAGCAGAACTGGACTCCTTGTTGGCCAATCACAAGGCTGAGCTCAAAGCAATGGCAACGGAGATCGCAACAAAACACGAGGAGCTTGTTGCTTTGGAAACCAGCCTAGAATCAAAGCGCAAGTCAGAGCTCGATCGCCTGGAGGCAGTCCTACAGGAAACCAATCAGGCTCAGCTAGAGGCACAGGAGGCGGAGTTAGAACACCGGCATCAGGAAGAGAGGGAGGAGCTGGAGAAGAGGATGCTGGGTAATATGGACACACTGGAGACCACGTACCTGAGGGAGATCCAGGTGAGAACACACACACACACACTGTTTTAAATCTTGTATATCTATATTCTACATTTCACATCTATTTTATCTTAATGTTCTCATATCTCAGACTCTGCGCGATCAGAAGTCTGCGCTTGAGGCGGAGCATAAGCAGGAAGTGGAGCGTGAAAGGTCAAGGCTTAACCAGGAAGTGGAGCGTGATGGGTTGGAGCAGCAGTCCGTCAGGGAGGAGCTGAGGAAGGAGCTGGCTCAGCTTCACATGGAGAAGTTTAGCGCCATGGCAACAGAGCTCAGCCACACCCACCAGGTGAGATAACAAAGTGGTCATTTGAAATCAAGGAAAGATGCAAATTCGCCACAGTAAAAAAAATATGTCTTGTATATTCATTAGACAATTCTGATGTTCTTTCTTTCTCTCTCTCTCTCATTCACTCACTCACTCACTCACTCACTCACTCACTCACTCTCTCTCTCTCTCTCTCTCTCTCTCTCTCTCACTCTCTCACTCTCTCACTCTCTCACTCTCTCACTCACTCACTCACTCACTCACTCACTCACTCACTCACTCACTCACTCACTCACTCACTCACTCACTCACTCACTCACTCACTCACTCACTCACTCACACACTCACACACTCACACACTCACACACAGAATGAGTTGACAATCCAGAAAGAGGCCTTAGAAGCTCAGTTGTCTGTCCAGAGAGAAGCCTTAGAAGCTGAACACCACATGGCTCTGGAGGCCCTCAGGAAAAAGGTACTCATCCCTCCATCTCTTGGCTGGTCTATCCATTAATCTGAGCATCCATTCAGGTGTGTTTGATCTGGTTGTGTCTGTCTCCAGGTCTTGGAGTTGGCACAACAGCACTGCACCGCCTTAGAGGAGCTCACACACACCTACACCTCAGAGACACAGCAACTCAACACACAGCACCAGCAGCAGCTTCAGGTCTGACACACTTACACACCGTCCCAGGACATCCCATTCCCCTTCTCAGTAGTCTTAATGCTGACTGTGTCTCTAATGGCATATAAAAGCGAAGGGATTACTCTCTCATTGTGCTTTCACACACTATTAGACGAGGGGTCATTGTGTGTGTGTGTGTGTGTGTGTGGGTAGGAGCTAAAGAGTGCGTCTGTGAGAGAGCTGCAGGCATGTCGCCGGGAGCTGGAGGAGGAGTCGTCACGGCAACGGCTGCACTTCCTGGAGGAGGTTGAGCTTCTGAAGGCCCAAGCAGAGGAGAGTCTTGAGCAGAAGATCAGCCAACTGAAGGTGAGAGAGGGAGGGGTGACAGGTGGAGGGAGGGTGATGAACTTGCTGTCTGATAGGCTAGAGGAAATATTCATCGTATTGCTTGAAGCCACCAAATCCTTTCATAACTATACAAATACCTAGGGCAGAGGGGGACTAAGAGGAAGAGAGAGGGTGGGGGTAAACGGTGTGAGGTCTTCATCAGCCTTAAACACTGCAATGAACTATACAGGAACATATGTAACAGTGGTGGGTGTCTTTTAGGATACATTTGGGTTGAACGCATTGTTGTGCATCTGACTGGTTATCCCCTTCCCCTGTCTTGATGTCACAGTCGTCTGCCATAGTGGTCTACGTTTAGATCACTGAGAGAAACTGAATACGGACAGATTACATTATATAATGGGGCTGGGTTTTGAAGATCTGTCTCTCTCTTTCTGTGTATGTGTACACCCCAGCAAGACTAGGGTTAGCCCATGCCTGGCCAGTGTCCCATGAGATTTACACAACCATCATAATCCTTTCTTCATATAGGACAGTGTGTTTTTCGTATCAGTATTTCTGTGGATGTGTGTTACTGCCACGTGAACAGTGGCTAAATGGGATGGATTTGAGCCTTTGATCCTCTGATGCAGAAGGTTTTATTTTGTACACTTAAAAAAAAAAATGCATTTGAGCTGAGCGTTAGCTAGCAGTCTGTTAGTCAGTCAGTCTGAATCAGCTTGTGAGTTTTTGGTTGTAGGGAGAGCTGTTGGAGCTGTTACCCAATAACCTTGGTGTGAGTTTTAGAACAAGTTCTAGAACAGAAGTGCTGTCTGTCTGGCGGTTTGGACAGCATTACCAGCATCTCTTTCCTCTGAAGGCGGAGTTTGAGGAGCAGAAGGAGGCGGAGCTAGCAGAACAGAGGCAGACCTTCAGTTCTGAGCACGAGCAGAAGGAACAAAGCTACACCGACAAGATGAGCCAGCTCACTGCACAACTGCTACAGCTGGACACTGTGGTGTCACAGGTAACCCACACCACACACACCGGAGTAATTGAGCGTCCCCAGTATGACTGGAGCGCCGAGCGAGATTCCCTCGCTCCAATTTCCCTCCAGTAGCACTTACTTCAGGAGCTCAGAGCATGCCCGGCCCAGCATGCATTTGTAGTCTACTTGTGTGCAGCTATAGCCCCTTGCTTTAGCTACTGTCTGTTTGCTGAATATTTTCATAAAGAAACCGATAAAACACACAGGTGCAAAATCAAGGGGACTTCCAAAGTTGAGGAGCAATAGAGATGAGTGCAGTGACGTAATGTTAGTGTCCACAACTAAAGAGTCATTGTAGAATCTGAGAAAGCATGATGGTACACTTACTACCTGCACATGCTAAAATAATGCAGTAGATGGGTAGATATGGAAATGTCATTGTAGCACGGTATTTATAAACAAAGAATCGGATCTCTTAAATGTTTCATTCATCATACAATCGACCATAATTGATTTTGGCCCAATATGCCTGGCATATTCCCACGTTCAAGGAGCTTTGTTTTGATTGGGTTATTTTGCCTAAAAACCTTTCGGCCTACCTATAGAAAAGGAAAAACAACTCTGCATCCCCAGAGGATATTCTCTGCTGCTGGCCGGCTCTCCAGACACCATCGTATGAGCCTGAAGCCACAGACTGGCCAAACTTGGCTTTCTAAAAATGAAGGCACTAATAAGTCATTTTTATTTCATTTGTATTTAATTCTATGTAAGTCACAGCCTATATATGCACAATTTCTAGACCATAATGATTTAATACGCTTTATGTCCCTACCAGCCTATTGTGAAGCACTAGCAAATGCTTCTCAATGTATTTCTTTGTAGGCTATAGCCTTGAAATAATATAAATAATATAGACTAAATCATTCCTTTCCGTTCCTTCTTAGAGTCCCTGTCTGTCTCCTGACATATTTAGTGTTTATATGCTGTTTAATGACATGTAGTCTATTTGAAATTGAGTGCTTCTTAATTCACCTTTTCATGTTTTATTATAATACTTTTCATTGAAATCATATGGTTTGGGTTCAATACTTCAAAACCAAATGGTAGGTCCTGGTAGTCACAAAAATAGATTGGTGTTGGTTAAATAGTGATTTTAATGAAGGGAGCAAATGCAGGTTTTTTCCCCGTGAGCACAGATTGGTTTTTAGCGGTAGGAAAGGACATGGTGGCCAGAGCAGTTTTTAGGTAGGAAAGGACATGGTGGCCAGAGCAGTTTTTAGCGGTAGGAAAGGACATGGTGGCCAGAGCAGTTTTTAGCGGTAGGAAAGGACATGGTGGCCAGAGCGGTGTTTAGCGGTAGGAAAGGACATGGTGGCCAGAGCGGTTTTTAGCGGTAGGAAAGGACATGGTGGCCAGAGCAGTTTTTAGCGGTAGGAAAGGACATGGTGGCCAGAGCGGTGTTTAGCGGTAGGAAAGGACATGGTGGCCAGAGCGGTTTTTAGCGGTAGGAAAGGACATGGTGGCCAGAGCGGTGTTTAGCGGTAGGAAAGGACATGGTGGCCAGAGCGGTGTTTAGCGGTAGGAAAGGACATGGTGGCCAGAGCGGTTTTTAGCGGTAGGAAAGGACATGGTGGCCAGAGCAGTTTTTAGCGGTAGGAAAGGACATGGTGGCCAGAGCGGTGTTTAGCGGTAGGAAAGGACATGGTGGCCAGAGCGGTTTTTAGCGGTAGGAAAGGACATGGTGGCCAGAGCGGTGTTTAGCGGTAGGAAAGGACATGGTGGCCAGAGCGGTTTTTAGCGGTAGGAAAGGACATGGTGGCCAGAGCGGTTTTTAGCGGTAGGAAAGGACATGGTGGCCAGAGCAGTTTTTAGCAGTAGGAAAGGACATGGTGGCCAGAGCGGTGTTTAGCGGTAGGAAAGGACATGGTGGCCAGAGCGGTTTTTAGCGGTAGGAAAGGACATGGTGGCCAGAGCAGTTTTTAGCGGTAGGAAAGGACATGGTGGCCAGAGCGGTTTTTAGCGGTAGGAAAGGACATGGTGGCCAGAGCGGTTTTTAGCGGTAGGAAAGGACATGGTGGCCAGAGCGGTTTTTAGCGGTAGGAAAGGACATGGTGGCCAGAGCAGTTTTTAGCAGTAGGAAAGGACATGGTGGCCAGAGCGGTGTTTAGCGGTAGGAAAGGACATGGTGGCCAGAGCGGTTTTTAGCGGTAGGAAAGGACATGGTGGCCAGAGCAGTTTTTAGCGGTAGGAAAGGACATGGTGGCCAGAGCGGTTTTTAGCGGTAGGAAAGGACATGGTGGCCAGAGCGGTGTTTAGCGGTAGGAAAGGACATGCTGCGTGTGGAGCGACAGCATGAGCGAGGACCGGGATTTCCAACCACTCAACCTCCACTCACATACTCTGACACACACACCACACACTGTTAGTAGGAAATGAGTTCTGTGGGCAAGACCAGACAAGCCCAACTATCCACAGAGCGAGAGAGGGGGGCACAAAGGGAGAAACTGGAGACAAAACAGGAAAATTAGAGAGTATGGGAGAGGAGAGAGCACTAAGAGTAGAGGTATCAGAGAGGAAAGAGGATGATTGTGGTGGGAGACTTGCAGGAAGAGAATAGAAAGAGGATGATGTTGTATTTTATCACTCTTAATGTCTAGAAACACTCACAGCCCAGTGGCTCTCCTAAAGGGATTATCATCTTCATTAATCTCAATACTAATCCCGTGTGTGTTCTGTCCGGCGTGCACACACTCTGCTGGCTGGATGTAAATCTCTAATCTCTCATCATGCATAATGGCATTTCAGTTACATGCATATTCGTTTATTCAAAAATGAATTTCATTCATCTATTCATCCATCCATTCCTCCCAGTATGTTCATCATGGCAGAGTTCCCAAGCTAACCATGACCGATAGTCCTGCTTTCTATCCAACCTTATTCACAGAGACAATCCGTTCTATGCTAATGCTATTTTAGACCCTCCTACCCCCAGGGGTGTGGGTGTGTTTGTTTCCATAGTGTTTCTTTCCATGGATCAGGTAGTGTGGGGTTTTTGTGCTACAATAACTACCCCCTCCCTTTCTGAATCTTAAGGGATATAGGTGGGGGGGAACTGTTGCTAAGGCAACTAGTGTTGGTTGTTAGAGGGAGGGAGAAAGCGAGGGAAGAAAGTGTAAGAGAACGAGCGAGACGGCAGAAGACGTGGAGAGAGGAGCCAAGTAAAAGCTTTGGGAAGACGAGGTAAAGGGATTGAGAGGGAGAGGGAAGAAATGGGAGGTAAAGGGAGGGAGTTCAAATTTTGACTCACTCCCACTCAAAGTTGGTGTTGAGGCAGAGAGCTGCTGCCTGCCCGACACGCAGGATTACACCATCTTTTGTGTTTGTGTAGCTCTACGTTTTTGTGTGAGTGCTTCCTGGAAGGCTAAACAGGCAAATATCAAACTAATGGTGACTGAATATGGAGATTGTTCATTTCTCTTTCTCTGATTGGGCATTACAAGACACATGGTTCTGCTTTTGGTCCTGTTATGTAAAGGGAGTGTGATGTTGAATGCAACTGTGGTATCTATGACTGGGAGGACAATTCTTTGATCACGTCTAGTGATGACTGGTTTCCTGTCTCTGGTTTCTCTTCTCTCTGGCTCTCAGCTGCACACTGAGGTTTGTGTCTGTCTTTGTCTGTGTCTCTGTCTTTGTATCAGTACTCTGTGCTATGACACTCTCTCACTCTCTCGCTCTCTCTCTCTAGCTGCGAGCGGAGGTGGGTAGTCTACAGGGGGAGTTGGAGGGGAAGAGATCGGAGATGGAGACCCTGGATACACTCCTCCAACGGCGAGAACGAGAGAGTCAGGAGGGAGGCAACCTCCTCAACATGCTTACTGAGGACCTACACACTGCCAAGGAGGAGAGGTGAGGCTGTCTGGATGAATGTAGGCCTGACAATGATCAGCTAGTGTATAGGCTTCATTTAAAAAAATTGCCTTCAAGTTGTTTTTTATGGAGTGATTTTGTTGGTCTCGTCTCACTTTGACCTCTGACCCCTAGGCAGTCTCTCCAGTCAGCCAATGAGAGGCTGAGGAAGGTTCTGGTTGAGGTGGTTTTGAGCACCATGGCAATGGAGGAGCTAATCGGCCGCCGGGTCAACGCCTGTGTCGGGGTCAAAGGTCATGATCAGGGTGTGAGTCCAGGAGAGAGAACAACCAATCAGGAGACAGGTGGGTGGAATCTAACAACTGGACCTGTGTCCTTGATACATTTATGACAGGAAGTGAACAAGTACACACTTGGGAAGAAAGGACTGATAACTGTGTGTGTAATACCTGACCGGTCTCCTCTCTCTCCACTATGCATCTCTGTTGCAGACATGTCGACAGGCGATCTGGATCTCTCTCAGCGTGTGTGTGAGAGCCTCCTACTGGCAGAGTCCCAAACAAACTCTGGAGGAGAGGAAGCAGCCCTGGGAGAGGAGGCAGCCCTGGGAGCCTGCAGCCAACTACGCCACTCTGTGGACACACTCCTGGAGCTCCTCACACGTGCTAACACACAGGTAACACACACACACTAGCTTGTCGCCATGCAGAGTCATTGCTTAATTCATAGTGAACGCTTGAGAGGTTAGTGAGGGGGTCAACACAACATTCTATGCATTGAATTTGCATGAAGCTCAGCCACTGATCTTTCCGTTCATCTGTCTCTCTGTCGGTCTCTCTCTCACTCTCTCCTTTTTGGTCTCTCTCTAGTTGGAGGAGTCTTGTTCTGTCCATTTGTCTCTAGAGGAGAGATTTTCCCAGGGCCGTTCAGACTCCTCCCAGATGCTGCTCCAACACCAGCTCGTATTGGATCAGCTGGACCAGGAAGCGGGGCTAAAGAGCAAGCTCCAGCTGGAGCTCCACAAGGCCGAGGGTCAGTGGAGATGCTGTGTGTGTCTCCATGTGTTTTTAGAATCTTTGTTTGTAAAAGCAGTGTGATATTGTGTGTACATTCATGTATCTGTGTGTGTATCCTGTCTTTGTGTAGGTCTGTTGGAGGGCTATGTAGCTGAGAAGGCAACTCTGGAAGAATCTCTACAACAAAAGGAGGCTCAGGAAGAACGGCTTGTTGAGGAGCTGGAGGGCCTCCGGGCGCAGCTGCACCAGAAGGAAGGCCTCACCTCGGAGCTGGAGAACCTCAGGGTGCAGCTGCAGGAGCTCAGCGAGGAGCACAGTCTCCTCCAGCGCCAGAAGGTCCATCTCACCGCCGGACTGGGAGAGAGAGAAAAGGGTGAGGGAGGGGATAGATCAGAGAAATTGTGGTTTAAGCTAAACTGTGATTGATTATGTTGCATATGTTTTGTGTACACGTTAAGTCCTGTTCTTAGTTGTCTGTTCTCCCTGTAGGGTCCTGTCAGAGTATAGAGGGGGACACAGGTTTGTCGCTCAGTCCTGTGTGTGTCTGTGTTTTAAAAGCTGCCCTGTCTCATTTCTTAGACAGAGGCCAGTTGGGGATTAGTGTGCCAGTTGATTTATGCAGTATGGTTTTTAGTGTGGTTGTATTTGTTTGCTATGACTTGTGGTCAAGTTTTGTTTTTCTGACCAATTCTATACTTCCCCTTATCTATAGGAAGTGCATGTTTGGAAGGATTGTGTGTGTGTCATTGTGGATTTTGTGAACATTTGTGTGCGCATGTCTGTTCCTAACCGGGGGGTGTGTGTGTGTGTGTGTGTGTGTGAAGGCCTTCTGGTTGAGGCAGAACGTCTGGGCCAGGAGAGGCTGTGTGTGCAGCGGCAGGCGGAGAAAGACCGCAGCTCACTGTCGCTGCGCCTCAGGGCTCTGGAGACCGAGCTAGAGGACCAGGAGAACCAGGGCCTCACGGCGGAGCAGCAGCACAGGGCTCAATCAGAGGACCTCCTGCAGCGCGTCCAGGCCCTCGAGAAACAGCTCAAACACGACAGGCAGTTTATAGACGTAAGTGTCACGCTGTGAGGAAATGTATGGATGTGTAACACACACTTGCAAACACTCACGTTTATATCTCTGTCTCTCCAGGAGCAGGCAGTGGAGCGGGAGCATGAGAGAGATGAGTTCCAACAGGAGATCAGAAACCTGGAGGCTCAGCTCAGACAGCCAGCCAGACACTCTGCTGGGACCAGCAAGGGCCAGCGGGTAAGATACACACACACACACACACACACACACGCATCCTTACCTTAGTGTATTGGCATGTGTTAAGTCTTTAATACTGCAGTGTTTAGTCAAGACAATATCTGATGTTGACTCATTAAAGATATTGAATGGACCTGTTGCTGACTGTGTTTTGTGTTTTATTTCATGGAATGCTCTAGATTGAGGACTTGGTTCTGCAGGTGTGGAATCTCACCAGTGACTCCTATAGCTACACCTCGACTCTTCTGCATGCCCCCACCGGTGTGTGTGTGTGTGTGTGTGTGTGTGTGCTGTGATAACACCTGCGTGAATAACTGTTACATAATCATTGAAGATGCATCTGCCGTTAGTGCCGCTCCGTCTCTCTCCTTTTCATCTCGCCATCCCCTTTTCTCCATCTCGCTCTATCATCCTCCTCTCCCTTTTCTTCCATCCCTCTGTGCTGTGTGTTGCTGCTCTGTCGCATGGCTTCAGTTGTTGTAGTGGCTGCAGACCCGGAATGGCTTTAGTTAACCCGTCGTATAGCTTAACATGGGAAACCCCATAGTCACCCGGCAACTGGAGCCCTCAGAACCAACATTACTCCCCTGTTTCTTTCTCAGGTGGAGAGCCTTCAAGCTCTCATCAGGGACAAGACAGAAGACCACACCTCCCTGCTGGCAGCCAATCAACAGGTCCAGCTCGAGGTTGCTGAGCGCAATGAGGAGATTGACAA
The DNA here is from genome assembly GCF_965601325.2 of Salmo salar. NCBI lineage: Eukaryota > Metazoa > Chordata > Actinopteri > Salmoniformes > Salmonidae > Salmo > Salmo salar. The sequence continues at coordinate 13,665,107 of NC_138307.1, forward strand.
GCTGGCTGGGCGAATTAGGGAGCTGGAACAGGCGTTGCTAAGCAGCTCTGAGAGCAGCAGAGCTGTCAGTCAACTGGAGCAGGAGCTGCACAGAGCTCGGCAGAGAGAAGAGGAGCTCACACAGGTATCTCTCTCACTCCCTCACTCAATCTCTCACACACACACACACACACACACACACACACACACACACTAAATGACTCTCTCTCCCTCCAGGATAAGGAGTCATTGCAGCAGCAGCAGTTGTCAAATCGTCTCCAGATTTCAGCGCTGCAGTCTAAACTGGACGAGACCCGTCACCGTTACCGTGACAACAACGCTAGCACCCCCGACCCCATCCAGCTTCTCCGGGACACATTGGACACCGCACAGCAAGACCTGCAGGACAAGGAGCAACAGGTGTGTGTTTCCAACCTCAACACCTGCTTTAGTGGAAGGCCTAACAGAGCTTAACTGCTACCTGCTGGCTAGTGCATAGAGATCTTTGGCCAGAGAAGATTAGTTTGCTTGGTTGGATTAATTTGTTAACTTGTGTGTGTGTGTTCTAGGTGTGTGTGTTGGTTGGTCAAATGGAGGAGACTCAGAGAGACCTGACCATAAAAGAGGCGGAGTTAAAACACCTCACACTCCAGCTGGAGCTCCTGACCAATCAGAACACGGATACCATCACCCAGCTTCACGACCAAGTCGCCTCTCTCAAAGTGGGTCTGCTACAGTGTTAGTCCTCTCTAACACCAACAATGGTTGTCCTCCTGTGTTCTAAATCTCCCCCCTGTGTCTTTCTCTGTTTAGGAGACCGTTTCAGCCCTTACCTTTCGCCTGGAGGAGAGAGGGATAGAAGAGGAGGAGAGTCTCCCATCTGCTCTGTTAGAGGAGAAGAATGAGGAGATAGACCACCTGACCCAGGAGATACACAAGCTAGAACTGGAGCTAGAGACAGCCAGGGACATCACGGTACACACACACACACACACACACACACACACACCTCCATAATCCAGCCCCGTTATATAATGACATAATCTCTCAGAATTCAAACTACTGTAACCTCAATGTAGTACACACTACACACACAATGGAACAGTCATTATTTTTGCCTGAACTTGAAGCCATTCTCCTGGTCTCTACAGGCGTTCCAGACAGAAGTTGAAGACCTGCGCTCCCAGGTGGAGCACCTCCGCTGTGACATCATCAGGGTGCGTCAGGACAAGCAGGAAGAGGAGGAGCGGCTTCACGAGGTCATCAGCACACTACAGGCGGAGCTAAACACCCTTTGCCCCGCCTACCACGAGGTCAGCGACCTATCACAAGAGGGCGACAGTGTTAACCCTTCGCCTGCTCCTAGCCCGGAACCTGCCAACTACCCCCAACCAGAGAGAGGAGGACCGAGAGGAGGAGAGGGCGACAGTCTTAAGCAGGAGATGCGTCTCCTCCACTCCTCCTCTTCCCGTTCTCTCCGTTCCCGTGTGGAGGCCCTGCAGGGGCAGCTGGAGGTGATGGTGGGAGAGAAGGAGGCGATGGAGAGACTGCTGCTCTCTCAGGAGGAAGAGTACAGAGGACAGGGGGAGGAGATGGGGAGGAGGCTCAGGAAAGAGAGGGAGAGAGGGGAAGAGGTGAAGAGAGAACTAAATCTAAAAGAGGCTGAGCTTGAAGAGGTGAGAGCCAGGATAGAAGGGCTGGAGGAGGAGAGGGATGCAGCTGTGAAGGAGAGTGGTCGCTGGCAGGCTCTTGCCCAGGATACAAACTCCCTGCGAGGGGAGAAAACTCGGCTAGACTCCCTGGTCCTGGAGCTAAAATCAAGGGTTGAAGAGCGGGAGAAGGAGACCGAAGCCCTGCTACAGACCGTGGTGGCTGTCGAGACGGCGAAGGCAGAACTTTCGTCAGAACGCGAGGCCCTGCGGAAGAGGGAGTGCCGACTCCAAGAGGAAATAGAACGCCTCCAGCAGGAAGTGACCTCTCAGAGGGCCTGCCTCCAGGAAGTCAGCCGTCAGCTAGAGGAGAGGCGAGCCAACCAGGAGGAGGCTCAGAAGGAAGTGCTGGTAGGTGGCGGCAGCGTCGGGCCAATCAGATTGACTCAACATGTGGCATCAATTTAAACATTTCTTTCTAGCCATGTAGGAGCGGTGATATCTTCAGTAGTATTAGTTATTTGTAGATTTAGTTGGTAGGTTGACGCAGAAAGGATAAGTTTTCTGCTTTGAAAGCCTGCCTTTGATGATTTCATTCAAACTTGAGTACTCCATTCCATTAAGCCTCTCTAAGCCTAACTTGCAACACTAAGTAACTTTCACTATTTAGGTATTTTGCGGTGTGAGCTCAGCTCCCTCTACCACAGCTGGCTATGGTTAAAGAGGGAGAGATTGAGTCTTTGGAGGAAAAGCATCTGCTAAATGGTATATTTCTAGACGGTGAGAGACTAAGAGTGGGTGTAAGAGAGAGAAACTACGAGATGTTGATGTGTTGGCACCCAACAGAGGAGTTTTACTCACAGAGGAAGTGACCTCATCAGAAAGAGGAAGTCAGGAGTGGTCAGAAAACAGTTCCGTGTTGTGAAGTTCTTGCACACTGGCATTTATTTACTTTCTTTCTGAAAATGGAGAATGGAGTATAGTTTTCTTGCCATGTGTTCTGGAATGGGAGTTTCCAAGCGCTATTTTAAACACTATTGGTGAACAGTTTGCTATAGATTTGTGTTTGGGGAAAATAATGGTGTTGAGTAGGGTTAATCGGTCAGTGTTATACACTGCATTTTCTGCACATTGTGGGTAGGAAGGGTAAGGGAGTTGTGTTGGTGTGAGTTTTGCGCATGTTTCTGTTCTTGAATGAATCAAAGCCCTGGATAACAAATTGAAAGAAAGTTTTTGTGCAAATAAGACGGATTACATATTTCATGGTGCTGTTGATATTGATCATGCTGATGATGCTGATGATGAAGGCTGTTCTCTTCCAGACGTGTGCCGAGGAGACTCTGGCGAAGGCTGACGCTGCCCTGAGACAGAGGGAGGAGGAGCTACAGAGACTAGGGGCGGAGCATCAAGCCTTGGGGGCAGAGTTGGCAGCTGTGAAGGAGGGTCTTTGCTCCAGCACAGAGAGAGCTGAGAAACTACTGGAGGAGGGACAGGTATGGACAGGCGTGCTGTGTTTTTAAAGGACTGTAAATAACACTGTATTCTCTGATTTATTTCATTCACCTGTCAATCAGACCAAAGACAGGGCCCTGGCTGACCTGGAAACCAATAACCAGCATCTGAAGGCGGAGCTCCGGGGCCTACAGGAAGACCTGGCCGTGCAGGAAGAGGAGCTGGCCTATCAGCAAGGAGAACTGCTGCAGCTCAGACAGACCTGCAACCCGCACAACAGACAGACACACTCATTGAAGGGTGAGTACACATTCAAGCTGCTACACAGACCATGGTGACCCTCTGATGAGTGCAGAGCTGTTGGATGACCGTGATCATCTTCCTCCTCCAGACGTCACGCCCAGAGGATTCCAGGACGGTGTGTCTCGCAACGGGTCCCTGAGTTCTCCCGAGGTTCTCCGTCGACTGGACTGTTCTGAGGAGAGAACCAGAGAGGACAGGTTCCAACCCTCTGTTCTCCACGGTTCTAGAATGTCTGACCTCAGTGCTTTAAACAGCACAGGCCTGGAGCTCCAGGCTAAAGCCTCCCCCAGGGGAAGGCAAGACCAGCCCTGCCCAGGGACAATCAGCCCAGAGCTGGGCACACACAGCACCCACTCCCCTGGGTCCATCTCTGCCTCGGACAACCTCTCCATGTTGGACTCAATGGACGCTGACAAGGTGGGTGGAAAAAGTGTTGCGAAAGTGTCCCCACACACACACACACACACACACACATTAAACCTCTCTCACCTGTCAGGTGCATGAGCTGGAAGCCCTGGACCTGACGGACCCTCCCTCATCTCTTGGCTCCGCCTCTTCTCTGTCCGCAACGGAGTGGGCCAGTGATGGATATGGCAGCAGTAAGTCTGTTTGTCTGTCATTTTGTTGGCGTCTGTCTGTCTCTGTGTTCATGTGTCTAACCTCTCTCCCTTCTCTCTGTCTGTCTGTGTCTGTCGTGTAGATGTCAGTTCAGAGCTCGGTGTAAGACTCAAGGTAGAGTTGGAGCAGACAGAGAGGCTGGACGCTCAGTTCTTGGAGTACCTGCGTTGTCGAGGCATGAACCCCACAGACAACACACGCACAGACAACACACGCACAGACAACACACGCACAGACAGCGCCGCCGGGAGTATGAGCTACAGCGACGAACTGTTGTCTCCTGAACTACAGGTATGAACACACAAACACACACACCTTAAATGTTACAAATGAACCCTATACCAAACTGTGTGTGTTTCCAGGGTCTGTTGAAGAAAGTGTACCAGGAGAGCTGCAGGGTTCTCGCCCTCTCCCAAAGTAAAGCCCCCTCCTCCTCTAACCACCTCTCATTGGACCAGACGATCTGTCAATTAGACTCTAAAGCTCCTCCAATGGGTTGGGAGCAGGAGAAGAGGGCGTTACAGGAAACTGTCATCGCTCTGAGAGAACTGCTCTGTAGGATGGCACAGAGACCGGTGAGTGTGTGCGTGTGTGAGTGTGTGCGTGTGTGTGTGCGGGGTGTGTGTGAGATGTGTGCTTAACTTCTGCATGTGTGCATACTGACCCTCCTGTGTGTGTTTTAACAGGACAACTCGGTTGATGCTGGTTGGAGCAGAGGGCTGCAGGCTGCAGTAAGGGGTGTGTTTGACTGTGAGAGGGCAGGGCTTCGCTCTGAGCTGCAGGCTTTTCTCTCCTCCCACCCTGAGATAGACTCCACCCACCTCCTCCGTCAGCTGGAAACACTGCTACAGAGACAGGTGTGTGTGTGTGTTTGCGTGAGCATGTTTGGAGCGGTCTCCACTAAGGAAGTCCCGCATACAGTAAAAAAAAACTGCATTCTATCTGCTTAGCTTAATTGAAAGGGTTAAAAAAAATCTCTCCCCTCCCTCATCTCTCCAGGAGGAGCAGCAGCGTGTTGTGGTGGAGCGTCTGCTCTCTGCAGACAGACACGCTCTGCAGCTGCAGCACTCTCAGGGGGAGGAGTCATCTAAAGGGGAGGTGTTATCCAGGCTGAGGGCGGAACTAGAGGAGAGCAGAGAACGACTTAACTCCTCCCACAGCACCCAGCAGGAACTACAAAACGAGATCCGCAATCTCCGGTACACACACACACATACATTATTGTACACACACACACACACACACACACACACACACACACACAAATAAATACTGATGTGTGTGTCCTCTCCCAGGCTGTGTATAGAGGACTGTGAGGAGGCTGTAAGGAGGGAAGAGACCAGAGTCCAGGAGCTACAGCAGGAGCTGGACCAGGAGAGAACTCACACACACCTCCGGGAGAAGGAAGAGGAGCAGCAGAGATCAGAGGTCGTTACCCTGAGGGGTCAGCTGGACCAGGAGAGGACGACCTCTAGTAACCTCCGACAGGAACTCCAGATAGAACTCTCCCGCGGCCACCTCCTCCAATCACAGCTCGACACACGTCTAGCCGATGCCCATAAGGAGCTGGAAGAGGAGTGCGCCCGTTCCGCCCGGCAACTCAACACTTTCCAGTCACAGGAAAAGAGTCGGCTGGAACACTTCCTGAAAGAGGCTGAGTCCCGCCTAGCCGACGCCCACATGAAGGAACTGGAGGAGGAACGCGAGCGCTCCGCCCGTTGTCTCGATGACATCACAAGCAGACAAGAAGCGGACGCGTCCCGAGACAGGATGTTCATCTCAGAGCTCCGCTCTCAACTGGAGCAGGAGAGGAGGCAGGGGGAGGAGCTAGCCACCGTGACAGACGGGCTGAGGGCGGAACTTCTGCAGAACCGGAGGAGAGTAGAGGAGGAAGAGAGGAAGAGGAGAGAGGAGGCACAGAGAGATCAGGATGCTGCAGCCCGCCTCCGAGTTACTATGGAGACACTCAATGAGCAGAAGCAGGAGGCTAGTCGAGCATTGGAGACAGAGAGAGAGCGTTCTGGTCGCTTAGGGGCGGAGCTCAACGTGCTGAGGGAGAGGCTTCGATCGGTCAATGACAAGGAGAGGGAGCGGGAGGAACAGAGGGAGAGGGAGAGGAGGAAGGAGAGACAGGAGCAGACGGAGAGAGAGAGGCGACACGAGAGGACCAGCAACAAACTGGTGAGATTTACACACAACATTTTAGCATTGCCTGTCTGACTTGTAATACAACAGTGTCTCAGCCACTTAAATGCCATTTTTTTCTTGTTTACTTTCCTGTTTTCTCTTCCCTCTCTCTCTCTGCAGTGTGAATTGGAGTTATTGCGGCAGCAGGACCAGCAGAGGATGAGAGATCTCCAGCAGACTCTGGCTGAGCTAGAGAGGGAGGAGAGAGAGATGGCCACAGAGAGACTGTCCAACCGACACCAGTACAACTCCAGCCCACTCCAACCCAAGAATAACACCTCGACTGGGCCAGACCAGACCAGCACAGCCCTATACAACCACCAGGTACCAGAAATGGCTGATCATAGCTAGGCCCATGCATAGCAACATGAAGCACTGGGAGACGAGCTAGACGGCAGTGTTTTAAATGTATTTATGGTGTTTGGGGGAGATTTGCGACGACAATAAATGAGTTTGATAAGGACCACGATAACCAATTTCTCTCTCCCTGCAGTCTTCCTCTTCTTCCTCGGCGCTGGTGGAGAGGTTGTCGAGGGAGAACTCTGACCTGTCGGCCCGCGTGAAGGAGCTGAGTCAGGAGAGGATTAACCAGAAACACACCCTGTCCTGTCTGGAAGGACAGCTACGACAGGCAGAGACTGAGAACCGTCCCAGCACTGACCTCAGCAACAGCAAGGTGAGCCACACGCGCCAACTAACAAACTCACACACACACACGACCTCTGGGCTGAAAGTCCCCATGGATCGTCTGGTGTGATGTCCCTTTAAACCTGTGTTTGTGTCTCTGTCCCTCCTCTAGTTCCAGCGACTGTATCAGCGCTATCTACGGGCTGAGAGCTTTAGGAAGTCTCTGGTCTACCAGAAGCGCTACCTCCTGCTGCTGCTGGGGGGCTTTCAGGACTGTGAACAGGCAACTCTCTGTCTTATCGCCCGGTTGGGGGCGCACCCCTCGCCCCCCCACGCCCACACACACTCTCCCCTCTCGCGCTTCAGAGCTGCAGTACGAGCTGTCATCGCCATCTCACGGTGAGTCCGGTGTTGGGTTGGTCGTGTGGGTGGGTGTTATATAGAGCTATGGGTCATTGTGTTATGCATGTTAACCCTTCCCTGTCCTTCTGCAGACTGAAGTTCCTGACCAGGAAGTGGCAGAGAGTCGTCAGGAGAGGAGTTACAACAACTGTCACTGTCAACGGACACAGCACAGGTGCGTGAGAGACATCCAGAGCGATGAAGATAGGATTACCAACGTCACACAGGCAAGGTACATCGCCAGTTCAGTGTGTAACCTTTCCATTTCTCTCTCAGCTTCCAGGACTGAGGTTTTGAGGCAGCAGCAGCCACTGGCCAATCACAACTCCTCTCCACCTACTAGAGACAGCAGCCCCACCCGTAAGGGTTTGGTCTCACCAATGAAATCACCCTTCAGCCGGTACGGCTCCTTCCATAGTAAACATCCATTCACGCGAGGGGAAATCTCTAACGACTTACCTTGAGATTTAATTTCTTTCCTTTTCTGTCTTCCGCTTGTCTTCTCCCCCATCTTATTCTCCCCCCCCTCTTATTCTCTCCTCTCTTATCCCCCTAGAGTTTATTCCAACCCGGTCCTGTCCTCTGAGCTTGCTTCGTCCAGTGTTCTGTCCCAGGATGCCGAGTGGTCTCTGACAGACTACATCCACCACCTGGAGAACGTACAGCAACGCCTGGGGGCTGCACGTCCAGGTACAAACACACACTGGTTGCACTTACTGGTTGAGCACACACTCACTGAATGAGATGGGGAAGATCAGAGGTGACAGAGAGAAAAAGGGGCTTTAGCTTGATGGCATCGTACCATGGCAAGTCCACTACCCACAATCCCCTGGGTTAGGGGACGGCATTGTTACCATGGACAAACTTCCCCTCTGACAAACTGATCAATCAATCTCACAACCTCCAATCCCATCTCCTGACCCAGTTAGCAGGGCTTACTTAGCCCCGCCTCCAAGTTCCCCAGATATGATTGGCTATCGGCACCAGTGGCTGCAAAAGAACAGGACATGGCTGTACCTCAGCTGTCTGTCCCCCATCTACCGGTACGGCCCAGGTGAGGACTTAACTACAAGTACCAGAATACACTGCTTCGTTAATCTCCCCACATCACCCTCACTGTACTGAACAAACTTCAAGTACCAGGATGCACGTCTCAGGGTAGGGTACATTCTGGTGTAAGCAGGGACATGTGGGTAGTCACTACATAGCCATTCTAAAATGGACAATAGTCCATTGAATAGTTTTCTTCTGTACACCGGGGAGTTCATATGTTTGTGTGTGAGAGAGAGGGAGAGATTGTGTGTTGCCCTTATATCTGGTTCTGACACATTTTCTCTCTCCTCCAGACTCTCCATCTCTTCTCTCCTACCACAAGAAGTCTGACCGCTGAAGGAAGGAAGGAAGGAAGGAATGAAGCAATGTATGAATGCCTCCTTTCAATCCAACATCCTTATGATCCGTCTTTGTGTTCAAATATACAATGGAATGTATTTGTCTAATATCTGATTTAGAAAGTTAGCATTTAAGACATGAAATTATTTTTTTACAATTATTTTGTTTTCTACAGATATTTCTGTTGACCTCCGAGTAACTCCCTAAGAGGTCTTCTCACACGAATGCATGTGTTTTTGAAAGTATTAGATCGCTATTTTTCTACCTGAGTTTTATACAAGTTTGTATCTGATTCTGTATATATGTTCTTGGTTATTAATATTTGTTAAAGTTTCACGTGGATAAATGTGTAAAGTTTCACACTGGAATTCTGAGCTATAGATCAAAGCTGGTGGACATGTTTTGTCAATGATTTGTTTTTTTATCGATCACCATTTCTACAAAATAAATATTTTAATTGTGTGATTACCTGCCTTGCGCATTGGGTGTGTATCTTTTTAAGGCAGGGCCGAACATAGGCGGGGTCAGACATACAGACTTACATCAATACTTAGAGTATTGTTAGATTATGGGTTGGTCAAAAACTGATGGTGGTACAAACACCCCTACATTTGACTGTGTTTATCATTCATTAACACAGGTGATTAGTTCTGGGGCGCTTTAGAGCACATGTATTTACCATCTCAAAATGTGACCGGCAAGGAAAATAGTAACTAAGTAGGCTAGTTCTTTTAGACCGTTCATTCCAGTCCAGTGTCATTTGACAACAGTTTTACAGAAGGGGGAAACCACAGTCTTTGGTAGTTATGTCTTCAGTTACACTACAGATCATGACAGTTCACATAGGGGTCAAATCACTGATATGCCATGTACTGGTTCTCTGGTAATTATAAATGAAACCATTTCTATACTATATTAGAATGTGTTATATCAGCAACAATTTCAGCTGGTTCATCTGGGGCTTTAAATCCCTGAGATGCCCATTAAATGATGTAATCATTCGGGCATACAAGGTAGGAGGTGCCAGCTGACTACCAGTTCCACACGACTAACTAATGACCACGTTTACATGCGCACACTTTTCTCGATAGTAGCTCATATCCCGTTTAAGGTCTTATTCCTATAAACTGTTTACATACACCTTTTGATATCCCTCTCACGAGTAACCCTGTATGCATGACTAAGCAGAAACGTCCTAATTTAAATGAATATGGGTTAAATAGAATAGTAACTGAAATCTGGACACTGACTGTGCATATTTTTTTATTTTATTTCACCTTTATTTAACCAGGTAGGCAAGTTAAGAGCAATTTCTCATTTGCAACTGCGACCTGGCCAAGATAGCAATTCGCATAGCAATTCGACATACAACAACACAGAGTTACACATGGAATAAACAAAACATACAGTCAATGATACAATAGAAAAAAGAAAAAAAGTCGATATACAGTGAGTGCAAATGAGGTAAGATAAGGGAGTTAAGGCAATAAATAGGCCATGGTGGCGAAGTAACTACAAAACAGCAATTAAACACTGGAATATAACCTCTCACGTACCGTAATATATGAACTCCTGCAGAATTATGCATGTCTTGCAGTAAAATTATAGAACAAATCTTACATTTGCCTCGGGAACAGAAAATAACTATACTGAACTAAAATATAAACGCCACATGTAAGGGTTGGTCCCATGTTTCATGAGCTGAAATAAAAAAAATCCCAGAAATGTTCCATACACACACAAAGTGTATTTTTCCTGAATTTTGTGCACACATTTGTTTATATCCCTGTGAGTGAGCATTTCTCCTTTGCCAAGATAATCCATCCACTTGACAGGGGTGGCATATCAGGAAGCTGATTAAACAGCATGATCATTACACAGGTAGGTGCACCTTGTGCTTACGTCAAAAGGCCACTCTAAAATTAGCAGTTTTGTCACAAAATTCCACAACGTCTCAAGTTTTGATGGAGCGTGCAGTTGGCATGCTCACTGCAGGAATGTCCACCAGCGCTGTTGCCAGAGAACTGAATATTAATTTCTCTACCATAAGCCTCCAACATTATTTTTTAGAATTTGGCAGTGCGTCCAACCGGCCTCACAACCGCAGACCACGTGTAACCACGCCAGCCCAGGACCCCCACATCAGGCTTCTTCACCTGCGGGATTGTCTGAGATCAGCCACCCAGACAGCTGATGAAACTGGGTTTGCACTACCAAACAATTTCTGCACAAACTGTTAGAGACCGTCTAAGGGAAGCTCATCTGTGTACTCGTCCTCCTCACCAGGGTCTTGAACTGACTGCAGTTCAGCGTTGTACCCGATTTCAGTGTGCAAATACTCACCATCAAAGGCCACTGCCACGCTGGAGAAGTAGGCTATTCACACATGAATCCCGGTTTCAACTGTACCGGGCAGATGGCAGACAGAGTGTATGGTGTTGTGTGGGCGAGCAGTTTGGTGATGTCAACATTGTGAACAGAGTGGGGTAATGGTATGGGCAGACATAAGCTACAGACAATGAACACAATTGCATTTTATGTTGTCAATTTGAATGGCCCGTTGTTGTGCCATTCATCTGCCGCAATCCCAACGTTTCAGCATGATAATGCACAGGCCCATGCCGCAAGGATCTGTACACAATTCCTGGAAAATATCCTAGTTCTTCCATGGCCTGCATACTCACTAGACATGTCACCCATTGAGCATGTTTGGAATGCTATGGATCGACGTGTACAACAGCGTGTTCTAGTTCCCGCCAATATCCAGAAACTTGCAATGCCATTGAAGAGCAGTGGGACAACATTCCACATGCCATAATCAACAGCGTGATCAACTCTATGTGAAGAAGAGTTGCATGAGGCAAATGGTGGTCGCACCTGACACTGACTGGTTTTCTGATCCCCTCCCCTACCGTTTTTTAAGGTATCCGTGACCAACAGATGAATATCTGTATTCCCAGACGTGAAATCCATAGATGAGGGCCTAATGAATGTATTTCAATTGACTGATTTCCTTATATGAACTGTAACTCGGTAAAACCTTTGAAATTGTTCCATGTTGAGTTTATATTTTTGTTCAGTGTATGATTTCTTTCTTTCACCATCTCTTGAGAAAATGCAAATGTGTTATCTTCGACACTGTTTTGCTAGCAGACAGTGTTTCAACGACATCAAATATACTTCCAAAACGAACTGAAGTCTTCTCAGAAACGTGTTTCAGCAGCTTTTAATTTCCTTAAACCCGGTCAAACTGATGCCATTTGGAGACTTTGTACAGGACCAACCATTCCCCACTTTTTTGGTTTGCTATTGCGTTCTCTCCGGGTCCCTACACGAAACCAGACCACTTCGGCTACAAGCCGAAAATAGTGCTCTGTCCTCTTGAAACGACCGAAGATACAATTGGCGCGCATGCCAGGCCGGGTTGAGAAATTCGGATGCGCGCCCGAGGCCCCCAGGTGCCGAGCAACCATATTTCGATCCCCGGCCGCGGCATACAAAGCGCCACACGACATGCAAGCCGATCTAGGCAACAATCGTTAATTAGTTGAGGTCCAACCAATAGGCTTCTTAAATTGTACATACAATGTATAGACTAATTTATATCCAAAGTTAGCATCATCTGTATGCGTTAATTCTATCCAGAACTTGAATCCGAGAGGAGGAACCATATTATAAATGGTGTTAATCCATTTGTTGTTCGGGCCCGTCTCAAACATTCCTGGGGAGAATTTAGCTTGAGTACCCAGTGTCACTTCCGACACTGCTTCGAGTGCTTTAGGTACTATTCCCCTTGAGTAGAATCTATCTCACATCCATGTCTGACTTGTCTGCAGGTTTCACAGGGTTGACTCTGCCTGAGGAGTCGCTGTGTCACCAAAATCAAACACACATGTATTTGTGGGTCTCCGGGTCCCTTCTTTAGTCGGGAAAGCAGCGCTTGGTTACAGTAGTACTTTAACGGTGTTAACTAGATTAATGCATTCATCCTATCGATTTAAGACATTAGTCTGGCGATCACTACTGTATTTAGTCTTCTCGGGCAACAAGTTATGACAGAAGAGACGCTGCATGTATAACTATAGTTGACAAACGGCCACACCAAATGTTGGAAATTATAATATGTCCTACCAAATGTCGGAAATGATAAACATACATTTGTGTAAATTAGGGGTGAAACTAGCCAGTAGGCTTTACGGTTCAGTATAGAGTGTCAGCAAAATAAATTATTATAGTGGCTCGAACTGCGCAGGTAGCCTACTTTTTGAAGTGATTTGTTTGACAATCCAACGAAAACATCATCACACAACACCCATAATATGCAAAACGGAGCCCTAGCAGGCCGCGAAAAACGGGCCAATATGTTTTTACAGGCCACAGTATCCAGTCTAATGCCGCGTTCAAATACCAGTCGGAACCCCAAGATACTCCGAAATGTTCGCTAACTGGTTGTATTTATACAAGTGCCGATGTCAACCAGCTAGCAAGTCATACATTTCCGAGTTTCCTAGTGGCAACTAGTACGAGAACGCGGAATAAGATTAGCATATCCAAGTAGACCGTACGAGGAAGTCTCTGACGTTTTCCCCGTACGGTTGAGGGTCTTCACGTTTGTGTACATTCACGTCACTCATTTCAACACGAAGCTAAATGCTAGGCTAACTGTGCTAGATTGAAGAACGTGAATGGTGATTTGGCGCAGGTAGAACATTCGTGCCCACTGAGCTTGTAATTTAAACCGCGGATAGTCCTGGCCCGACCGTACGAGGAAGTTTCCATTCTCTCGTATCTGTCTGTGATGTACGAATGGGTAGTTGACGGACTATCGTCGCTCTTCGAGCCTATAACCGGGCAAAAACATTCCGGTTGGCCTGGTTTGAACGTTGGCGGGGAGATAGACTCACAACGGCAGGATAGCAACGCCAGGCCAACCAAAAGGAACTACCAGAGGTCGGTGACTGGCTTGGTGCTAGCACACTATTTGGTGCTAATGTGCTCTGTGTAGCTGTTTATGTAACGCGTTAGTAAGTTAGCTGGCAAACGCTAGCCTGTCAACTAGCTAACAGCTAACTTATTACCCCTAGCTCGGTAACCTAGTTAACTAGCTAGCTAATTATTAGCAACAATTGTCATTCATTTCAGTTGGTGTTAAAAATAACAAGGAGAGCTAACTTTTTCCTCGCGCCACTTACCAGACATTAGCTAACTATTTCCTAACGTACCAAATAGCAAGATACTGTAAAAATGAATAAATGTAACAAACGAACTGTAGCTAACATGTAACGTTACTACCTGGATAGTTACTGATAGGTAGTTAATGTTCATTGTTGTTGACTGAACGTGTTTACATTCTGTTACAGCGTTCATGTTTCAGAAAATATTAGCCAGAGTGAACCAGTGGCGACCAAGAGACGGAGAAAAGGTGTGGTAACTTACTACCAATAACTTTTAGCCACTGTTTTTATAATTAATTGTCGTTGTAACTAACGTTAGCTAGCTAGTCAGCTTTGAACTGACTACATGTGTACTGTACTCTTTCTCATTGTCATAGACATAATTAGTTTTGTGAAGAAGACTGTAGCAGGGGTGGCTGGGCTGCTGAGACTGAGGAACCCACTGTCTCCTGCCAGTGAGGAACACAGAAGGTACACAGCAAGCCAGGTATGAATGTGTACAAGTGATGCATTCTAGTACCGTACGCAACACACTCATAAACCACTGCTCTGACTGAAAGACACATACATTAAAATGTTTGTGCAATAGCTGCACAATATTCACATCTTACTATGTCCTAAATCACTCTTATTATGTAGGGCCCCGTGGGCCTGATGGGAATAGATGAACTCCACACCTCATGGATGAGCAGCTCTGATTGGAAGATGGGTGAGTAACGAGGGCTCTGATTGTTTGATCGATAAGGAAGGAGGACAGCTGTGTTGTACATTACAACATCATGGTATATGATATATGTGTAACAGCAGAGGGGACAGGTCAAGTGGTTGCTTCAACTTGTTTATCCCTCTTTCTGTGTCTCCAGAGAAACCAATGGTAGGAGGACAGAGGGAGAGAGGGGGGCTGGGCCTCCTCCAGGGAGCCTCTACCCCTCTGAGGAAACACACGTAGGTCTCTTCTGTCTACTGCATACTTTCAGTTCTGGGGCTTTAATTAATACAAAGGTTCTACATATGTGGGATGTTCCACCTGTAAGCGTTGTGTTCTCGGTCTTGTTTTCAGTGGCTTAGTGCTGGGTCCAGGGAACCCAGACAGAGGGAGAGATGGAGACAAGCCCCAGAGATGCTCCCTCCAGCTCCTTCCCAGTCGGCCTACCCAGGGAGTGGGGGTTGGGACAGGACCCCCCAGCTCAGACTTGCCCACCCCTAACCGCTCCCACAGACAGTGCTTGACAGTGGAGGAGGTGAGTTAAAAATGAGTTTGAAATTAAAATCAACCCTCTGATTGATCCTGGTTTTTATTAAATGCCACGCCAGGTATGTCAGTAGTAGTCAGGTGTTCTGTTTCCAGGCTCTGAAGGAGAGTGATAAGGAACACTACAGACGGCTACTGGAGATGGTGTCAGATAAATACAGCAAGAGCCAACCGCTGCCCTTCACCCGCACCAAACCCCAGGGGTGAGTGGTGATGGAGAGTGTGAGATTATAGTTTTCATTCCAGTGGTTCCGTTAGCTAGCTTTTACAAACCTATGTTTTCTTCGCTTCCTCACAGGGAAACATTTACACAGGATGGACATAGAATGGGCATTTTGGGAAGAACCTTTGAGTCTGTGACCCCAAAGACAGGACCCCTCAGAGGTAGACTACTATCACAGCTTCTCTCACCCCCCTTCTCATGTATTGGAAGCTGTTGTCCTAGGCTAATGTATTCTCCTATCTGCAGCCAACCCCAGTGTGTATATGTGGAGAGATACATCCTCAGCCAAACAAACCAGAGACATGAGAGGAGAGTTGTGTCTCAGTAAGCCTCTCAGCGCAGCTGTGGACACACAACCTGCCAGCAATGCAACGGTAGGAGACACACTTATGAACTGTAGTAAGGGTGCTAGGAAGAGTCATAAGGCTGCTATGAAGCATTATAAGGTTGTTATAAAGTCTCTCTCCCTCCAGCAGAAGCAGCCAGAGCTGGATCTCTCTGCAGAGGTAGCAGCAAGACTCAACCTGGTGGACAGAGAGACGCCAACACACACTGACACACTCAACAGCACTGAGGAGCTCCCCAGGTTCAGCAAGGTGAGTGTTCTTTTTCTCTGTAACTGTATGTCTGTATAGTGTGTTGACATATGAGTGTAGGTATTCTATGGGTCTGTCTTCATTCTGTTTATTTCAAACTGTGTGTGTGTAGGAGATGGCTGTGGAGGTGAGTCGTGCCCTGTCTCAGAGGGATCCTAACCTGGTCCTGAGCTCAGCCTTCAAGCTATGCATCACACAGAGAGACCTGGCTTCCCTACAGGAAGGGAGCTGGCTCAATGATGAGGTGTGTATGGTTGTTGGCTGTTAAGTTTGAGGTTGTTGGTGTTTGCGTTAGTGAGTGTGTGTGTGTGTGCCTGCATGAGAGAGAGAAGGATAGATGTACGCCTGTGTGTGAGTCTAACAAAAAAACTCTCCCTCTGTGTCTCAGGTGATTAACTTCTACCTGTCCCTAGTGATGACTCGTAGCAGTAGTGCAGGGCAAGGGCTGAAGGTCTACTCCTTCAGTACTTTCTTCTTCCCCAAACTACATGGAGGGGGGCACGCCGCCGTGAAGCGATGGACCAAAGCTGTGGACCTCTTCCAGTATGACATCATCCTCGTTCCGCTGCACCTGGGAGTCCACTGGTCACTGGCTGTAAATCTCCCCAGATTGACGGGGCTTCATTCACTTTAGAACAGTGGTCACCAACCGGTCGATCACTGCCGACTGGTCGATCACCAAGGCATTCCTAGTCGATCACCAAACATTTCTCTCTTGATTCGGCAGCCCTAGTGCTGGCAAGGCTGTGTTCACATTTTGAACCATTTAATGTGTTTGAATGTAGATCTCTGCTTACCGGGTAGGCCCATAGAGCAAATCAAGTGCACCCCTATAGGCAATGTTCCCTCTAAGCTGCACGCTGAAATATCAGCCAGCGCAGAGAAGCACGAGATTGAACTTCACTCAACTTTCTAGAGTTTACACTATCAACGTTTCCCTTTACTGTGGGAATTGTGATTGAATCAATGCTATACTAGCCACTTTCAATGCAACACACCGAAACACACAATGAACTATGTAAGACTTATTACTATGCTAAACTAACTATGCAAGTGATTTTGTTGTAGGCAGAACGCGTCATAGTAGGATTCTATTGCATTGACACGCACGACTCAGCCCATACTCTACACAGACTGGTGCGGCATAACCAATCAGCAATGCAGCAGGCCTATTTGCAAATGGACCATTGCCATATATGGATCTGTGCCATTCACTTTGAACTGGACTGTGTTTACAGCATGACCGGTCGTGAGTAGATCCGCTTGTTTTGAAACAAACGTTTGAAATGTCTGAAGAACATTGGCAGAGCAATTCAAGCATAGCCAATATGCAGTGATGGTGTGTTGGGCCTATAGCCTACTATAGCACAACCCTCATTGGTACATAATTGTTTTTAATTGGTTAATGTTGCATAGGCTTACATTTTTTTTAAGTCATGTTAAAAATAAATATATCTGAGCGGTAGATCTTGGCTTGCATTTTGACTCAAAGTGATCGTGATTCAAAAAAGGTTGGTGACCACTGCTTTAGAAAGTCCACTGGTCCTTCTCTGTGGTCATTTGTAGATACCTGTGGACTTTGTTTATTTCCCTTTCCCCCTCTAGGTGATAAACTTTAACTCCAGGACCGTGAGGTCCTATGACTCTATGGGACAGAGACATGACGACATCTGCAGCCTCTTACTGTGAGTCCTCAGTCCCCTTCCAGTAATCATTTGGTTTGACAAAAGTACCTGTAATCTGATGCCCATCTTTTTTTGTCATTTCATTCTGTAATCCTGTTACATGTATTTGGTTCGTCCAACCCTATTCAGGCTGTACCTAAGAGAGGAGCACAAGGCCAGGAAGGACCAGGATCTGGACGAGTGCAAGTGGACAGTGGGCAGCTTGAGGGCCAGTGTAAATTACCCAGACAGAAATACATATCTAATCATCTTTGTTGTTCTTATTTTGTCTTGAATGTATACAGAGTGCGTCTAGGGCTGTCAGAAATAGCATCCGTTCTCTAGTGATTTGCTTTTCACCAGGATCCTTCGTGTGTGTGTGTGTGTGTGTGTGTGTGTGTGTGTGTGTGTGTGTGTGTGTGTGTGTGTGTGTGTGTGTGTGTGTGTGTGTGTGGGTGTGTGTGTGTGTGTGTGTGTGTGTGTGTGTGTGTGTGTGTGTGTGTGTGTGTGTGTGTGTGTGTGTGTGTGTGTGTGTGTGTGTGTGTGTGTGTGTGTGTGTGTGTGTGTGTGTAGGAGATCCCTCAGCAGAAGAATGGCAGTGACTGTGGAGTGTTTGCCTGTAAATATGCTGACTACATCGCCCAGGGGTGGCCTCTCACCTTCCGACAGGTACATAGGCAGTCGCAGGCTATCATACTCACTCGGTGTACACTCGTACAATCTCTTTTTCACTCACACACTGTCTCTCACTCTCCTCAGTGCCACATGCCCCTGTTCAGGAAACTGATGATCTGGGAGATTCTCAACCAGAGGCTTCTGTAGGACTACACAACTACATAAAAATAAATTATAGCTGCAAAACAACCATTACAACAGAAATGATAACAAACAACGACAACAGAAATGATAACAAACAACGACAACTGAAATGACTACTACACAGCCTCCAAACTACAACAGGAAGGACAACTACAGCGAACAGCTAAGCACAAAAGCAATAAATAATAACACTTAAAAAAAGGACTTAAAGGACCAAAGCTATGGACCACAGAATGACCTCTTACCCTCTATCAGTGGGTAGAAGTGCAGTCCTTGTAGTGAAGACATAGAGGTTACAAAATAATGGTTTGGAATTGATTGTGTGTTCAGATACAGCCTGAAGTGCCTTGGACTCCAGAGAGTGTCTCTGTCATACTTATAGAAAACACTAAATGGGGAATCAGACACTTGAAAATCCCTGCTGTTGTAGATGCGAACTTAAATTTAAAACAAGCTTTCTGTGTGAAACCAGAGTGTTTGTTAATGTTGTGTGTATATTTATATATAATGTCTATATTAGGTACTTTATTTTTATGACTAGTAGAAAGTGGAGTGACAACTGAGGCATATGTTATGAGTGTTATTGAATGTCTTAATTTATGGTTGAATCGTCATTGAGGAGGAGAAGGCAGACATAAGAAGGCTGCATGTGTGTGTGTGTGTGTACTATATTTATGTAAATAGATATTTTGCTGACTGAAATGTTTGTGTGCGTAGCTGCTTTCATTTTGGCTGGACTGGAAGAGAGACCGGTGAGTGAGGTGTGCCATCTCAAGCAGAGCAAGACACCATCTTAATCCCTCACCACCACTAACAGATATGGACAAATCATTTAAATCCTAAATGTGTAACAATAGTTTATTTATTTGATGCGGAAGGCTTTTCTTTTATGGCATGTATATCATTTCATTCAGCAGTAACAGCATCTGTGTAGATGTTTTTTTTTGCCATGAACTTTATAGTGGTTCTATTGGATTGTATCAGTGTTTTTGTTGAAGGCATGTAGAGAATAATTTCTAATGAGTCTGTACTGCTTTAGCTTGGGTCTGCCTCTGAAATTGCTCCCTATGACTAAAGGTGGTGCACTATACAGGGTTCCATTTCCAATAGGCCCCTGTCCATAAAGCTGTATGTGCTTTATCTTACACTCCTGTAGTGTTCAGTGTGATGGTAAACCTGTAGCTGACATGTATGGGACGGCAAAGGAAGCTGAGTTGGCTAAAGCGCGTACAGACCTGGGACCAGGCTAGTACCGCTTATGCACGGATCATTGCACTGCGTATTACATTGCGTGTATTTCTGCTGCAATTATTCGTGTGCATAGAGCCTTGCTGACAACCTCAGTCATATTTTTGTATATAATAAAGGTCAGAAGGAAAGAAATGGATCAGCTTGTGTTATTGACTAATCACTGTCAAATGTCAATTATGAGTGTGAATGGCATGTAATGTCTTCGGGGGGCGGTGTGTGTGTATATCTTTTGTTTATGGAAGATGTATACGAGCTATGTTTCATTATACTCCAAACCTACAGGTGGCAGTATTGTGACTGGGCGTCTAGTCAACCATTTTTTTTGGTAGGAAGGAGAAGCCCCGCGCATGCGGGACTGCACAAAAACGGACCATCGAAACACACCGACTTCCACGCTATATTACTTTCAAGAGTTATCCTACCTAAAGTAGTTTGAAATGTAATGTATTTGCCTTAATCTATGTTTGATATACCTTATAAAATGCCGTCCTTTTACATTACAGTATTTGTGTGATCGCTAGTGCAAATTCGTTCTTCTGTGGTACTGTAGTTTGTTTGCAATATTTCGCATGTAGCTGGCGGGAAGTGAAAATGTTATCATATTTATACCTTTACGATATTTTCATCAATTAGCCAATGGAAGGTGTCTTTTTAACCAGGGCGTTCCGCGCTTAATGTTTTTGAAAATCACGGTCGATGAATGTGAGAGAAATACTTACACCGGGGCTTTTTCTGGATGGTAGCGTCCCACTGGAAGGATCCGCTGTGAGTCTGCTTTGTTTCTCAAACCATACATACATTTTATCTGCTCCCCCACAGGAGAATTGTATGTTTAACAATTGCAATGTGAGTTTTATTAATAGGTTATCAGTCTTCGATTAACAACCATCAGCTCCTTTTTTTGTCCCCTTTTGAAGCGCTCTGACATTTCCACCACAATGTCTCAGTCAGAGACGTGTTGCATTTGTGGGGTGAGGTTTGTGAGGGGGCCCAAGGGTTACAACAGGAGGAAAGTCACCACGCTGACCAGCCCCAAGACCTTCCAGCTAGTCTTTGACATCACTCCTGATGATGACTCCTTCCTCTGCTGGGTCTGTCTTGGTGTGCTCAGAAGGAAAACCAAGCAGGATGGGAAGCTTTGGACTTGGTCAGATTTGCCACCAAAAGTTGGCAGACCTCGAAAGCCCCGTGCCGAAATACCAAGCTCATCCACAACATTATCCAATCAAACTCCAATTATAACCAACCCATCCTCTTTATCCATAGAAGAAGAGTGCATTGCTTTTAAAAAAAACAAACGGAGGCCAGTTCGTCAGTGGGACGGGGAGAAATGGACCACCATGACTTCTCGTTCCCCAGAATCCCATTCAACGACCATCAGACGACCTCCGACGCCCATAGCCCCAACCACACACTCTTCAACGCCATCAAAGCAAGTCAATTCCTCAACATTATCAAGTCAAACTTCAAATCAGATCAGTTCCCTGTTCTCCTTTGGAGAGCGGACAACAAAAAGACATCCGCAGGCACCCCACTCTACAACACACTCCACACTCCCGTCTCCTTTCCCCGTTAAAAAAGGTATAAGCCCCAAGAAGAAGCTCCCTTTCTCCAAGACGAAGCAGAGCTATGGGTTTGGCCCTCATGCCAAGGCCCTGTATTACATGCACAGCCACCAGCACCTGAAGGCCTTCAGGTCCCTGATGAAGACCAAAGCTAGAGAAGCCATGACCCTTTTCCTCGCCGAGGTCATCGCCCAGGAGGTAATTGTTTTAACATAATTCATTTAAAGAATGTATTTGGTTATAGGCTACCTGCAGTTTATGGCTCATCAGGTGTGAGTGTGTCGTTGTTGACGATAGATGTGTTTGGCAAAGAAATGTATATGTCCATCTGTCTGATTTACTAGAGTAAGGTATTGATGAAGGACCAACGTGGGCCGTTGCGTCAGCCGCTGACTGAGGCGAGTGTGAGTGTGTTTTCCTGGGACTCAGTTCTAGCGTGGGGGGAAGAAAAGGCCCCTATGACCCTGGCATGTCTTAGGGCCATGTTCCCCAAACCCAACACCATCAGGACACGGGTTATGATGGGATCAAGGAAAACGAAACGGTGAGAGAAGAAGAGAGAATCAATTAATAATCATTGATTGTAGGCACTTTTCCAGATGATCAAAGCATTTATATTGTATGGGGGTCACAACAGTTAACTGGCTTTTATAAAAAAAATGTACATTTAAAATTGTGTTTTGTACTTGAACTCAACCCTGGAAAATGAAAGAAAAAGGTTGAATTATGTGACTGCTGTTCATTATTAATGACTTGCTCTCTTTGTGCATGAAAGCATAAATTGGTTATAACATGTTTTCCGTTGATATCTTTTTGAAGCCCGAGGACAGAAGAGGCAGGTGATGTAGTCAGCCAGAGGGTGGGGCTTATCTTGGCCATCGTCCTCTACACCTCCATGCAGAAGTGCAACTTCATCCAGGCCTCTCTGGGGGTCGAGTTCTGGAAGCAGGGCTGTCCTCTCAGCGTGTTCAAAGCCCTCAGTGCCCTGGGGGTGTGTCCCACTGCTGCCTCCACCAGGAGACACGCAGAGAGGCTGACAACCAGCTTTGATCCACCTCAGCAGGACCGGACAGAGGGGGTGGAGGAGGAGCCTGGGGTAAGTTTTACTCCCTCGGGAGAAAAAGTGATCTGTTTACCTTCGTATGTCTCTTGGTGTCTGTGTATTAAATGAGCTTTGAAAATAATTTCCCCTTGATTTGTTCTGGTGTGGTTCTAATTAATTTGTGGTCCCTGCAGGACTCCTTTTGTAGATCTGAAGATGAGAATCGGACTCTGAGTTGTTCCGAAGAGTATTCCAGTTCCTCCCCGACCCACTCTCTGAACTGGTTCTCGGACCAATCCCACTCCAGAGATGGGTAAGAACCATTTCCTGGAGGGAGTAGTTCCTAGTAGTGTAGTTGCTCAAAATTAGCAGTCCGTAGCTACTCTTTTGGTAACCACAAAGTCTGTCCATAAAACTACCTCGCACAGAAAGGTGGGATTAACTGGAGCTAATTTTGAGATTCTCATCTATTTATCTATGTGCGCTCAGGTCCTGGTCCGATCGGAGTTCCAGATCTGACTCCAGATCTCGCTCCAGGTGAGAGTATGTGTTTTTGATGTGTGTGCGTTTGTGTTTGATGATGATCCCTCTCTCCTTGTGCCCCCTGACGTTTTCCGTCTTGTGTCCACTGCAGGAGCGACGACCACCAAGGCCCTACTCAGAGGCCTGACTCCCGGGAGTACCAGAATCTGATCAAAGAACATGGTTACCACAAAGTCCAGAAGTAAGTTCTAGAGAAGTGATCCTCTACAGAGCTGTAGTAATCAAACTGAATTTTGGTTGAGGACCTGTGTATATAGGTTGTCACGTCAACCATTTGCTCTTATCTCAAGGCTTTAACTTACTAGTGTCTTCCTGTCCCTCTCATGCCTTTACAGACCTACATTGAGTCGATGGACGAAGAACAGTGAGGACAAAAGGGAGGCAAAGAAAAAACCTGTTCTAAATCCCAAGAGAAGGAAGATGACGAAAAAGAAACCTGCTCAATCGCCTCCAGTAGTAAACGCAACTGGCGAGCACCGCTCAGACATGGAGACTTCTCAAGTAAGTAAGGTAAACATGGAACTCGTTCAAACGTCTCAAGTAGACAACACACACATGGAACCCGTTCAACTCAGCGATACAAACAAGAAACCTGCTCATATAAGTGAGACAAATGTACAACTTGCTCAAATGTCTGTAATGAGCGAAACAAACATGGAACAAATTAAAATGCCCGAAAGAGGCAGGCCAAGTAAGGAACTTGCTCAAATGTCTGTAATGAGCGAGACATACATGGAACAAATGAAGATTCCTAAAAGAGGCAGGCCAAGGAAGGAACTTGCTCAAATGTCTGTAATGAGCGAGACAAACATGGAACAAATTATAATGCCCAAAAGAGGCAGGCCAAGGAAGGAACTTGCTCAATTGTCTCTAATGAGCGAGACAAACATGGAACAAATTAAAATGCCCGAAAGAGGCAGGCCAAGGAAGGAACTTGTTCAAGTAAGTAAAACAAACATAGAACACACTCCACAAATAACCGACACAACCTTGGAACCTGTTCACAAGCTCAGAAGTCCAAGGAAGAAACCTGTCCAAACGTCCCAGGTAACTGACACACGAAACAAACCCATTCAAGTAACCAATACAGACATTAAACTTGCTGAGACAAACAAAGAATCTGTTGTACAGGCCAAGAATGGGAGGCCAAAGAAGGGATTCGTTCAAATTCCACAATTAACCGACACTTGCATGGAACCCATTCCGGTAAGCGAGGTAAATGCGGACACCACTTTAATGCCCAGTAGCATGAGATCAAGGAAGAGACCCAGACGAGTCCCCCAAGTATCCGGCACAAACCAGGAACAAACTCAAATGCCCAAAATAACCAAAACCAACAAGGAATCCTCCAAAATGCTTCAGAAAATGGACACACACATGGCACCTGCTGTAACATCTAAAAGAGGGAGGACAAGGAAGGGACCAATTGAAATATCTCAAGAAACCGACTTACACACAGAAGCCGGTCTAATGCGTCAAGCTGGTGAAATGAATCAGCAATGTGTCGAAGGACGGGAAATAAATAAAGAACCCGCTGAACCCCAAAAACTCACTGGAAAGCCTAAAGTAAATCAGACAAAGAAAGTACCTGCAAAGACACCTGAAGAACTAGATCAAATGGAATTAATTCCAAAGCGCAAAAGAGGCAGGCCAAAGAAAGAACTTGCTCAAGTAAGCAACACAAGCAAGGAAACCCCTTCAATGCATAAAATAAGCAAAACAGGCAGAGAACCTGCTCTTACCCGGGAGATAAAAATTATTGTCAATAGGATGGAAAGCTGTAGTGCTGCTGAAATGCCCCAAATACGTGAGATGAACAATGAACCTGTTCAAGTAGGTGCGGAAAACTTTGAACCTGCTCAAAGACTGAGTGGGAGGTCAATGGAGGGACTCGTTCAAATGCCCCAAGTAAGCTGCACGGACATGGAACCTGGTAAGTTAGGCAGGACCATCATGGAAACTACTTCAACTGCAAAAAGGACTGACAAAGAATCCGTTCAAAGGCCTCAAGCAAACGAAACAAAAGCAGAACTTGCTCAAACATCTCAGATAATGGAAACGATAAAGGAACACATTCAAACAACCAACACAGACAAGGAAACCGCTTCCGTGCCCAAAACAAGCTGCACAGACATGGAACTTGCTAAAAGGTACAAAATGAGTGACTTTCAGACCCGGGTAATAAGAATAGTTGACACTAGGATGAGGGCAAACAAAGAATCTGTTTCAATGCCTCAAGTACACGACCCAAACCAGGACCCTGAACCTGCTGCAACACCTGAAATAAGCGACACAAACAAACCATCCACGCGAGTGATCAGAATAGTCGTTAACAGGAGGATACCGGCAGACATATGTAGTCACACCCGGAAAAGCCTGGAGTGTCTGGCTGAGGTAGCAGCCAAATGTGCTCCGTTAGATGTTCAATCTGCCGAAGAGGATGGATAGATAGACGCATGTTACTTATCATTATAACAAACTTCACAACATGACGTCTCAGGAAGAAAAAAAATGTGTGAAAGGGTATAACCCTAAGCTAAGGGGTGGGGAATAGTCTGCCTCTTGTCTTCTGTATTCGTTTTACTGTAATTGTACATACCAGGCCTTTGTCTTAGCAATTGTCTTCTCCACCTTGTTCATTTGATATGTACATAATCCCAGCAACAGTCTTTTGTGTTTTTGTCATTGTGTCCACTGTGGATTTAGTGTATTTGTTAATCTTATCCCATTTTGTATTTAGTTGTTCTGATTGTACTTCTGTGGCTGTTGACAATGTAATAAAAATTTGTGTTTTGTACTAAGGGAATTACTGCAGTCTTAGTATCCATGCTAATTTCAGGGTATTTGTTTTCGTTACACATACAAATGTTATTTGACTAAAAGCAAAGACTGTAAACCAAAACAGATTTGCCCACTAATCTTTAAGCTAGAAAATAAATTGTTAGGAAACAACCACAGCGTTTATCTTGACTCAAGGCTTTTCCTTTCATTCTGTTTTTGATGTATACATTCTTGCAATAATATCCTGTGGGTAATACTTGTGATAATTTTGTGTATATTACTGTTGTCTCATGTAAAAATGAAGCTCGCAGAATAAACAGTGCAATTGTATACATGGATACCAATGCTTCATAATAAAACATATTTGAAACTAGAAGAACAACCACAGTGAGATTCAGGCATCAACAAGATTAGAACCAGTGATCTGGTCCATATCCCTGTAGCTAGTCCACGGCTCCATCAGGGGTAGGGACAACCTTTGTTTTTTCAGGGAAGTGTATATTGGGTAAGGTTGGAAAACAAAAGTTGAAATCCAGAAGGTAAATGTTGAACTTTTGTTGCACACGTCCAGATGATGCTGCGTACCATTTTGGGCAATGACGCTGTACGTGTGATTTAGGCGTAAAAGCCTTTTCTAATATTTGACTCAGACCCTCGATCACACCTACAGCATCATCAATCAGTCCAATGTATTTATAAAGCCCTTTTTACATTGGCCAATGTCACAAATTGCTATACAGAAACCCAGCCTAAAACCCCAAACAGCAAGCACCATGGCTAGGAAAAACTCTCTAGAAAGGAGAAACAAAAGAGAACAATCACTATTTAGAGGACGGCTACAACAGGAGTTTCAGTGTTTGATAATATATGCATGGGAATATATTCCTGACCTGAATGGGAACGGGAGACTTGGGCATCCAAGTCTCTCGCTCAAGATTTTTTTATTATTATTATTATTTTTTGTCTTTTAGAAACGCTAGTTGTTTTTAGGAAGAAACCTAGAGAGGAACCAGGCTCTGAGGGGTGGCCAGTCCTCTTCTGGCTGTGCCGGGTGGAGATTATAACAGAACATGGCCAAGATGTTCAAACGTTCATAGATGACCAGTAGGGTCAAATAATAATTACAGTGGTTGTAGAGGGTGCAACTGGTCAGCACCTCGGGAGTAAATGTCAGTTGGTTTTTCATAGCCGATAATTCAGAGTTTGAGACAGCAGGTGCGGTAGAGAGAGAGGGAGAGAGAGTCGAAAACAGCAGGTCTGGGACAACGTAGCACATCCGGTGAACAGGTCAGGTTTCCATAGCCGCAGGCAGAACAGTTGAAACTGGAGCAGCAGCACGACCAGGTGGACTGGTGACAGCAAGGTGTCATCAGGCCAGGTAGTCCTAAGGAATGGTCCTAGGGCTCAGAACCTCAGAGAGAATTAGAGGGACCATACTTAAATTCACACAGGACACCGGATAAGACAGGAGAAATACTCCAGATATAACAGACTGACCCTAGCTCCCTGACACATTAGCTATTGCAGCATAAATACTGGAGGCTGAGACAGGAGGGGTCGGGAGACACTGTGGCCCTGTCCGACGATACCCCCGGACAGGGCCAACCAGGCAGGATATAACCCCACCCACTTTGCCAAGGCACAGCCCCCACACCACTGAAGGGATATCAACAGACCACCAACTTACTATTCTGAGACAAGGCCGAGTATAGCTCACGAAGATCTCCCCCACGGCATGAACCCGAGGGTGGCGCCAACCCAGACAGGAAGATCACGTCAGTGACTCAACCCGTTCAAGTGACGCACCCCTCGTAGGGACGGCATGCAAGCGCACCAGTAAACCAGTGACTCAGCCCCCATAATAGGGTTAGAGGCAGAGAATTACAGTGGAGAGAGGGGAACCGGCCAAGCAGAGACTCTCACATGGATAGGCAGACCATTCCATAAAAATGGAGCTCTATAGGAGAAAGCCCTGCCTCCAGCTGTTTGTTTAGAAATTCTAGGGACAATTAGGAGGCCTGCGTCTTGTGACCGTAGCGTACATGTAGGTATGTACGGCAGGACCAAATCGGAAAGCTAGGTAGGAGCAAGCCCATGTAATGCTTTGTAGGTTAGCAGTAAAACCTTGAAATCTTTTGTTCAGATATCGGTAAGTGGACTGGAGGCAGGGCATGAAAGGGATAACGAATCCAGTTGTTTGTCATCCGTTTCGGGAAAATACCTGCGTAATTGCGCACCCAACTCACTCAGGTGCTTCGCTATATCACATTTGACATTGTCCGTAAGCTTGAGTTCATTTGCACACAAAAAATCATACAGTGATGGAAAGACCTGTGTGTTGTCCTTGTTAATGCAGACAGAGAAGAGCTCCAGCTTCTTAATCATAGCCTCAATTTTGTCCAGCACATTGTATATAGTTGCGGAGAGTCCCTGTAATCCTACATTCAGATCATTCAGGTGAGAAAAAACATCACCCAGACAGGCCAGTCGTGTGAGAAACTCATCATCATGCAAGTGGTCAGACAAGTGAAAACTTTAAGCTCGTCTCTCAATTTAAAAAAAACTGTTAATACTTCTCCCCTTGATAACCAGCGCACTTCTGTATGATGTAAAAGTGTTACATGGTCGCTGCCCATATCATTGCATAATGCAGAAAATACACAAGAGTTCAGGGGCCTTGCTTGCTTTAACAAAGTTAACCATTTTCACTGTAGTGTCCAAAACGTCTTTCAAGCTGTCAGGCATTCCCTTGGCAGCAAGAGCCTCTCTGTGGATGCTGCAGTGTACCCAAAGTGGCGTCGGGAGCAACTGCTTGCACATGCGTTACCACTCCACTATGTCTCCCTGTCATGGCTTTTGCGCCATCAGTACAGATACCAACACGAGCAGCAGCTATGTTTGGCTACATACAGACTGTTAGTGGAATTCCCGTGAGAGAGTAACGGTTAATGTGATTGGATGTTAATAATTTGACTAGGCTACCTGTATTTGACATTGTGTTATTTTGCTGAACACTAGATGGTTTAATTTTATTTTTGGCAGTGAAACGAGGCTACTCAGGCTAGAGAGAAAAAACTCACCCAAATGTATAGCCCCGTTGGAAAATATAAATGTACTGTTTGAAAATGTGAATCACATTTTTATTTGGCATACCCTCGACAGCATTGAGAGTAAGCGTACCCCAGTTGAGAATGCCTCATCTAGGTTAAATTGAGTTCCTCAGCTAGGTGGTTAGGTGGAGGGAGTCTGGAAGGGCATCTAGGAATCTTTGGGTTGTCCGAGAATATATAGCACGGCTTTTGATGATCCTTGGTTGGGGTCTGAGCAGATTATTTGTTGTGATTGCAAACATAATAAAATGGTGGTCCGATAGTCCAGGATTATGAGGAAAAACATTAAGATCCAGAATTTTTATTTCACGGGATAAACTAGGTCCAGAGTATGACTGTGGCAGTGAGTAGGTCCGGAGACATGTTGGACAAAACCCACTGAGTCGATGATGGCTCTGAAAGCCTTTTGGAGTGGGTCTGTGGACTTTTCCATGTGAATATTAAAGTTACCAAATATTTGAATATTATCTGCCATGACTGCAAGGTCCGATAGGAATTCAGGGAACTCAGTGAGGTACGCGGTATACGGCCCAGGAGGCCTGTAAACAGTAGCTATAAAAAGTGATCGAGTAGTCTGCATAGATTTCATGACTAGAAGCTCAAAAGATGAAAACACAGTAATTTTTTTTGTAAATTGAAATTTGCTATCGTAAATGTTAGCAACACCTCCGCCTTTGCGGGATGCGCGGGGGATATGGTCACTAGTGTTACCAGGAGGAGAGGCCTCATTTAATAACACAGTAAATTAATCAGGCTTAAGTCACGTTTCAGTCAGGCCAATCGCATTAAGATTATGATCAGTGATTAGTTCATTGACTATAACTGCCTTGGAAGTGAGTGATCGAACATTATGTAGCCCTATTTTGAGATGTGATATCACAATCTCTTTCTATTATGACAGGAATGGAGGAGGTCTTTATTCCAGTGAGATTGCTAAGGCAAACACCGCAATGTTTAGTTTTGCCCAACCTAGGTCGAGGCACAGACACGGTCTCAATGGGGATAGCTGAGCTGACTACACTGACTGTGCTAGTGGCAGACTCCACTAAGCTGGCAGGCTGGCTAACAGCCTGCTGCCTGGCCTGCACCCTATCTCATTGTGGAGCTATGGGAGTTAGAGCCCTGTCTATGTTCGTAGATAAGATGAGAGCACCCCTCCAGCAAGGATGGAGTCCGTCACTTCTCAGGAGGCCAGGCTTGGTCCTGTTTGTGTGTGAGTCCCAGAAAGAGGGCCAATTATCTACAAATTATATCTTTTGGGAGGGGTAGAAAACAGTTTTCAACCAGCGATTGAGTAGTAAGACTCTGCTGTCGAGCTCATCACTCCCCGTGACTGGGAGGGGGCCAGAGACAATTAATCGATGCCAACACATCTTTCTAGCTGATTTACACGCTGAAGCTATGTTGCGCTTGGTGACCTCTGACTGTTTCATCCTAACGTCGTTAGTGCCGACGTGGATAACAATATCTCTACACTCGCCAGTTGTTACGTTCCCCAGTTTCTGTGTTGTGGTTTTGTTTGTATGTGTGTGTTTCAGGATGGCTTCCTGAAATTCCCCCAAGCAGCTGATTGGTCGGCCCCATTGCTAATTGGAACTGACCCCGCCCTCTCGTTAGAGGATACAGCTGTATCCCATTACAGACTCCTTCTCCAGCTAGAAAAGCCAGTGTTCCTTTGTTAAAGAGGGCTAATGGTTATGTTCTGTGTTAGTTGTTGCTCAGATATTATATATATATTTTTTGGTGAAGTATTTTGTAGCCGGTCCTGCGGCGGTATGTTTATGTCCAAAGGACTGTTTTGATTATTGAAATTGTTTGTATTATTCTTGTTTTGTTCCCAGGGGGGAAGGGGAAGGCACCTAGGGAGTGTTTAGGCGAGAGGCCTGCGGGCATACACAACCCGTAGTATTGACTGTCTATGCACACTAGGTAAGACCTGGGCATACATAACCCGTAGTATTAATGTCTATGCACACTAGGTAAGACCTGGGTGGACCACCCCCTGTATTTTGGTTAGTGCACCAGGTGGTGCTAAAAGATGAGTTAAGTAGTGGGTAGGCAGGTAAGGTAGGAAGGGGGAGGCTCTAACTTTTACTTTCTTTGCTTTGGTTCCGTCCAGCCCCTTTTCCCCAAATTCCTTCACACAGTAAATAAATTCCCAGTGAACGGTAAATTCTCTGCCTTTGTCATCCTTACCCGCACCTACAGTCCCATACCTCTTTCGCTCCACAGGGAGTTAAGTTGTGGCAGGGTGTTGCGTTCCCTCTTCCTAGAGGCGTACGTAACACCAGTTTTAGCCTTAGCCAGCACCATCTTCAGATTAGCCTTAACGTCGGTAGCCCTGCCCCCTGGTAAACAGTGTATGATCGCTGGATGATTCTTTTTAAGTCTAATACTGCGGGTAATGGAGTCGCCAATGACTAAGGTTTTCAATTAGTCAGAGGTAATGGTGGGAGGCTTCGGTCGTCTCAGACCCCGTAACGGGTGGAGAAGAGACCAGGGAAGGCTCGGACTCCAACTCGTTGCTTAATGCTGAGAACCGGTTGAAGGTTTCTGTCGGCTGAATGGGTGACACCGGTTGAGCATTCCTGAGGCCATGAGAAAATTGTCTGGCTGCGGAGACTGTGCGAGGGGATTTATACTACTATCTGTACTTATTGGTGGCACAAGTTGTTTCATCCTTTCCTACACTTAAATTAACCTTGCCTAACGATTGCATCTGAAGCTGGCTTTCAGCACGGCTGAAAGGCGATCGTTCTCCTGTTTATTATGAGTACAGTAACTGCAATTAGAAGGCATAATGTTAATGTTACTACTTGGCTTCGGCTGGTGGATGTCCTGTAGAACCATGTCCAGATAAAGTGTCTGGGGTGAAAGAGTTGAATGAAAAAAGAATGAGCGAGGGGATGGGAAAATAAAAGTAAAGTTGGCAGGTAGCAAAGTAATGTCAGCAACAAACCGCACAGCAGCACATAAGTCCACAAGTTGTGACAGGAAATCATGCGTTTTGGTACACCAGAATTACATTCATTTTCAATGGAACACTGCGTTTGCCTTTCAGCATTCTGTGTGGTGCATATGTTGGATTTATTGAACGTGCAGTTGAAGTAGGAAGTTTACATACACTTAGGTTGGAGTCATTTAAAACTCGTTTTTCAACCACTCCACAAATTTCTTGTTAACAAACTATAGTTTTGGCAAGTCGGTTAGGACATCTACTTTGTGCATGACACAAGTCATTTTTCCAACAATTGTTTACAGACATATTATTTCACTTATACTTCACTGTATCACAATTCCAGTGGGTCAGAACTTTACATACACTAAGTTGACTGTGCCTTTAAACGGCATGGAAAAGTACAGAAAATGATGTCATGGCTTTAGAAGCTTCTGTTAGGCTAATTGACATAATTTGAGTCAATTGGAGGTGTACCTGTGGATGTATTTCAAGGCCTACCTTCAAACTCAGTGCCTCATTGCTTGACATCATGGGAAAATCAAAAGAAATCAGCCAAGGCCTCAGAAAAAAGATTGTAGCCCCCCGCAAGTCTGGTTCATCCTTGGGAGCAATTTCCAAACGCCTGAAGGTACCACGTTCATCTGTACAAACGATAGTACGCAAGTATAAACACCATGGGACCACGCAGCCGTCATACCGCTCAGGAAGGAGACGCGTTCTGTCTCCTAGAGATGAACGTACTTTGGTGGGAAAAGTGCAACTCAATCCCAGAACAACAGCAAAGGACCATGTGAAGGTACAAAAGTATCTACAGTGAGCACCATAATTCATTGGACAGTGACCATTTTTTTGGTTCTGTTCTCTAATACTTTGAGTTTGGAAGGATACAATGACAATGATGGTGAAGTGCAGACTGTCAGCTTTAATTTGAGGGTATTTTCATACATATCAGATGAGCCGTTTAGAAATTATAGAAGCTTCTGTACAAAGTCCCCCCCATTTTTGGGCATCAAAACATTGGACAGTTTTAACATAATGTAGAATAAAGTAATCATTGTTAATATTTGGTCGCATATCCTTTGCATGCAATGACTGCTTGATGTTTGCGATGCATCGACATCACCAGACGCTGGGTATCTTCCCTGGTGATGCTCTGCCAAGCCTGTACTGCAGCCATCTTCAGTTCCTGCTTGTTTCGGGGACTTATTGCCTTCAGTCTCCTCTTCAGCATGTAAAATGCATGTTCAATTGGATTCAGATCTGGTGATTGACTCGGCCAGTCAAGGATTTTCAATTTTTTGGCCATCAAAAACCCCTTCGTTGCTCTAACACTATATTTAGAGTCATTGTCTTGTTGCATGATGAAGTGCCGTCCAATGAGTTTGGAGGCATTTGGTTTTATCTGAGCAGATAAAATATTTCTGTAGACTTCAGAATTCATTGTTCTACTTCTGTCTGCAGCCACATCATCGATGAAGACAAGTGAGTCTGTTCCACTGGCAGAACTACAGGCCCAAGCCATAACACCCCCTCCACCATCTTTCACAGATGAGGTGGTATGCTTTGGATCATGGGCATGTCTTTTTTTTCCACACTTTCCATCACTCTGGTACATGTTAATCTTTGTCTCATCTGTCCATAATACTTTTTTTCCAAAACTCTTGTGGCTCTTTTAGGTGCTTTTTAGCAAACTAATCTCACCTTCCTGTTCTTCAGGCTTATCAGTGGTTTGCATCTTGTAGTGCTGGTGTAGTCTTCTACGTATGGTAGACTTTGACACATCTACACCTGCATCCAGGAGAGTGTTTTTGATCTGTTGAGCTGTTGTCAGGGGGGTTTTCTTCACCATAGAGAGTATTCTCCGGTCATCCACTACAGTGGTCTTCCTCAGTCTACCGGGTCTTTTGACATTGAGTTCACCTGTTGTTTTTTTGTTGTTGTTAATGATGAACCAAACTGTTGACTTGGGCATGCCCAGGGTTTTGCAATGTTCCTGATTGATTGATTTTCATTTCTGAGCCTTATGACGGCGAGTTTCATTTGCATCGACACTGCTGTCTTCCTCATGTTGTCACACCCCAACAACAACCTCCAAAGGCAATAGCAACGTCTAGAATCAATGCTATTCATCAACAACTCTCCTGCATTCACTAATGACACAAATGAATACACCTGCCTTACGACACATCTGTGAAACCAATTCAACAAATACTTGTAGTACCTTAAAATGGGGGGACCATGTACAAAAGTTGCTGTTATTTCTAAACGGTTCATCCGATGTGTATGAAAATACCCTCAAATTAAAGCTGACAGTCTGCACTTCACCATCATTGTCATTATATCCTTTCAAACTCAAAGTGCTAGAGTACAAAACAAAAATAACAACAAAAAGTCACTATCCAATGAATTATGGTGCTTACTGTAAAACCAGTCCTATATCGACATAACCTGAAAGGCCGCTCAGCAAGGAAGAAGCTACTGCTCCAAAACCGCCATAAAAAAGCCAGACTACAGTTTACAACTGCGCATGGGGACAAAGATTGTACTTTTTGGAGAAATGTCCTCTGGTGTGATGAAACAAAAATAGAACTGTTTGGCCATAATGACCATCGTTATGTTTGGAGGAAAAAGGGGGATGCTTGCAAGCTGAAGAACACCATTCCACACGTGAAGCACGGGGGTGGCTGCATCATGCTGTGGGGGTGCTTTGCTGCAGGAAGGACTGGTGCACTTCACAAAATAGATGGCATCATGAGGGAGGAAAATTATGTGGATATATTGAAGCAACATCTCAAGACATCAGTCGGGAAGTTAAAGCTTGGTCGCATATGGGTCTTCCAAATGGACAGTGACCCCAAACATACTTCCAAAGTTGTGGCAAAATGGCTTAAGGACAAAGTCAAGGTATTGGAGTGGCCATCCCAAAGCCCTGACCTCAATCCCATAGAATATTTGTAGGCAGAACTGAAAGCGTGTGCAAGCAAGGAGGCCTACAAACCTGACTCAGTTACACCAGCTCTGTCAGGAGGAATGGGCCAAAATTCACCCAACTTATTGTGGGAAGCTTGTGGAAAGCCACCTGAAACGTTTGACCCAAGTTAAACAATTTAAAGGCAATGCTACCAAATACTAATTGAGTGTATGTAAACTTCTGACCCACTGGGAATGTAATGAAAGAAATAAAAGCTGAAATAAATCATTCTCTACTATTATTCTGACATTTCACATACTTAAAATAAAGTGGTGATCCTAACTGACCTAAGACAGGGAATCTTTACTTGGATTAAATGTCAGGAATTGTGGAAAAACTGAGTTTAAATGCATTTGGCTAAGGTGTATGTAAACTTCCGACTTCAACTATATGCATCATTGTATGCCTGGAAGCTTGACAGAAATGGTATCCAGATGATGCTGCGTACCATTTCGCGCAATTGTCAGACCGACAGTGTCATTGGGTTTGGTACAGCAGAAGTACATTCATTTCAAATGGAATGCTGTGTTTGCAGTGGTGCGTTCTGTGTGGTGTATATCCAACGTAAGCATCAAATTGTATGCATAGACTTGACAGATATAGTAGCAAAAGGTGAATTGAACTTTTGTTGCACACATTCAGTAAAAACGTTTGACTGCAGAATTTATTAACTAGCTTTAATGGAATGTTGCTGTCGGTCTGATCGAGGCGGCACCTGCTGCTCTAACAGCTAGATCACACCTACAGAGTCATTGGTCCGCAGCATGATCTGGATATGTGTGCAACAAAAGTTCAACATTCACCTTCTGCTACCATTTCTGTTAAGTGGTCTACGCCTAGTTTGATGCCTACGTTCGATAAACCCAACGTATACCCCACACAGAACGCACTGCAAGGCAATGCTACAAGGCAAACGCAGCGTTCCATTGGAAATGAATGTTCTTCTGGTGTACCATGACACTATCGGTGTGATCGAGGCATAAGCTCCACCCCACTGATAATTGTGCTAGAAAACAGATAGGCCGGTATTCAAGGCGTGTTACACAGAAGAACAGCACACAGGATACCCAACAATGCACCTTTTACAGGCATTGTTCCTGACGTTTGTATTTAGGGTAAACACTGCCCATGTCGGGTCAAGCGTAAATTACCTAAGTCTGTTCTAATGCGCTGCTCTATAACAGGCATTGGATTGAAACCTGGCCTTTTAGGCAGCGATTCAATCCAAATAAGTGCTTTTGAGCAGCTAGTCAAAGTTGACTTGAAGGTATTTTATGATTGAGTCGACATGTGCAGTGTTTCCACTGAATTCAATATATCCAAACATTGGGGAAAATGCCGTAAAAGCTGCGTCGTTGGCTGTCCAGTGTGCTGCACTGTGAATTGAATCCAGGCCTTAGAACCCCCCCCCCCCCCATCAGGATTTGAACCAGGGACCTACCACATGGAAAGACTTATGTCCTCCATTCACCTGCTTCCATAGAGAGGTTCCTTGATTTCACTCATCTATACACCAATCACTAAGCTTTGCCCACTGATAGGAAGAAATCGCCAATGTGATTCAAACCAGTGACCTGCTGCCTGGCAACCTGATTCCGGTTGTACACATTTTGCATCTGGGGACAGCTCGGTTCTTGACGGAATTTGCACTGAAGTCGTATACACTAAATGGCCCTGTCAGTACAGATGAAGGGTTTAAATTTTAGACAGTTTGCTACAACAGGAAAATAATCCTGCAGCAACAGGAAATGTGTATTATATGGATTATAATTAATGGACATTTTTGTAGGGTTTGATAAATTTTTCATAAGGGAAAATCACGTCTGACATTTCAAAGTGGAAATTATAAACTTCAGAAGTCTTTTTAAACCTCAAATACACCAAGTAAAAAATTTCCTCCAACAGGGTGATCAAATTAAGAACCTATATCTGTACAGCGATTAGATCTTAAACTCCACTCTTGCTGTTTAAGTAGTTTAGACATCCTGGACCCACTCACTGTAAGCGCCCATTGAGCAAACTTTCATCCAAACAATTACATTAGAACAAAGGTAGCTCTTCTTCGAGGAACAACTGAATGCATTCAACCGAAATGTCTTCAGCATTTAACATGACCCCTCTGAATCAGAGGTGCTGGTGGCTGCCTTCCCAGGGAGCAGTTGTTGTTGTTAACTGGCTATGTCATACCACTTTTATAATAATGGGATGCAATGCAAACATGGTCATTCTTGAATAAGAAAAATGATCTCAATAGTAGAGGTCGAACGATTATGGTTTTTCAACGCCAATACCGATTATTTGGTGACCCAAAAAAAGCCGATGCTGATTTATATCGGCCGATTTTTTTATTTTATTTTTTAAATTAATTTATTTGTAATAATGACAATTACAACAATACTGAATGAACACTTATTTTAACTTAATATAATACATCAATAAAATCAATTTAGCCTCAAATAAATAATGAAACATGTTCAATTTGGTTTAAATAATGCAAAAACACAGTGTTGGAGAAGAAAGTAAAAGTGCAATATGTGCCATGTAAAAAAGCTAACGTTTAAGTTCCTTGCTCAGAACATGAGAACATATGAAAGCTGGTGGTTCCTTTTAACATGAGTCTTCAATATTCCCAGATAAGAAGTTTTAGGTTGTAGTTATTATAGGACTATTTCTCTCTATACCATTTGTATTTCATTTACCTTTGACTATTGGATGTTCTTATAGGCACTTTAGTATTGCCAGTGTAACAGTATAGCTTCCGTCCCTCTCCTCGCTCCTACCTGGCTCGAACCAGGAACATATCGACAACAGCCACCCTCGAAGCAGCGTTACCCATGTAGAGCAAGGGGAACAACTACTCCAAGTCTCAGAGCGAGTGACGTTTGAAACGCTATTAGCGCACACCCGCTAACTAGCTAGCCATTTCACATCGGTTACACCAGCCTAATCTTGGGAGTTGATAGGCTTGAAGTCATAAACAGCACAATGCTTGACGCATTGCGAAGGGCTGCTGGCAAACGCACGAAAGTGCTGTTTGAGCGCTTACGAGCCTGCTGCTGCCTACCATCGCTCTGTCAGACTGCTCTATCAAATCATAGACTTAATTATAACATAATAACAAACAGAAATACGAGCCTTAGGTCATTAATATGGTCGAATCCGGAAGCTATCATCTCGAAAACAAAACGTTTTTCTTGTCAGTGAAATACGGAACCGTTCCGTATTTTATCTAACGGGTGGCATCTCTAAGTCTAAATATTCCTGTTACATTGCACAACCTTCAATGTTAAGTCATAATTACGTAAAATTCTGGCAAATTAGTTCGCAACGAGCCAGGCGGCCCAAACTGTTGCATATACCCTGACTCTGCGTGCAATGAACGCAAAATGACACAATTTCACCTGGTTAATATTGCCTGCTAACCTGGATTTCTTTTAGCTAAATATGCAGGTTTAAAAATATATACTTCTGTGTATTGATTTTAAGAAAGGAATTGATGTTTATGGTTAGGTACAGTCGTGCAACGATTGCTTTTTTCGCAAATGCGCTTTTGTTAAATCATCCCCCGTTTGGCGAAGTCGGCTGTCTTTGTTAGGAAGACAGTCTTCACAGTTTGCAACGAGCCAGGCGGCCCAAACTGCTGCATATACCCTGACTCTGTTTGCAAGAGAAGTGACACATTTTCCCTAGTTAAAAGAAATTCATGTTAGCAGGCAATATTAACTAAATAAGCAGGTTTAAAATATATACTTGTGTGTTGATTTTAAGAAAGGCATTGATGTTTATGGTTGGAGCAACGTGTACCTAAGTGATTATATGCAACGCAGGACAGGCTAGAAAACTTGTAATATCATCAACCATGTTTAGTTAACTAATGATTATGATTGATTGTTTTTTATAAAGATAAGTTTAATGCTAGCTAGCAACTTACCTTGGCTTCTTACTGCATTTGCGTAACAGGCGGCTCCTCGTGGAGTGCAATGTAAAGCAGGTGGTTAGAGCGTTGGACTAGTTAACCGTAAGGTTGCAAGATTGAATCCCTGAGCTGACAAGGTAAAAATCTGTCGTTCTGCCCCTGAACAAGGCAGTTAACCCACCGTTCCTAGGCCGTCATTGAAAATAAGAACGTGTTCTTAACTGACTTGCCTAGTTAAATAAAAGGTAAAATATATATATATATATATATATATATATATATATATTTTAAATCGGCGTCCAAAAATACCAATTTCAGATTATGAAAACTTGAAATCGGCCCTAATTAATCGGTCGACCTCTACTCAATACCTCCCTTTTTCCTTTGCTGGGGTCCTGTGGATGTGGGCCATAAATATAGTACCATCATTTGAAACATTTTAGCCTTTTATTTGTTTATGTTTGTAACAAGACCCTTCTCTGTAGTAAGGTTTATCAATTCCTATAGCCTTACATATTCTTCACAGAATGTTCACCAGTTTGCCACACACTAAGTACAGGAGACATGAAGAAAGTATTGACGGACAAAAAAATTGAAAAGATGCAGTTTTATTATTGCTTGGAATACTGCACACTTAAAATCATGGTACACCCATACACACAGCACTGAACTAGGGTAGAGCTTCTAGCTCTTGGCTCTTCTCCCGAACATACAGCAGGAAGAAGTTACCCCCTAACCACTGATAAAGGGTGAGATATTTTTCATCAACCTAAAGCTTAAGGTTAGGATTGGGGGTAAGGTAATCAGATCCTAGAGCTGCATTTACCTTGAGCCTTCTCCCCTAGAGCCTATCGTGCACTAAATATCACTGTACTTCAACACATCTACCCATTAAAAAGGAGCCTGGCGATACAAAATACAGATCAGATGGATTAAACAGGGTTCTCCCCAAAGAATGTAAGGAGGGGCGCTGCGCCACCGTGTGGACTGGCTGCGCCACTATGTAAAAAACAACCCCACCAAAGTTTGCAGGAAATGGGAATTACAGGCGTTCACTGTACTCAGCAGCAGCACCACCACCACCGTCTTAAAAAATCCTGGGGAGAACCCTGGATTAACCAATCGACAGCTTCTCTAAACAACTGCAAGATTGACAGAAAGAACAAAAATCCACCTACTGAACATATTTAACTAAAATAAACAAAAAAAATGACTATCAAGTTCACAATTACATCCTTTACCATTTCCCTAACTTCCCCAGACATCCACCCCCCCTGGCCCTAACCCCACATCCACCTCCCCTGGCCCTAACCCCACATCCACCCCCCCCTGGCCCTAACCCCCCCCCCTGGCCCTAACCCCACATCCCCCCCCCCCCCCCCCCCGGCCCTAACCCCACATCTACCCCCCCCCCCCCTGGCCCTAACCCCACATCCACCCCCCCCTGGCCCTAACCCCACATCCACCCCCCCCCCCCCCCCCTAACCCCACATCCACCCCCCCCCCCCCTGGCCCTAACCCCACATCCCCCCCCCGGCCCTAACCCCACATCCACCCCCCCCCCCCCCCCTGGCCCTAACCCCACATCCACCCCCCCCCCCCCTGACCCCACATCCACCCCCCCCCCTTGGCCCTAACCCCACATCCACCCCCCCCCCGGCCCTAACCCCACAAGAAGTATCATCTTGTTCCTCTTCTCCCTCTGCTCAGTAGTGGCCTGTGGAGACAGGAGGGAGACACAGACATTGAGGCCCAACCACTGCGTCACTAGTATATTAGCCGTCAAGTTAACCATGTTAAGCGGTGCTAAGTCTGGTTGACTTACGTGGGGAGTAAGATCGCGAGCGTGAGCGAGACCGGTATGCCCCTCGGCTGTAGTACGGGGACGGAGACCTGCGCCTGGAGAGACAACACACAATAAGCATCCACCAACCAACTGCCACAGCCCTGCTTAGCAACCACTAACTATAACATCCAGGCCAGGTGTCTCACCTGTAAGACCTGTAGCACTCTCGGTCGTCGTAGCGATCGCAGCCACGGTCATAGCCTCTGTCGTAACCACGGTCACCGCCGCGGTCGTAATCCTTCGAGCTACGGCGAGATGAGCTTGAGCTGGGGCCGCCACTTCCTCCTCCACCGCCTCCGCTGCTGCTGCCGCCGCCGCCACCACCACTGGAAAACACACGTTTAGAGGATTCACTAAATGTAGAACGTGTGTGCATCACGTGGGCCATCCCAGATGCGTGAGTCTAAGGGAGACGGTCACTCACTATGTGGGCCGTCCCATGTATATCCCAGGGGTAGGAGTGTGTGGTCGTTTGGTGATGGAGAAATCCACCCTGATCCTCCGTCCATCCAACTCCATTCCATTAGCTCTCTCCTTAGCCTGAAACAGAGAGAGGGAGGGTGGAGGAGAGGGACAAAGATGTTTAGAGAAGAGTATTCCCCTTCAACACCATGCTCACTCAAGTTCTGATTCTTCTCTGTTCTTCCCCAGCAATATCCCCTTCCTCCCTCCCTGCATTCCTACCTCATTGGCGTCCTCTCGGACTTCGAAGTAGACGAAGGCGAAGCCGCGGGAGCGTCGTGACTGCTGGTCGTAGACGATGCTGACGTCAGCCAGGGGGCCGTACTTGGAGAACACGTCTCTCAGGTCTCTCTCTGTGGTGTACAGGCTCAGACCAAACACACCCAGGCAGCAGTTCGGGTCCGGGTTGGCCTATAGAGAAGGATAGAGTTTGTGTGTGGGGTTTGCCTAAGAGCGTCTCGTCTCCAGAGGTGTGCGTGTGTACACGTACCCGGTTGCCAATGTGCCTGCGGCGGTTGGACATGGGGGAGTGGCTGTGGCTCCGACGGCGGCGGTATTCCCCGCTTCGGGAACGGCTACGGGAACGGCGGCGGTGGGAACGGGAGCGAGAGCGGGAATAATGCCTGCGGGAGCTTCTATGGGAACGAGACCTGGGGAAAATAAAATAAAGGACATGTTAAGAACATTTAAAGCAGGGTGTACCTTCAGGCGTTTGGAGATTGCTCCCAAGGATGAACCAGACTTGTGGAGGGTCCACAATTTTTTTTCTGAGGTCTTGGCTGATTTCTTTTGATTTACCCATGATGTCAAGCAAAGAGGCACTGAGTTTAAAGGTAGACCTTGAAATACATCCACAGGTACACCTCCAATTGACTCAAATTATGTCAATTAGCCTATCAGAAGCTTCTAAAGCCATGACATCATTTTC
The DNA here is from genome assembly GCF_965601325.2 of Salmo salar. Classification (NCBI taxonomy): domain Eukaryota; kingdom Metazoa; phylum Chordata; class Actinopteri; order Salmoniformes; family Salmonidae; genus Salmo; species Salmo salar. The sequence goes on from NC_138307.1 coordinate 13,706,818, forward strand.
TGGACTTTTCCAAGCAGTTTAAAGGCACAGTCAACTTAGTGTATGTAAACTTCTGACCCACTGGAATTGTGATACAGTGAATTATAAGTGAAATAATCTGCCTGAAACAATTGTTGGAAAAATTACTTGTGTCATGCACGAAGTAGATGTCCTAACCGACTTGCCAAAATTATAGTTTGTTAACAAGAATATTGTGGAGTGGTTGAAAAACGAGTTTTAATGACTCCAACCTAAATGTATGTGAACTTCTGACTTCAACTGTATGTGACCTTATAGAAATGTATCATATTTGGACTGCTTGCGGTCAATTTGCAGTCTACAAATGATTTGTAACTATGTTCCAGCCCCCTGACCATCCACTCAAGAAAGAAAAATCAGCCCACGGCAGAATCTAGTTGATGGTCCCTGATTTAAAGAGTTTAGAAACAAAAACAACATGAATAAAGCCATAACACAAAAACAACAAGCTCTTTATGTGGACCTGAACAAAAATACACACTACGCTACCCAGCAGCTCCTAAAAGAGTCACCACAAAACTTAAAGCCTCCTTGGAGCTGGGGTTCTTACCTGGACTTGGAGCGGGATCGGGAGTGGGACTTAGACCTGGAGTGTCTGGAGCCATCTTTGGAGCGGGCTGGGGAATGGGCCAGGGAGCGGCTGGCAGACTTCCCAGAACCCCTTGGGCTCACACTCCTGGAAGCGGACCGCGAGTCCTGAACAGGCCAGATACACATAAATACAGGTCAAAATCAAAAATACAGAAACGGTCAGGATAGAGAGAGAGGAGGTACAGAAGGAACCTCGCTCAAACCTGCTACAGGCCCCTCTAATATTTCTGCTCCAGTAGTTTAAGAAAAAAAATCATAACATTTCATTAACGACAGGTATTTGTTGTAACTAGATCTGCCTGTTACAGGCGACCAAAGGAAATCATATAGGCTTAAAGTAGAGGTGTTAATCTAGTTTAATCTTAACACAGTTCTATGATGAGCGGATTGTTCTCTTACACTCTAGGCAGCGTAGCAGAGTTTAACCTTGCGTGTTGAGGACTAGGTAATGTGTCTGAGATGGAGGAGCAGTTGGCATGCATGCTTAAGAAGTGTTTCTCACACCATCCCTTAGGGGGACCCCACTGTTGCACATTTCTGTTTTAGTACACCTGATTCAATTTGAGAAAGAGCTTGAGATTTTGTTGAATCAGGTGTACCAATGGTGGAATAGAACAAACAGGTGTAATGACGGGGGTCCTTGAGGGATGGCTTGGGAAACACTGCTTTAGAAAACAGAAGGAGAGAGGGAGAGAGAAATAGGATTGTAGTAATAACATAGCAGGCTATAGGGAATTAACCATACCCCCGAACACTTCTCATAACTTCATCACTTCTTTAACTTCATAACTTCAAAACAACCATCTCTTTTCTTCTTTCTTCCGTTTCACACCATTTCTGACTTCATTTTTCTCTCCTCTTCCCCCACTTCCTTCCTCCCATTTGATTTCTGCCATTACATCACTCTACCAGTGGACAGCGTGGCCGCTCGCTTCTGCCAGCTTCATTTTACATTAGCATGCATCAACACCATCAGCTTCATCAAATATGCCCTTTAACAACTTCAAACTTCATATCTGAAACTTCTTCCGCCATTTTGCTTCTTCCCAACTCAACCTTAACAAAAAACAGACAAGGATGATAAAAAGTGTTGGTTTTTTTATAAGAGCTACAGAGGTCAAAATGTGCAAAAACCAGGCTCGTAACACTCAAATCAGACTAAGTTGTCTCACCTGAAAAGCATTAAATCAAAGCAATGTTAAGGAAATATGTATATTGATTTCTCTGAAATGCACAACATCAGAATATGATGAATGAAGACTAGAAAAGTTATAAAATCATGGTGTTCTTTAATCCTAGTCCGAGGGTCACACAAGGTGTGCAGGCTTTTGATCCAGCCCAGTACTAGCACATCTGGCTCGTCAAGCCCTTGGACCAAGATTGAAGAACTGCTATAGTACATCTGAGTAAGGGTTTAAAGTAAATTAGCTACTTCTTTCAAGGCCCCACTCAGTATAACATTTGTTCATGTGTGACTAAAAAGAAAAATGGCTTTTGCAGAAGGACCATTACAGTGCAACTAAATATAGGACTAACAACTTTAGAAAAGAGACAGTACTCTCACATGGGTGGTGCCATGTTGAAGAGCTTGATACATTATAACTGGCTAATAGCTACAGAGTTTACGCCGGATAATGTGATATAACCAAAGATTGTTGGTGTCCATTACTGGGCAATAGAGAAAGGCCCCATGTAAACCGCCGCCATAGATTTTTCAACTAACCTGTTCTTGGTGATACTTTTCCCCTGAATCGAGAACAAAGAAGTTTCTTTAAAAAGTCTGTTTTGAATTGCCGGCGGCTCTACAAAAACCAGCGAAAACTGTTCTATACCGCGCAAGATGGTTCCTCGCCAGCTTAGCTGCCGCACATCTAGGAATTCCCAGCATCTTTGCAGAAACTAGTAGTTTCTATGCAATGCGGCCATGTGTAGAAGTAGATGACAGCGCATTATATAGTGCGACCAAGACAAAGAACTACACACATGCTAAAAGCATATCTCACTCCATACAAAACATGGATTTATAATTTTTCAGAATGTGTGTTTTTTGTAGAACCACCTGTAACTGAATTTTTTAAGACTTTCCTCGTTCGAGTCGGTGGAAAAAGTACAGGTCAGTTAAAATCTATTGTGGCAGTTTGTATGCACAGGAGCGGCAGGTAGCCTAGTGGTTAAAGCGTTGGACTTGTAACCGAAAGGTTGCAAGATCGAATCCCCGAGCTGACAAGGTCAAAATCTGTCTTTCTGCCCCTGAACAAGGCCGTTAACCCACTGTTCCTAGGCCGTCATTGAAAATAAGAATTTGTTCTTAACTGACTTGCCTAGTTATATAAAGGTAAAAATAATTAAATACAACACACTCCCAATAGGGCAGAAGACTGTGTGTTGTTGAGATTCTGGATGGCCATTGGCCAGATAGCTAGCAACAATAAAAATATGCTGCCATGTGGGGAATCGTAGGTTGTTATTGCTACCATGTCTTGTTGACTCATGTCACATCTATGCTAAAATTCACTAGCTAACCAACAACTGTAATGATGCATGAGAGACGAGTGCTCATTGTGTAAATATATTTATGTTTTCAATAAACAGTGGAGGTGAAATATAGTTTAGATGTTGTCAACAATATATAGGCTGGTTTATACTTTGTCTATCAACATGTCTTTAGACAATATGAATGTGACAAGTGTCGCTAGTCAAAACAACACTTAATTTATACTCCGTGGACATAGCAGCGGGAAGATGTATATTTCAAAAAATATATATACAATTTGCCCTCGCTACAGCGGTCCGCTAATACAGTACTAGTAAAGGCCCAGTGCACTACTTTTGTGGGGGAAAAAAAATCTAATATATATATATATATATATAATAAAATGACATAAATAAAGTTCAACTTTCACCCTGTTGCTGCCATTGTCATGGTTACCTGACAGACAGTGCACAAGTTCTTAAATTCTCCGGTAGAATGACCTTTTATTTCGTCACACAACCGTAAACAATTTTCTGTAATTTTCTCGCCATTCATTTGTAAAAAAAACAAAAAAAAAAAAAACATTGTTTATTTTCCTGCAATAATGTAGGGTGTTCACTCTGACTGCTCTAGAATGAAGTGAAATACAGGTAAATGTCAACTTAGTTTTCTATGTCATTATGAATCACATTCAACTAATCAGATTGTTCTCTATAATATTATAACATTAATATGCTTGTACTTAACAGTGTTGATTAAATAAGAAAGTTAGTTTGTTGTGACAGTTGCTAGTTTAAACTGCCCAGCTCTTGGTTGCATCTCTTCCATTTTTCAGCATTGGGAGGTAACATTTCGAGGTGTCTCCGCAGTTTGGAACAATCAAATTAAACTTGATACCCTTGTCATTTTCAACACCAGATCAGTGGCTTTGTATTCCTCTAACCCCGGGCCTATCAACATTGAGAGGGGATGTTTCCATGGTGATTTAAAGGGAAATACTTAGAAATAACTATGAAAACTGCCACAGATTGTCTTCGGGGTAGATATTAAAATTCTGTCTTAGCGTTGTAAATTAATAAATATATAGACCCAATTTAGTTTTGTATTCCGCAGATTTCCTTTTGGAAAACCCCATGTTATCACACAGGAACCTGCAGCAACTAGCTAGCTTGTCCATTGATGTTTGAAGGCAGCGAAGTGAGAGAGTACGATTGAGCAGCAACCACTTTTTGAACATGGCCATAATGACATTCTATTCACTCTAATCATTCTAAATTCTGAGTAAATAGTCTAACTTGTGAACGATATGGTAGAAACAGAGTTCGGACTATTGATGCAATTCTCTATTGAATGCATATATTTTTAATAAACATTGATTAAAATAATTTTATGGATGTACACCCTAAATAATGAATAAAAATGTGCTTTATTTAAGACATTGACAGCTATGATATGGTCATTATTTGAACTGGCTAGCCAGCTAGCTAACAAGCTAGAAACTAACGAAAACATTGTTTAGAAAGTTACTTTTAGTTGCTTGGTTTGCTAGATTGAAATATACTGCATTACATTTTTAAACAGATGGGTTTATTGGTCTTAAAATACAGCAGTTATGCTATTTTGGATCACCAGGCAGCTGCTGTCTTGCAGCCTGTTATTATTGTGATTGTTGTCATGCAGCCTGTCATTTTTGCATTTATACTTTTTCATAATGACAACAAGTTTGATGTCAGACAACAATCGGATGTTAATGTCACTGCAACAACTGTCTACATACATGTCGATAGACCAACTGTAAACCAGCCTTAATTAAGCAAACACCTATTTTGCCCCATAGTTGCGCACTCGTCAGTTTTGTCGCAAAAACAACCTACCCGTCTATTGGCGTCTATGGGAGACACCCAGTTAAATTGACCGGAACTGACTCACCCACCCCTACGGTAAACGGCCTGAGTGAACCATCTTCATGTATCCACCATTTTTATGTCATGTCACATTATCTGGCGTACAATCTGTAATTAACTAACGAAGTTACTGCAGCAGTAAGTGAGGACGAAGTTAAACATTCCAGCCGTAAACCACTTCGCCAGTAAGCTACTAATCTATAGTTAGGTATATATTGCATTCACCTGCAATGATGAGTAAATGTACATTGGTAACTGTTTCTCGCCAGCAGTCTCAGACTCGTTAATTCAAAATGTACTTGATGTGAATTAGTTAACGTTAAAATAGCTGCAAACCACTTGGCCTGATTGGGCTTTAAATTGCAAAAATACACTGAAAAGACAACAATGTTAACATAAGTAAATGGATATCCAATTAGAAAATATAAAACGGTACAAAATCCATACAGTCGATGCAAATCAATGATCTTAACTACATCATGGTTGTGCCTAGCTAGGCTAGGACAAAATGGCGTCGTTGAGTCTGCTCATTTTAGGGCAAGAATATATCTTCGGTAGTTCGTGGTTGATAATACGCACCCGCTCGCCAAAATCCTTTTCGTTGTCGCTCATTTCTTGTCGATAGAAACTTAAATGATAGAAAATGAACTGGTTTATTTAGTTAGCTAATAATGTTATCAAGTGAAGCGAAACACTGGTACTCGCCTCCGTTTCGTTAGTGCCGTATTCACTGAGTCAGAACCGGATGTGACGCGTGTACAACCACAGTGAGTAGACGGGAAAGTCTAAACCAGATAGGAAGAGTAGCCCAATTTGGCGGAAAAACGGTCTCCCTCCAACAGATGGCGTTTTTTTTCGTTGTTTCGCCCACCAAACAAGGAGTTTTTGTATGGAGGGCAATGAATGGCTCATTTGCTACCTGAGGTTTATTTGATCGAATAGAAGTTTGGTAATGCTTAAGTTGTTACGAGTGTATTACGAGAGACGTATATCAGTTTATCCATAATCTTTGGTAGGGACGTCCCAAGGACCCGGATAACACTAAATGTAAAAATAAAAATAAATAAATAAAAAAACACTAAATGTGTTGATCCAGAGAGAAACTATACAAAATGTTAGTTTTTCCAGCTGGATTAACATTATTGACCCTTCATTAAACGACAGGGGCAATGCTCAGGATGTAATAATGTAAAGTGAACTGATAATCACATTTTTCAGGTTTTCTGCATGTTCAGCTTGAGTGCAGGCACTTTGAACAGTCCCAAGTCGTTGCATTTACCAGGGAGTCAAACTAAGAAAATACGTTTGAATACATTTAAAACTGATACCAACGTACCACAACTACAGACCAGTATCCCTTCTTTCTTTTCTCTCCAAAACTCTTGAACGTGCCGTCCTTGGCCAGCTCTCCTGCTATCTCTCTCAGAATGACCTTCTTGATCCTAATCAGTCAGGTTTCAAGACTGGGCATTCAACTGAGACTGCTCTTCTCTGTGTCACGGAGGCTCTCCGCACTGCTAAAGCTAACTCTCTCTCCTCTGCTCTCATCCTTCTAGACCTATCTGCTGCCTTTGATACTGTGAACCATCAGATCCTCCTCTCCACCCTCTCCGAGTTGGGCATCTCCGGCGCGGCCCACGCTTGGATTGCGTCCTACCTGACAGGTCGCTCCTACCAGGTGGCGTGGCGAGAATCTGTCTCCGCACCATGCGCTCTCACCACTGGTGTCCCCCAGGGCTCTGTTCTAGGCCCTCTCCTATTCTCGCTATACACCAAGTCACTTGGCTCTGTCATATCCTCACATGGTCTCTCCTATCATTGCTATGCAGACGACACACAATTAATCTTCTCCTTTCCCCCTTCTGATAACCAGGCGGCGAATCGCATCTCTGCATGTCTGTCAGACATATCAGTGTGGATGACGGATCACCACCTCAAGCTGAACCTCGGCAAGACGGAGCTGCTCTTCCTCCCGGGGAAGGACTGCCCGTTCCATGATCTCGCCATCACGGTTGACAACTCCCTTGTGTCCTCCTCCCAGAGTGCTAAGAACCTTGGTGTAGTAGAGTGATGTTGTTCCCCTAGATTATGCACCAAGTTGCGCACAAGGACAGTTCAAGTAGGCCAGGTCAAGAGGGGATGTTAATAAGTTAATAATAATAATTCAATGTGTTTTCTTTATTTAATTACAGCAGCATAGTTAATGTTATTTTTCGGTGTACAAACATTTTTTGTAAATACACCTAATTGTAAAAGTTTGTATATTTTGGTTTGGTCCATCGCGGGTTATCCGTACTTACGTACCCTTTTATCGTTCTCTTTTGCCGGACCTTCAGCTAGCAAGGTGCCCGAGAGCTGTGACTGCACCGAGGGCTAACATATTGTGTGTTGTCTCTTCGTGTGCAGGTCGAATAAAAATGATTCTACCAACAGAATTCCAGTTGTGGCAGTGTCCTAAATAAAAATACACAACGCAGAACGAACCACGCTACATTGGCGTGATCCTGGACAACACCCTGTCGTTCTCCACTAACATCAAGGCGGTGACCCGATCCTGTAGGTTCATGCTCTACAACATTCGCAGAGTACGACCCTGCCTCACACAGGAAGCGGCGCAGGTCCTAATCCAGGCACTTGTCATCTCCCGTCTAGATTACTGCAACTCGCTGTTGGCTGGGCTCCCTGCCTGTGCCATTAAACCCCTACAACTCATCCAGAACGCCGCAGCCCGTCTGGTGTTCAACCTTCCCAAGTTCTCTCACGTCACCCCGCTCCTCCGCTCTCTCCACTGGCTTCCTGTTGAAGCTCGCATCCGCTACAAGACCATGGTGATTGCCTACGGAGCTGTGAAGGGAACGGCACCTCCATACCTTCAGGCTCTGATCAGGCCCTACACCCAAACAAGGGCACTGCGTTCATCCACCTCTGGCCTGCTGGCCCCCCTACCTCTGAGGAAGCACAGTTCCCGCTCAGCCCAGTCAAAACTGTTCGCTGCTCTGGCACCCCAATGGTGGAACAAGCTCCCTCACGACGCCAGGACAGCGGAGTCAATCACCACCTTCCGGAGACACCTGAAACCCCACCTCTTTAAGGAATACCCCCCCCCCCCCCCCTTAAAAGATTTAGATGCACTATTGTAAAGTGGTTGTTCCACTGGATATCATAAGGTGAATGCACCAATTTGTAAGTCGCTCTGGATAAGAGCGTCTGCTAAATGACTTAAATGTAAATGTAAATGTAAACTAACCATGGTCTTAACCAGTAGAGAACAACCTCTGTTTGAGAAACTTTTTTAATAGAAAACAAATATAGTCATACAGTATCTATGTACAACTCTTGGTTCTGAAATCTAACATTGTTTTATGAAACATTCTTCGCCAACATAACTTTACAAAAGAAAAACAACAAATAAAGAGAAACCATTTCAGAAACATTTCTGGTAAAAAAATATTGAAACAGGAGTCTTTGTATACTGCGCACTGGTGTGTGTGTAAGTAAGCGAGAGAGAACCCATAGGATGTCATAGAATCTGGTAGGTCAGAATGTCCGCTGCATCCCATGTTTCAGTAGCCCCCATGTCCACTTCCCTTACTGGGGGCATTTGAGAGACTTCTTTGTTTGTGTCTGGCGTTTGAGGAAAATCTTTGTGGCTGGTATTTGAGCAAATTCTTTGTGTCTGTATTTTGGCAGCTTTGATTATCCTCCTCTTCTTGGGCTTGCAACTACAGTGTGATTTCTTTGCCTGTTGTGTTTTGCGCTTCTGAGATGGTTCATTGTTTGTTCTTTTTTGGGATGTTTGAGCAAGTTTCTTTATTGTCTTTCCTTTTGGAGGCTTTGGTTCTTCAGCGGGTGTTTTCCAATGGGCCAGCAAAGTCCTGAGGAGACATGGGGGAACAGTGAGACATGGGCAGACGTTTTTCCCGGTCAAGTCATGTGGTCAAGGAAAGACTCTGGGCACTACTCATGAGCAGGAACAACTCTGGGCCCAGCCCATGAGGAGAGCAAGACATATTTTTTAGTATGTCCAAAGACATCTGGAGGACTAGAGGATTATTAAACACCAAACACCAACGTCTGTCCTCTGTAATAGCCTCTGTCTTTGCACGTTGTGGTTGGTCAGATGCAGAACGTCATACATACATGTAAAAGTATGGACACCTACTCATTCAAGGGTTTTTCTTTATTTTTACTATTTTCTACATTGTATAATAATAGTAAAGACATCAAAACTATGAAATAACACATGGAATCGTGTAGTAACCTTGACCGCATTGCTTCCACAGCATTCTGCAGCGATACGCCATCCCATCTGGTTTGCGCTTAGTGGGACTATCATTTGTTTTTCAACAAGACAATGACCCAAAACACACCTCCAGGCTGTGTAAGGGCTATTTGACCAAGGAGGAGAGTGATGGTGCTGCATCAGATGACCTGGCCTTAGAAGCTGATGTCATGGCTTTAGAAGCTTCTGATAGGCTAATTGACATCATTTGAGTCAATTGGAGGTGTACCTACATTTTACATTTACATTTTAGTCATTTAGCAGACACTCTTATCCAGAGCGACTTACAGTAGTGAATGCATACATTTCATACATTTTTTATTTTTTTGTACTGTGGATGTATTTCAAGGCCTACCTTCAAACTCAGTGCCTCGTTGCTTGACATCATGGGAAAATCAAAAGAAATCAGCCAAGACCTCAGAAAAAAAATGGTGGACCCTCCACAAGTCTGGTTCATCCTTGGGAGCAATTTCCAAACGCCTTAAGGTACCATGTTCATCTGTACAAACAATAGTACGCAAGTATAAACACCATGGGACCACGCAGCCGTCATACCGCTCAGGAAGGAGACGCGTTCTGTCTCCTAGAGATGAACGTACTTTGGTGTGAAAAGTGCAAATCAATCCCAGAACAACAGCAAAGGACCTTGTGAAGATGCTGGAGGAAACAGGTACAAAAGTATCTATATCCACAGTAAAACGAGTCCTATATCAACATAACCTGAAAGGCCGCTCAGCAAGGAAGAAGCCACTGCTCCAAAACCGCCATAAAAAAGCCAGACTAAGGTTTGCACATGGGGACAAAGAGAAACATGCAGAAACAAAAATAGAACTGTTTGGCCATAATGACCATCGTAATGTGGTAATGTTTGGGAAAAAAAGGGGGAGGCTTGCAAGCCGAAGAACACCATCCCAACCGTGAAGCACAGGGATGGCAGCATCATGTTGTGGGGGTGCTTTGCTGCAGGAGGGACTGGTGCACTTCACAAAATAGATGGCATCATGAGGGAGGAAAATGATGTGGATATATTGAAGCAACATCTCAAGACATCAGTCAGGAAGTTAAAGCTTGGTTGCAAATGGGTCTTCCAAATGGACAGTGACCCCAAGCATACTTCCAAAGTTGTGGAAAAATGGCTTAAGGACAACAAAGTCAAGGTATTGGAGTGGCCATCACAAAGCCCTAACCTCAATCCTATAGAAAATTTGTGGGCAGAACTGAAAAAGCGTGTGCAAGCAAGGAGGCCTACAAATCCGACTCAGTTACACCAGCTCTGTCACGAGGAATGGGCCAAAATTCCCCCAACTTATTGTGGGAAGCTTGTGAAAGGCTTCCTGAAACGTTTGACCCAAGTTAAACAATTTAAAGGCAATGCAACCAAATACTAATTGACTGTATGTGAACTTCTGACCCACTGGGAATGTGATGAAAGAAATAAAAGCTGAAATAAATCACTCTCTCTATTATTATTCTGACATTTAACATTCTTAAAATAAAGTGGTGATCCTAACTGACCTAAGACAGGGAATTTTTACGAGGATTAAATGTCAGGAATTGTGAAAAACTGAGTTTAAATGTATTTGGTTAAGGTGTATGTAAACTTCCGACTTCAACTGTAGCTAATTTTTGCATTATACAGGCAAGATTTTACGTTGTTTAAAAGACACTAATGGCTTCGGTTGGTCAGAGGTCCCGGGGGTGGGGTCTGTGTCTGGCTGAGGGGGTTGTGGACTGGGGTTGGAGTCTGGTCTGTGTTTGATGGTTCAGTGGTGGAGGAAACTTCTCATCTCCTTCCTGTCTGATTCCATTCTGTTCTCCGCACTCTGGAACACACACACACCATCACATCAACTACACTCATAACATTTAGTGCGTGTGTGTTGGTACACTTACCCTGTTGCCGATGTGCCTGTTGGACATGGGAGAATGGCTGTGGCGCCGACGCAAACAGTATTCTGGGCTGTGGGAGCGGCTCCGGAAATGCCGGTGGTGGGAACGGGAGCGAGAATAGTGCCTGCGGGAGCTTCTGTGGGAACGAGTTCTGGGGCCACATTTATCAAAAGTGCGTAAGCACAAAAAACACTAACCCTTGTGTGTGCCAGTTTTCCTGCAAAGGTTGGTATTCATCAAATGTTAATTTGACGGAAAGGGTGCGTATCTCCACGCACAGCTTAGACCGTGCGTACGCACAACTTCTAGTGTTTGAAGAATGGTATTGCCAGCAAATATTGTTATTTGGGGGAAATGGAATCGTTCATAATAATGTGAATAAAAACATAATGATAAATATCTGTGCAATAGGTGTACAACGTCATAGCCTATTTAATCTCAGAGCCTATATCAAGCCAGGAGATAAAAACACAATCATCTATCGATAAAAAAAGATTGAACAGCAGTTTTTCTTTTGCATACACTTGTGGGCTGTAGCATTTACTTGAATAGACAATCAATCTTGCAGAATGTGCAGCCAGTGTTTGGAACTCGCATGCATGTTGAGTATGAAAAAGTAATTGCAAAATATTGACAGAAGTGTGATCAAATTTGCCATTGCTCTCTGTTTTAGGAACTGTCATGGCCCAGTTCCAACATTTCCAAATCATACAGCATATTAGGGTATTTTTGTTACCATAAAAGGTGAATGGAGGGCTAGTCCATGACTGCACAAATATAGTATGGCTCTGATTTATCAATGAAAACATGCGTATATGTTGCGATCAACAGTTTGATAAATCTCAATCATTTGTAATTTACGCACAGTTGATAAATGAGACCCCTGGAGATGGTGAACAAAAATTCTAATGTGTTGCGTTCGCTCTGGTGGGTTAATAGAAAATATCCAGTTTTTATATCAATCAATGTTGGAAACAAAGGTGACTCAAAACTCCAGAGAGCACTTCTCACCTGGAGTGGGTTGAGAACTCTCGCGGTGGGAATGGGAATAGTGCCTGCGGAAACCAGACCTGAGGGGATAGAAAACTATCACACGCTAATCTGATCTAACATAGACAGAACTGTTCTTACTTTGAGTGGGATCGGGAACGAGACCTGAGGGCAGAAAGAGAGAGAGAGATAGCACACCAATCACTTATCTATATTCATTCATTGTACATGGAATCATTCAGCAGTGAGCCTCTAGGGTAGCACGTTCAGCAGTGATGAAATAGAAGCAGGTGTTTTCACTGCGCAGAAACCCCTGTTACCACAACTCCAGGAAGTGGTTCTCACCTCTCTCTGGAGTGAGCTGGGGAGTGGGATTGGTCATAGGGCCAGGCCAGAGAGTGGGTTGGGGAAGAACTGGGAGACTCTTCAGAAGCACTCAGACTCTCCTCAGATCCACAAGAGGAGTCCTGCAGGGACAGACCACAGACTTATTAGAACCACAACCGGCAGGAATCTACTGCCTGGTGACATGAAAACTTTGGAGTGAATTGTCCCTTTCATTTAGAATGGAAAGGGGCCCTGGTTTGACCTTACCTCATCTTCATCCTCTCCACTCTCCTCCATAGTCCTCCCAGACCGGAGTCTCTCTGCTGCAGTTCTGGCAACATGGAACTAGTCACCCCCAGGGCATAGTGGGTTTTAAATGTGCTTTTAGGACAGCCCTGTCTCCAAAACTCCCATCTCAGGAAGGACTGGACAAAGTTACAAACAGACGCATTAGTCTTGAGGATAATAGCCAGGAGCAGCCCTATCCTCTGGTTGATGATATCCTTGCCCTCTGATGAAGTCCTGTTTTGGATAGAACATGACAGAAGATCAAAATACAAAGAAATGATGAATACCTGTTCATAACTTTGATGTGCTCCCACTGTGATCTATTAACCATTTACACTCGTACCTGTATACGGCTTGAAAATGTAACGCAGTGGCTGTACAGTAACATGCTATAAATGACATCAGCGCTCACTCTGTGCTTCACAGCACTGTATGGGTTTTGACTGAAAGCTGTTCTGAACTTCAGCACTGCACACGACATAAAGTTGCCACAAACCCTCCCGCTAATTGGGCAACTTTTGCACATTTCTTGTTATCGTGGTGAGCGAAATGCTGTAAATTAAGTGGAGTCTATATTTTGAAAGATGAGATGTTCAGGATTATAACAAATACAGCTTTGATATCATACAAGCAAACCAAACATCCAAACGTCCACTTTGCATTTCCATATCACAAAACCCATGTCATATACAGTGTCAACGTTTATGATCACTATGCTTGATGTACAGTTACAAGAATGACATGGCGTCATACCCTGGGTTGTTCTGAACAGAATGAGCCTGTTTGTCTATTGTGAAGAAAATTGGCTTTAGAACACGCACCTGAACGCACTCATGACTATTATCTGCACCAAGATTTATCTGAATTTCCCTGTGAAAGCCTAACACTAAGATCATATTTTATAACTCATGTAGGCAATAGAACAAGCTTTCCACCTGACCCAGATTCGATTTATAATGGGCGGTTTTTGGGTAAACAACAACACAGAATTGTGTGATGGTGGGGATGCAGGGTTGGGATCTTTTTTGTGCTTGCTCAAAAAAAACACTCTTCCAGTCATAAAAGTGCATTGAATTTCCTTGGAAACTGTGCACACTTTGGAGAGGTATGTGGCCACTTGGTCCTCTTACTCAAATCCTTGTCATTTTTTTGTCTTATGTTGCACCTACCATACATTTTCCAGGAATATTCTTATCATACTACTGAATGTCTCCAGAATATTTTCAGATGTTGTTATCAACAAATGCGGCAAAAAGTACAGTGAATGTCAAATGCATAAAATCAACAGTGTAATGTTTGGATTCAGTCTTGTGTCAGGTGAACTGTTGTGTCCTCAACTTTGGTCTAATAACTTTCCCATAATCTCCTAACTGTTCCAGTCCAATTGCTACCATGCTTTGCATATTTCTTCTGTATGAAACATTTAAATTTAGCCCTAACCATATAGGCCAATTCCCACAAGTGTAAAAGGTTAAGACACAATAACAGACAACTTTTAATACTGAGATATTTGTTGGGTTCAAAAGCCAGTAGTTGGAACATGACAACGGACTTCAAACATATTCCCGAACTAGGGTCAAGAGTTTTTCCTGGTCATGTCACGTCAATCTCCTGGGTCCAGTTGTTAAAATATTTTCTGATCAGATTTCATAAATCAGATTTGAATAAATGTTAAATTAGATTCTGATCCTCTTGGTTAGTGAATCGCTTTGGTAACCAATCTTACCTTTAATCATACTTCAATGTTGTTCTAGCGTTTTTCAAAACGTGAAAGGTAGTTGTTTGTATAGTTTTGATGCCGAAAATCTGGATAATCGTGATCCCACTGGAAGGGTGGATTTAGAAAGGTGAAAGGCACTACAACCAAGACGTTTCAATGTAACTAAGATGGGGAGGTTTAAAAAGCATTTGTACATCTGAAAAACAAAGGTTAATCATGTTAAATTGACTGCAGTATAGGTATATGGTACATTGAGAAATGTCAAATAAATCCATGTACTCACTTAAAGGTGACATGCAGGCTCTAATTTATTTTAAAGGGATACTTCGGGATTTTGGCAATGAGGCCCTTTATCTACTTCCCCAAAGTCAGATGAACTCATCGATACCATGTCTCTGTCCAGTATGAAGGAAGTTAGAGGTAGTTTCGTGAGCCAATGCTAACTAGTGTTAGCGCAATGACTGGAAGTCTATGTTACTATTAGCATGCTAGCAATTACCATAGACTTTCTGTCATTGCACTAGCTAGCAACTTCTTTCAAACTGCACGCAGAGACATAAAATGGTATCCACGAGTTAATCTGACTCTGGGGAAGTAGATAAAGGGTTTCTGACAAAATCCCGAAGTATCCCTTAAGGCACGGACAGACCAGTAGGATTGTCTGGTAGACCTACTTAGGAACTCTGAACAGAGTGCTGGCTGTAATTTGCAAAGCCAGTGCAAACCGATTTTTATCTACACTGAACAAAAATATAAAAGCAACATATAAAGCATTGGTCCCATGTTTCATGAACTGAAATAAAATATCCCAGAAATGTTCCATACGCACAAAAAGCTTATTTCTCTAAAATGTTGTGCACAAATGTGTTTACATCCCTGCATTTCTCCTTTGCCAAGATAATCCACCAGGTGTGGCATGTCAATAAGTTGATTAAACAGCATGATCATTACACAGGTGCAACTTGTGCTGGGGACAATAAAAGGCCATTCTAAAATGTGCACACGAGACAATCCCACAGATGTCTCAAGTTGAGGGAGAATGCAATTGGCATGCTGACTGCAGGAATATCCACCAAAGCTGTTGCCAGAGAACTGAATGTTAATTTCTCTATCAACATTGTCCAACCTGCCTCACAACCGCAGACCACGTGTAACCAGGCTAGCCCAAAACCTACACATCCGGCTTCTTCACCTGCAGGATCGTCTGATACCAGCCACCCGGACAGCTGATGAAACTGTACAACCAAAGAATTTCTGCACAAACTGTCAGAAACCGTCTCAGGGAAGTTCATCTGGTGCTCGTCGTCCTCACCAGGGTCTTGACCTGACTGTCGTTCGGCATCATAACCGACTTCAGTGGGCAAATGTACATATGACCTAAACCAACCGGTGCCCCTGCACATTGACCCTGTACTGGTAACCGCCTGTATATAGTCTCGCTATTGTTATTTTACTGCTGCTCTTTTATTTCATATTCTTATCTGTATTTTTTTTAAACAGCATTGTTGGTTAGCGGCTCGTAAGTAAGCATGTGACTAAAATTTGATTTGAAATGCCCACCTTCAATGGCAACTGGCACGATGGAGAAGTGTGCTCTTTACCGATTAATCCCAGTTTCAACTGTACCGGGCAGATGCCAGACAGCGTGTATGGCAGCGTGCGATTTGCTGATGTCGTCAACGTTATGAACAGAGTGCCCCATGGTGGCGGTGGGGTTATGGTATGGGCAGGCATAAGCTATGGACAATGAACACAATTGCATTTTATCGATGGCAATTTGAATGCAAAGAGAGATACCGTGACGAGATCTTGAGGCCCATTGTCGTGGGATTCCTCCGCCGCCATCACCCCATGTTTCAGCGTGATAATGCACGGTCCTATGTCGCAAGGATCTGTACACAATTCCTGGAAGCTGAAAATGTCCCATTTCTTCCATGGCCTGCATACTCAGCAGACATTTCACCCATTGAGCATGTTTGGGATGCTCTGGATCAACGTGTACAACACCGTGTTCCAGTTCCTGCCAATATCCAGCAACTTCACACAGCCATTGAAGAGGAGTGGGACAACATTCAACAGGCCATAATCAACAGCCTGATCAACTTTATGTGAAGGAGATGAGTTGCGCTGCATGAGGCAAATGGTGGTCACATTAGATACCAGTGTTGCCAACTCCTCAGTAAGGAAAGTAGCTATTGGCTGTCTGTGACGTAGAAGTCCGTCACTGGCCGCGGGCAGCATTTGGTACTTTAACGCATGCACACATTCATCACTCCTCCCTGCTCCGTTATCAGATAAGTTAACAATGTGTGTCGACACACAAGTTAACTTCTCTCTTAGTACATACATTTCACACTTACTTCAGTAACCGGTTATGGTAGAAAGAAATAAACAGACAAGTGTTCATATTTAATATAAGCAATATTTCTTATACTTATCGACGTTATGGATGAGCGCGTTTGTTTGTTCTGTTCCTCTCTCTCTCCATCGCTGTAACTTCCGGGTATGCTGGATAAGGACCCGAGCTAAGGGAGTTGGGCTTACTTTGTAGTGCCTGACCCGAATGGCTCATTAATGAACATGGGCATATTGAAAGACACTGTCAGTAGTGATGTAATTTTGTAAATGTTATATTGTGATATTGTTTCATAAAAAACGTGTTGCAATGCATATACTTTAGTATGCTTAGTTAAATGGAAAATGTAGGTTTGAATAGGTAATTGCTTAATTAATTAGTGTTAATTGTTCTGAGGGGAGGGGCTACCCCTACAAAAGGAGCCTCTTTCAGTTCATTGAGAGGCATTTTGGATTGAGCTGTGGATGGGGCAGCATTGTTTTTAGCTGTCCCATAAGGTATACGTTTGATGGCAGTACTGTTGTTTTTGTTCTGGAATCACTATGTAAATAAACACCCTTGCACAGAAGAACTTTTGCGGCTCCGCCATCTTTTTATTTTGATAGAGGTTAGGTTTTCCAGTTTAGCCTTCTGGCCTACTCTACGTGACATATGGTGGCAGCCGTGGGATAAAGCTTCAATGTGTCCACTACATAAATCCAAGCTCTCAGGTTACTATTATGTGCCCAGAGAGGGGGATGGTGTTCAGAATAGACAGACTGGGGAAGGGTCAGGCTTGGTACCTGTAAAAGTGAATGGTAAAAGTCTTACTGCAATGATGGACACTGGCAGTTCCCTGTCGTTGATCAGAAAATGTAATGTACCTGTTAATGACATTGATTACAGTCCCCAGACACTGATCCAATGTGTCCATGGTGACCAGTCACAGCAGCCCACAGCTGAACTCACAGTGGAGATTCAGGGTCAGAAATACCTCCTCAAAGTTGGGGTAATGGAGAAGCTACCTACTGAGATGATTTTGGGGAGGGATGTGCCTGTACTCTCTGATCTGTTGGGAAGTGTGGGGGGTCAGCTATATGAGCAGTCAGTTTGCCAGTCTGATGTTCAGGTGTCATGTTCAGTTGTCACTTGTGCCCAGGCCAAAGCTGGTTTACAACCTCTGCCTGACTTGTGTGATAGTCTGTGCGAGGGGGGAACCAAAGGGCCCAGAAAGTCACGCCGCCAGCGGCGTCTTGAAGTATGTGGGAACCCCTGTACCTGTTGCTGATGTGTCTGGGTTAGAAGTGCAATGGGATGTTCCATAAAATGTTGCTACACTGCAGAAGTCTGACACAACCTTGAAAGGTTTATTTGACAAGGCCTTAGCTGGGGACAGTCAATCTTCATGTGGGGGGATTTACACGGTAGACAACCACATACTCTACCTTGGGTCAGAGGCAGATAGCAGGAAGTTGGTGGTGCCATCTACATGTAGACCACTTGTTCTCAACCTTGCACATACAGTTCCATGGGCAGGCCATCTAGGGCAACATAAGACTTATCTTAGGCTAGGCTCCCGTTTCTTTTGGCTCTCCATGTATACTGATGTACAAACATACTGCAAAACATGCCCCACGTGCCAGAAAACCAGTGCTGTCCGTAGGTCTGACCAGGCTCCTCTATGTTCACTGCCAGTTCTCTACTCCATTCAAGAGAATTGCAATGGACATTGTTGGACCCTTGGAGAAGAGTAGCGCAGGTTACAAGTATATATTGGTGATCTGTGACTATGCCGCCAGGTTTCCCAGAAGCATTCCCACTCCGTTCCATAACCACTCCAAAAATAAATCAGCGCTCTTGTTCAGCTCTTCTCTCATGTAGGAATCCCAGATGAAATCCTGACGGACCAAGGGACAAACTTCACTTCGCGACTGATGGTTCAACTCCACCGACAGCTGGACATTATAGGCTTGAGGACCACTCCCTACCATCCCCAAACAGATGGGCTCGTAGAGAGATTCAATCAAAAGCTCAAGAATATGCTGAGGAAGTTTGTGGCTGACACTGGTAAAGACTGGGATAAGTGGTTACCTTTTCTGCTTTTTGTTTACAGGGAGGTGCCTCAGGCATTGACAGGTTTCTCGCCATTCGAACTCCTCTATGGATGGCCAGTGCAGGGACCACTGGACCTGCTGAAGAAGTGCTGGGAAGGTTCCCCAGTAGCTACCTCAGGACAGGGGATTGTCCAGTACGTTCTCCAGATGCGAGACAGGCTGGAGCGGTACCGAGAGGAAGCTAGGGAAAACCCTTCAGCAAGCCCAGAAGGCCCAGAAGAGAGGGTATGACCAGCACGCTCGCCACAGAGAGTTTGAGCCAGGACAGGAAGTTCCGCTCCTCCTTCCCTCGTCTACCAGCAAGCTCCTTGCGCAGTGGCAAGGGCCGTACCTAATCGGGAGGAAGATGGGCCCGGTGACCTACGAGGTGCTGCACCCGGACAAGGGTAAGGAGAAGCAAACCTACCATGTGAACCTCCTCAAGGCATGGGAGGAGAAAGAGGAACTCTCCAAGGTAAAATCCTTTCTGGTCCGCAGAGTAGAAGAAGAGGACGAATCGGATGGGGTCACAGAGGCATGGAAAGGACAAGCAGAGGTCATACTGGCTCACCTAGAAGAAGACAAGCAAGATGAGCTGAAGCAGCTGTTTGGCAAGTATCCGGCCCTCTTCAGTCAGAGGCCAGGAAGAACCAAAGTCCTGGAACACGTCATTCGTTTGAAGCCTGGCCAGAACCCTGTCCGCCAGCATCCTTACCGTGTGCCCTCAAGGAAGAGGTCCACACCATGATAGAGATGGATGTTGTCGAGCCATCGTCAAGTGAATGGAGCAGCCCTATTGTTATTGTCCCAAAGAAAGATGGCTCTTTGCGCGTCTGCATGGACTTCCGTAAGGTGAATGCCATCTCCCAGTTTGATGCCTACCCCATGCCCCGCATTGACGACTTACTGGAGAGAATCGGTAGAGCTCATTACATCACCACATTGGATCTCTGCAAAGGGTACTGGCAGGTGCCCCTGGACGAACAATCCAAGGCCTACACTGCATTCCGAACGCTGATGGGCTTGTTCCAGTTCAAGGTCATGCAGTTTGGCCTTCATGGGGCCCCTGCGACTTTCCAGAGGCTGATGGACAAGGTCCTCCAGGACTGTGATGATTACTGTGCTGCTTACTTGGACGACGTGGTGATCTACAGCCACTCCTGGGAGGAGCACATACAGCATCTTAGCAGAGTCCTGGGGAAGATCCATGATGCAGGCCTCACGCTTAACCTCCTGAAGTGTGAGTGGGCGAAACAGGAGGCAAAGTACCTGGGTTACCAGCTGGGTAAGGGTGAAGTTTGGCCTCAGGTGGACAAAGTGGAGTCCATCAGGAACAGCCCTCAACCCAGAACCAAGACACAGGTGAAGTCCTTCCTAGGTCTGGCAGGGTGGTACCGGAGATTCATTCCGCAGTTTTCGACCATCGCTGTCCCTCGGACCAACCTCACTTCAAAGGTGGCCAGCAACCCTGTGAAGTGGACTGAGGAGTGTGAGGAAGCGATGGTCGAAAAAACAACTGTGCTCATTCCCTGTTCTCCAGACCCCTGATTTTCAGAAGAGGTTTCTCGTGCAGGTGGACGCTTCGGCTGTGGGAATTGGAGCTGTACTGGCCCAAGGGGAGCCAGGAGAAGAGCTTCCTGTGCTGTACCTGAGTCAGAAGCTGTTGCCCAGGGAAACCAGGTATTCGACAATCGAAGGAGTGCCTGGCTATAAAGTGGGCCCTAGATAGCCTCCGTTACGACCTTCTTGGGAGGGAATTTGACCTGCACACAGACCACAGAGCACTGACCTGGATCCAGACCATGAAGGATCGGAATTCTCGTGTGACCAGGTGGTATCTGGAGCTCCAGCCCTTCAGGTTCTGTGTCCGTCACAAGGCAGGAAAAGAAAACGTCACGGCGGACTACCTATCCAGGCTCCCAAACCTGGTTGCTTCGGGAGAGGAGGAAGGTAATGTGACGTAGAAGTCCGTCACTGGCCGCGGGCAGCATTTGGTACTTTAATGCACGCACATATTCATCACTCCTCCCTGCTCCGTTATCAGATAAGTTAACAATGTGGGTCGACACACAAGGTAACTTCTCTATCTTAGTACATACATTTCACACTTACTTCAGTAACTGGTTATGGTAGAAAGAAATAAACAGACAAGTGTTCATATTTAATATAAGCAATATTTCTTATACTTATCGACGTTATGGGTGAGCACGTTTGTTTGTTCTGTTCCTCTCTCTCTCCATCTCTGTAGCTTCCGGGTATGCTGGATAAGGACCCGAGCTAAGGGAGTTGGGCTTACTTTGTAGTGTCTGTCCCGAATGGCTCATTAATCTTACATCTAGACGTTCCACTAGCGGAACACCTGCTCCAATATCCAATGATAGGCGTGGCGCGAATGACAAATTCCTCAAAAATACAAAAACTTCAATTTTTCAAACATATGACTATTTCACAGCATTTTAAAGACAAGACTCTCCTTTATCTAACCACACTGTCCGATTTCAAAAAGGCTTTACAGCAAAAGCAAAACATTAGATTATGTCAGCAGAGTACCCAGCCTGAAATAATCAGACACCCATTTTTCAAGCTAGCATATAATGTCACAAAAAACAAAACCACAGCTAAATGCAGCACTAACCTTTGATGATCTTCATCAGATGACAACCCTAGGACATTATGTTATACAATACATGCATGTTTTGTTCAATCAAGTTCATATTTATATCAAAAACCAGCTTTTTACATTAGCATGTGACGTTCAGAACTAGCATACCCCCCGCAAACCTCCGGTGAATTTACTAAATTACTCACGATAAACGTTCACAAAAAACAGAACAATTATTTTAAGAATTATAGATACAGAACTCCTTTGTGCAATCGAGGTGTCCGATTTTAAAATAGCTTTCGGGGAAAGCACATTTTGCAATATTCTGAGTAGATAGCCCAGCCATCACGGCTAGCTATTTAGACACCCACCAAGTTTAGCCCTGACCAAACTCCGATTTACTATACTGCTCAAAAAAATAAAGGGAACACTTAAACAACACAATGTAACTCCAAGTCAATCACTCTTCTGTGAAATCAAACTGTCCACTTAGGAAGCAACACTGATTGACAATCAATTTCACATGCTGTTGTGCAAATGGAATAGACAACAGGTGGAAATTATAGGCAATTAGCAAGACACCCCCAATAAAGGAGTGGTTCTGCACAGACCACTTCTCAGTTCCTATGCTTCCTGGCTGATGTTTTGGTCACTTTTGAATGCTGGCGGTGCTTTCACTCTAGTGGTAGCATGAGATGGAGTCTACAACCCACACAAGTGGCTCAGGTAGTGCAGCTCATCCGGGATGGCACATCAATGCGAGCTGTGGCAAGGTTTGCTGTGTCTGTCAGCGTAGTGTCCAGAGCATGGAGGTGCTACCAGGAGATAGGCCAGTACATCAGGAGACGTGGAGGAGGCCGTAGGATGGCAACAACCCAGCAGCAGGACCGCTACCTCCGCCTTTGTGCAAGGAGGAGCACTGCCAGAGCCCTGCAAAATGACCTCCAGCAGGCCACAAATGTGCATGTGTCTGCTCAAATGGTCAGAAACAGACTCCATGAGGGTGGTATGAGGGCCCGACGTCCACAGGTGGGGGTTGTGCTTACAGCCCAACACCGTGCAGGACGTTTGGCATTTGCCAGAGAACACGCAAGTTTGGCAAATTCGCCACTGGCGCCCTGTGCTCTTCACAGATGAAAGCAGGTTCACACTGAGCACGTGACAGACGTGACAGAGTCTGGAGACGCCGTGGAGAACGTTCTGCTGCCTGCAACATCCTCCAGCATGACCGGTTTGGCGGTGGGTCAGTCATGGTGTGGGGTGGCATTTCTTTGGGGGGCCGCACAGCCCTCCATGTGCTCGCCAGAGGTAGCCTGACTGCCATTAGGTACCGAGATGAGATCCTCAGACCCCTTGTGAGACCATATGCTGGTGCGGTTGGCCCTGGGTTCCTCCTAATGCAAGACAATGCTAGACCTCATGTGGCTGGAGTGTGTCAGCAGTTCCTGCAAGAGGAAGGCATTGATGCTATGGACTGGCCCGCCCGTTCCCCAGACCTGAATCCAATTGAGCACATCTGGGACATCATGTCTCGCTCCATCCACCAATGCCACGTTGCACCACAGACTGTCCAGGAGTTGGCGGATGCTTTAGTCCAGGTCTGGGAGGAGATCCCTCAGGAGACCATCCACCACCTCATCAGGAGCATGCCCAGTTATTGTAGGGAGGTCATACAGACACGTGGAGGCCACACACACTACTGAGCCTCATTTTGACTTGTTTTAAGGACATTACATCAAAGTTGGATCAGCCTGTAGTGTGGTTTTCCACTTTAATTTTGAGTGTGACTCCAAATCCAGACCTCCATGGGTTGATAAATTGGATTTCCATTGATTATTTTTGTGTGATTTTGTTGTCAGCACATTCAACTATGTAAAGAAAAAAGTATTTAATAAGATTATTTCATTCATTCAGATCTAGGATGTGTTATTTTAGTGTTCCCTTTATTTTTTTGAGCAGTGTATTAGAAAAGTTTGATTACCTTTGGTGTTCTTCGTCAGAATGCACTCCCAGGACTGCTACTTCAATAACAAATGTTGGTTTGGTTCAAAATAATCCATTGTTATATCCAAATAGCGGCGTTTTGTTCGTGCGTTCAAGACACTATCCGAAGTGTAAATAAGGGTCACGAGCATGGCGCATTTCGTGACAAAAGATTTCTAAATATTCCATTACCGTACTTCGAAGCATGTCAACCGCTGTTTAAAATCAATTTTTATTCAATTTTTCTCGTAAAAAAGCGATAACATTCCGACCGGGAATCTGCGTTTAGGTAAACAGACGAAAGAAAATAAAGCATGAGGTCGACTCGGGCACGAGCCTGAGTCTCACAGTACTGTGACCAGCCACTATCCAAACGCGCTACTTTTTTTCAGCCAGAGCCTGCAAAGCCAGCTTTTTGCCGCCTTCTGAGAGCCCATGGGAGCCGTAGGAAGTGTCACGTAACAGCAGAGATCCCCTGTAATGGATAGAGATAATCAAGAAGGGCAAGAAATTGTCAGACAGGGCACTTACTGCATGGAATCTTCTCAGGTTTTGGCCTGCCAAATGAGTTCTGTTATACTCACAGACACCATTCAAACAGTTTTAGAAACTTTGGGGTGTTTTCTATCCAAAGCTAATAATTATATGCATATTCTAGTTTCTGGGCAGGAGTAATAATCAGATTAAATCGGGTACGTTTTTTATACGGCCGTGAAAATACTGCCCCCTAGCCATAACAGGTTAATGAACATGGGCATATTGAAAGACACTGTCAGTAGTGATGTAATTTTGTAAATGTTATATTGTGATATGGTTTCATAAAAAACGTGTTGCAATGCATTTACTTTAGTATGTTTAGTTAAATGGAAAATGTAGGTTTGAATAGGTAATTGCTTAATTAATTAATGTTAATTGTTCTGAGGGGAGGGGCTACCCCTACAAAAGGAGCCTCTTTCAGTTCATTGAGAGGCATTTTGGATTGAGCTGTGGATGGGGCAGCATTGTTTTTAGCTGTCCCATAAGGTATACGTTTGATGGCGGTACTGTTGTTTTTGTTCTGGAATCACTATGTAAATAAACACCCTTGCACAGAAGAACTTTTTAGGCTCCGCCATCTTTTTATTTTGATAGAGGTTAGGTTTCCCAGTTCAGCCTTCTGGCATACTCTAAGTGACACTGTCCTAAAAGTCGCTAAATGATGTCATTGCCTAATTTGCATAATTGGCCATGTGCATGTAATTGTGATGGACGCTGTAGGAGAGAGGAATAACGTCGTGGGAGAGACAAAAAGTGAGTAAAAAAACACCCTAAATATGTTTAGAACTACAAATTAACTTTCTTCTGTCGATTCTTGTTTTTTTTTTACGTCACAATTCCAACCCTCCTCCTTTATCCGGGTTTGGGACCGGCAAAAGTGACCGAAAAGAGACACTCTGGCGGAGTTACTTAGTTTTTTTTTTAGTTTTTTTTGTTTAGTTTTTTACATTTACATCCCGCCCTGAATGTAAGTCAGGGCTGGATCAGCCAGCGGCGGCTTCTCGCATGCGCGATTCATTTGCAATCTGGAAGCGGAGGGGTGAACATCTCCTGCTCTGACTGCCATGGCAGCACCCGCTGCTCGTTGAGAAGAGTAAGAACGATACGTGCTTTCACGTCAGAGCCTCCAATAACACCAGAAAAAGTCGCTAGATTTGTCGCTAGTTGCTTTTTGAAAATGTGTCGCTAGAGGGGTCTGAATACTCGCTAAATATAGCGACAAAGTCGCTAAGTTGGCAACACTGCTAGATACTGACTGTTTTTCTGATCCACGCCCCTACCTCTTTTTTGTAAGGTATCTGTGACCAACAGATGCATATCTGTATTCCCAGTCATGTGAAATCCATAGATTAGGGCCTAATTTATTGATTTCTTTATATGAACTGTAACTCTGTAAAATCTTTGAAATTGTTGCATGTTGCGTTTATATTTTTGTTCCACCCCTACTCTTGTCCACGGTGGTCTGCGAACCCACAACTTCCTGCATTGTCCTATAATGCTTACAGGATGAATAACATTTTCTAAAACTGCATATCTAAAGCTCTGGTCTCTCCAAGAAGTGAGGGTAAACGGTAGGCATGTTCTCTGCTATCCACTTGATGTTTTAATAATTATTTTGGGTATAGGGGAGGGTCACTTGTTTTTTTGTTTTTTTTCACGGCAAGCGATACCGGAGCGCCAAGACTCGGACCAAAAGGCTCCTTATCAGCTTTTACCCCCAAGCCATAAGACTGCTGAACAATTAATCAAATGGCTACCCCCCTGTTTTTACACTGCTGCTACTCGCTGCTAGTCACTTTACAAATTAGCTCGACTAACCATATTGACTCAGTATATAGCCTCGTTAATGTTATGTCATTTTCTTGTGTTACTTTTATATATTTTTTTTCTCACATTAGTTTATTTTGTAAATATTTTCCTAATTCTATTTCTTCAACTGCATTGTTGGTTAAGGGCTTGTAAGCATTTCACAGTAAGGTCTACACCTGTATACGGCGCATGTGACATTTTTATTTTATTTGAGTTGAACAGGGCTTGAACCTCTAGACCAGGGGTATTCAAATCTTACTCTATGAGGTCCGGAGCAACCATATGCTGCAGTGTCCTAGGTATAAATCAGTACCTAATTAGAGGGAAGCAGTGGAACTGGCTTTGAGGTCCAGATTTGAATTTGAGGGCCCTACACTTTGTGACTGTCAGTGTCAGCCCAACACCCCTAGCTACTCCATGGGGTCACAACCAAAAACACACAGGGCATGGTTTGACAGAATGAATACCCTTTTCATGCTACCCTCTGAAATGGTAGCCTAGGTAGTGGTGGGGAATCGACTCCAAAATAATTGATTCTTCGACTCCTTGCCCGTCGACTCCTGGTGTGAAGCTTTGATTCCGCTAGGAATCCTAAGAACCATTATTTTTCCAACGGAGGAAACTAGTTGTCGCAATAGTTTCTGTTCAAAGAGTAGACTGCATCTTTCACAACAAAGAACTAGAAAGCTAGCGAGGGAGAGAGAGAAATGGGAGGGGCCCAGCCAGGCACTAGACATGTTGGCCACCAGGCAGACAGTCAGAACCGTGCATCGGTAATCAAAACATGTAGGCAATGTCTTGTGTATATTCACAAAAATAGAGGCTATCCATGAGTAGGCTGAGCAATTCTACACGCAACAGACCGAGACCAAACACACACTAGCGTTTTTCATAGCGAAGAGAAAGAGCAGGCCAGCCAGCGATGGACAGAGAGGATCGGGGCAGACAGAGACATTCAGACAGTCGGAACCGTGTGCATAGGCTAAATCTTGGTTATCTGTACCTCACAATTGGTATAGATAAGTATGGTTAAGCTATTCTCCATAGTGCCAGTGAATTGAAGTTGAACATCACCAAATGTATCAGTTTAATTAGGCCTAAATGTGGAGAATGCCCAGCAAAACCAACAGTGAAGCCACCGTCAGTAGGCAGAGTAACTGTTGGCACTCGAACACCGACATGGCTCGTCCGAACCGGAAATGGTTGAGGTATGATTTTGTTACTCTGAGTCTGAGAGTCGAGTCTATGGACACCCCGAGGTAAATCACCTTCCATGAGGGGGTCAGGTGAATCTTCTCCTTGTTTGGGGTAAGGCCCAGAACTCAAATGTGGTTCAAGAGGGTCCTCGTGTCCGTTGTGGCCTGTTCCCTGGATGGGGCAGACTATCCAGTCGTCCAGGCAGTTACTCCTCCAGTAGAAGGTGCCACCACAGCAAAAGGCAAAGGCCGGCGGACCAGCCGAAATGCTGCAGTAACAGTGTTCATCATGCAATGTGAGAGTCCAGTCATATAGGCCCTGATACAGAACTCTCTCGCTTTCTTATTGCCTGCGACTGTGAAAAGAGTCCATTGCCCTAGCCGGGCACAACACACTGGGGAAAGCCCCTAGTTCACCCGCAACAGCGAGAGGGGTGTATGTGGACAACTGTAATGGCCGGTTAACGTGTCTGTCAGACAGAACCCTTGGCCAGAATGAGGGGTTAGGATGTAGGTTGATGCTCCTTCATCTGAACTCATTCGGAAACAATCAGTCAACCAGGGCGTCAACACTAGACCCTGAGACATTTGAGGCGCCAGAACAATAGTGGTGCCCAACATCGGAGTTGGAGTTGGTAGCCTTCCATCACTGTATTCAGTGCCCATGGGGACTCCACTTGCCTCTCTGTTTGGCCTTTGGGCCTGTGAGAAGCTGCCAATGCCAGCGGCAAGCACCTCAGGATGACTGCAGAGTGCCACCCTTCTTAGACGCAGTCCGCTGCCTGTGGGCATGGACACCTTGCATTTCTCCTGGCGAAAAGCCATACTGGGAATGGTAGTTTCTCTCTGTGGGAAGAAGAGATGGGTAGTGTATACCCCTGCAGTGTAACAATAGAACATGGCAACTCCAGCTAACCACTGTGTAAGACCAGTAGTGTAATGTAGCTGTTATGGGAGTTTATAAGGGAAACTAAGATAGTTACAATAGGAAACCCAGCTATATACTGAAATCCTCAGTGTAATATAGGAAACCCAGCTACATACTGAAACCCTCAGTGTAATATAGGAAACCTAGCTATATACTGAAATCCTCAGTGTAATATAGGAAACCCAGCTACATACTGAAACCCTCAGTGTAATATAGGAAACCCAGCTACATACTGAAACCCTCAGTGTAATATAGGAAACCTAGCTATATACTGAAAGCCTCAGTGTAACAGAGCTGAGTTGTGAGTTTCCAAGTGAAACTAGCTAGGATTGCTACTGTATGTACTGTAAACTAGTGTAACAGAAAGTATCATGCACCAACCCAGCTATGCACTAAGTGAAAAACAGCAGTGTAATATAGCTGTAATGTGAGTTTCAAGGGGAGGCTAGGATAGTTACGGTCTTAACTGTAAGTACAACAGAAAACGAGTAACCTCAGCTACACACTGTGCAAGACCGCAGTGTAATAGCTGAAAAGTGAGTTCCCAAGGGAAACTAGGATAGTCATTGGAAACTAGCATAGTTACTGTATGTAGCTTACTGTAAGTAGTGCAACAGAACTATAGTAAACCCAGCTAGCTATACACTGTGTGAAAAAACACAGTAGTGTAATAGAGCTGTCAGTTTCAAAGACCAACAAAAACCCTGAAATTTCCATCCCTAACTATAACATTTTCCGACAAGATAGAACTGTCAAAGGGGGCGTAGTTGCAATCTACTGCAGAGATAGCCTACAGAGTTCTGTCTTACTATCCAGGCCTGTGCCCAAACAATTTGAGCTTCTACTTGTAAAATCCACCTTTCCAGAAACAAGTCTCTCACCGTTGCCGCTTGCTAAGACCACCTTCTGCCCCCAGCTGTGCCCTGGACACCATATGTGAATTGATTGCCCCCCATCTACAGTTGAAGTTGGAAGTTTACATACACCTAAGCCAAATACATGTAAACTCAGTTTTTCACAATTCCTGACATTTAATCCTCGTAAAAATGCCCTGTTGTAGGTCAGTTAGGATCACCACTTTATTATAAGAATAATAGTAGAGAGAATGATTTATTTAAGCTTTTATTTCTTTCATCACATTCCCAGTGGGTCAGAAGTTTAAATTCACTCAATTAGTATTTGGCAGCATTGCCTTTAAATTGTTTAACTTGGGTCAAATGTGTCGGGTAGCCTTTCACAAGCTTCCCACAATAAGTTGGGTGGCCCATTCCTCCTGACAGAGCTGGTGTGACTGAGTCAGGTTTGTAGGCCTCCTTGCTCGCACACGCTTTTTCAGTTCTGCCCACACATTTTCTATAGGATTGAGGTCAGGGCTTTGTGATGGCTACTCCAATACCTTGACTTTGTTGTCCTGAAGCCATTTTGCCACAACTTTGGAAGTGTGATTGGGGTCATTGTCCATTTGGATGACCAATTTGCGACCAAGCTTTAACTTCCTGACTATTGTCTTGAGATGTTGCTTCAATATTTATCCACATAATTTTCCTTCCTCAAGAAGCCATCTATTTTGTGAAGTGCACCAGTCACTACTGCAACAAAGCACCCCCACAACATGATGCTGCCACTCCCGTGCTTCACGGTTGGGATGGTGTTCTTCGGCTTGCAAGCCTCCCCCTTTTTCCTCCAAACATAATGATGGTCATTATGGCCAAACCGTTCTATTTTTGTTTCATCAGACCAGAGGACTTTTCTCCAAAAAGTACGATCTTTGTCCCCATGTGCAGTTCCAAACTGTAGTCTGGCTTTTTTATGGTGGTTTTGGAGCAGTAGCTTCTTCCTTGCTGAGCGGCCTTTCAGGTTATGTCGATATAGGACTCGTTTTACTGTGGATATAGATACTTTTGTACCTGTTTCAGCATCTTCACAAGGTCCTTTGCTGTTGTTTTGGGATTGATTTGCACTTTTCGCACCAAGTACGTTCATCTCTAGGAGAAAGAAAGCGCCTCTTTCCCGAGTGGTATGATGGCTGCGTGGTCCCATGGTGTTTATACTTGCGTACTATTGTTTGTACAGATGAACGTGGTACCTTCAGGCATTTGGAAATTGCTCCCAAGGATGAACCAGACTTGTCGAGGTCTACAATTATTTTTCTGTGGTCTTGGCTGATTTCTTTTGATTTTCTCATGATGTCAAGCAAAGAGGCACTGAGTTTGAAGGTAGGCCTTGAAATACATCCACAGGTACACCTCCAATTGACTCAAATGATGTCAATTAGCCTATCAGAAGCTTCTAAAGCCATGACATCATTTTCTGGAATTTTCCAAGCTGTTTAAAGGCACAGTCAACTTAGTGTATGTAAACTTCTGACCCACTGGAATTGTGATACAGTGAATTATAAGTGAAATAATTTGTCTGTAAACAATTTTTGGAAAAATGATTTGTGTCATGCACAAAGTAGATGTAATAACCGACTTGCCAAAACTATAGTTTGTTAACAAGAAATTTGTGAAGTGGTTGAAAAACGAGTTTGAATGACTCCAACCTAAGTGTTTGTAAACTTCCGACTTCAACTGTATCTTCAGAGCTCGTGCTGTTAGGTGACCTAAACTGGGACATGCTTAACACACCAGCCATCCTACAATCTAAGCTTGATGCCCTCAATCTCACACCAAATTATCAATGAACCTACCAGGTACAACCCCAAATCTGTAAACACTGGCACCCTCATAGATATCACCCTAACCAACCTGCCCTCCAAATACACCTCTGCTTCCTTCAACCAGGATCTCAGTGATCACTGCCTCATTGCCTGCGTCCGTAATGGGTCTGCAGTCAAACGACCACCCCTCATCACTGTCAAACACTCCCTAAAACACTTCAGTGAGCAGGCCTTTCTAATCGACCTGGAAGGATATTGACCTCATTCCGTCAGTAGAGGATGCCTGGTTATTCTTTAATGGTGCTTTCCTCACCATTTTAAATAAGGATGCTCCATTCAATTTCTTTGTAACCAGGAACAGATATAGCCCTTGGTTCACTCCAGACCTGACTGCCCTTGACCAGCACAAAAACATTCTGTGGCATACTGCATTAGCATCGAATAGCCCCCGTGATATGTAACTTTTCAGGGAAGTTAGGAACCAATATACACAGGCAGTTAGGAAAGCAAAGGCTAGCTTTTTCAAACAGAAATTTGCATCCTGTAGCACAAACTCCAAAAAGTTCTGGGACACTGTAAAGTCCATGGAGAATAAGAGCACCTCCTCCCAGCTGCCCACTGCACTGAGGCTAGGAAACACCACCGATAAATCCGCGATAATTGAGAATTTCAATAAGCATTTTTCTACGGCTGGCCATGCTTTCCACCTGGCTACCCCTACCACGGTCAACAGCCCTGCACCCCCCAAAGCACCTTGCCCAAGCCTCCCCCGTTTCTCCTTCAACCAAATCCAGATAGCTGATGTTTTGAAAGAGCTGCAAAATTTGGACCCTACAAATCAGCCGGGCTAGACAATCTGGACCCTCTCTTTCTAAAATTATCCCCCAAAATTGTTGCAACCCCTATTACTAGCCTGTTAAACCTCTCTTTCGTATCGTCTGAGATCCCCAAATATTGGAAAGCTGCCGCGGTCATCCCCCTCCTCAAAGGGGGTGACACTAGACCCACACTGGTACAGACCTATATCTATCCTACCCTGCCTTTCTAAGGTCTTTGAAAGCAAAGTTAACAAACAGATCACTGACCATTTCGAATCCCACCGTACCTTCTCCGCTATGCAATCTGGTTTCCGAGCTTGTCATGGGTGCACCTCAGCCACGCTCAAGGTCCTAAACGATATCATAACTGCCATCGATAAGAGACAATACTGTGCAGCTGGATTCATAGACCTTGCCAAGGCTTTCGACTCCGTCAATCACCACATTCTTATTGGCAGACTCAACAGCTTTGGTTTCTCAAATGACTGCCTCGCCTGGTTCACCAACTACTTCTCAGACAGAGTTCAGTGTCAAATCAGAGGACCTGTTGTCCGGACCTCTGGCAGTCTCTATGGGGGTGCCACGGGGTTCAATTCTCGGGCCGACTCTTTTCTTTGTATACATCAATGATGTCGCTCTTGCTGCTGGTGATTCTCTGATCCACCTCTACGCAGACGACACCATTCTGTATACTTCTGACCCTTCTTTGGACACTGTTAACTTCACTAGGATAGGGGGCAGCATTTGGGATTTTGGATAAAAAGTGTGCCCAAATTAAACTGCCTGCTACTCAGGCCCAGAAGCTAGGATATGCATATATCAGTAGATTTGGATAGAAACACTCTAAAGTTTCCAAAACTGTTAAAATAATGTCTGTGAGTATAACATAACTGATATGGCAGGCAAAAACCTGAGACAAATCCAACCAGGAAGTGGGAAATCTGAGGTTTGTAGTTTTTTTTAAGTGATTGCCTATCCAATATCCTGTGTCTGTGGTGTCAGATTGCACTTCCTAAGGCTTCCAGTAGATGTCAACAGTCTTTAGAAGTTGTTTCAGGCTTGTATTGTGAAAGGGGATCGAATAAGAGCTGTTTCAACAAGTGGTCAAGCTGAAAGACATTAGTTTAGTCTCGCCCGTGGCCGTGAGCGCGACGCTCGTTCTCTTTCCTTTTTAATGGCAACGGTATTGTCCGGTTAGAATATTATTGTAGATTTATGATAAAAACATCCTAAAGATTGATTATATACATCATTTGACAAGTTTCTACTAACTTTACTGGAACTTTTTTGACTTTTCGTCTGGACTTTGTGCCCGCGCTTTGTGCATTTGGATTATTGGACTAAACGCACAAACAAAAAGGTATTTGGACATAAAGATGAACTTTATTGAACAAAACAAACATTTATTGTCTAACATGGAGACCTGGGAGTGCCATCAGATGAAGATCATCAAAGGCAAGTGATTAATTTTAATGCTGTTTCTGACTTTTGTGACACCTCTCCTTGTTTGGAAAATGGCTGTATGGTTTTCTGTGGCTAGGCGCTGACCTAACATAATTGCATGGTGTGCTTTCGCCGTAAAGCCTTTTTGAAATCGGACACAGCGGCTGGATTAACAAGAAGTTTAGCTTTAATCCAATGTATAACACTTGTATCTTTCATCAATGTTTATGATGAGTATTTCTGTAATTTGATGTGGCTCTCTGCAATTTCACCGGATGTTTGTGTGAGACAATGCATTTCTGAACATAATGCACCAACTTCAAATTAGGTTTTTGGACATAAAGATCAACTTTATCGAACAAAACACACATTTATTGTCTAACATGGAGTGTCCTGGGAGTTCCATCCGGTGAAGATTATCAAAGGTTAGTGATTAATTTTAACGCTATTTCTGACTTTTGTGACACCTCTCCTTCTTTGGAAAATGGCTGTATGGTTTTCTGTGGCTAGGCACTGACCTAACATAATCGCATGGTGTGCTTTCGCCGTAAAGCCTTTTTAAAATCGGACACTGTGGCTGGATTAACATTAAGTTTATCTTTAAAATGGTGTATAATACTTGTATGTTTGAGGAATTTTAATTATGAGATTTCTGTTGTTTGAATTTGGCACCCTGCAATTTCACTGGCTGTTGGCGAGGTCGGACGCTCACGTCCCGAACGATCCCAGAGAGGTTATTAACTAACCTCCAGACAAGCTTCAATGCCATACAACTCTCCTTCCGTGGCCAACTGCACTTAAATGCAAGTAAAACTAAATGCATGCTCTTTATCCGATCGCTGCCCACCCGTCCAGCATCACTACTCTGGACAGTTCTGACTTAGAATATGTGTACAACTATAAATACCTCGGTGTCTGGTTAGACTGTAAACTCTCCTTCCAGACTCACATTAAGCAACTCCAATCCAAAATTAAATCTAGAATCGGCTTCCTATTTCGCAACAAAGCATCCTTCACTCATGCTGCCAAACATACCCTCGTAAAACTGACTAGCCTACCGATCCTCGACTTCGGCAATGTCATTTACAAAATAGCCTCAATACACTCTACTCAGAAAATTGGATGAAGTCTATCACAGTGCCATCCGTTTTGTCACCAAAGCCCCATATACTACCCACCACTGCGACCTGCATGCTCTCGTTGGCTGGCCCTCGCTTCATATTCGTCGCCAAACCCACTGGCTCCAGGTCATCTGTAAGTCTTTGCTAGGTAAAGCCCCGCCTTATCTCAGCTCACTGGTCACCATAGCAGCACCCACCCGTAGCACGCGCTCCAGCAGGTATCTCACTGGTCACCCCCAAAGCCAATTCCTCCTTCGGCCACCTTTCCTTCCAGTTCTCTGCTGCCGATGACTGGAACTCGGTGTTGTTGTTTGTGTCGCACTGCTTTGTTTTATCTTGGCCATGTTGTAGTTGTAAATGAGAACTTGTTCTCAACTAGCCTACCTGGTTAAATAATGGTGAAATAAAAAAATTGGTTTAGTTATAAAAAATCTTTAACGAAAGGTGGAGCACCTCGCAACACCTAGCTCACTCTCAGGGATCTCCTGATCTGGCGTGGTAGACGCGGTCCCTGAACTCGAAGGCTAAAACCGTGAGGGTTCCGCTGGACAGACAAGTAACACAAACAACGAAGACAAACCCTCAACACCACAATATTGGTAGACCAGAGTATCGCCCAGGTTGGTACACTGTCACAAGTAATAAAAACAAGGATGAACCTCAAACGAGGATGACACAAACCAAACCGAATGGGGTGACGGCAGAGCACCCTGATGGAGAGGCTAGTTAGCTGCTTCAAACCATTGGAAAGCTGCGGGTATACATCTGAGTTTATACACTCGGAGGTCTTACAAAGCGAATCCGCTCTGGATTGAGCCGATAAAAGGAAAAGGTGGAAGTAGTGTTGCGGTAGCTACGGAATGCATCATGCCGCGTGGAAAGATACCATTATTGGAGCGATCCTGTATAATGCTGCATAACACACTATGGGGACACCCATAGGCCTACATTTGGCAGCTGAGCACGAGTTATCAATGTAGCCTAATATCATCTAGACATGACGTTGAAATATATCCACGCCCACAATAAAAACATTCAGGCTTCCGTCATGAATCAATTCAATTAAAAATATATAAATGAATTAGAATTACAGGGAGCAGTTTGTGTGAATCGACCACTGGAACAAAGCACATGTTTGGAATATAATGACAAAACCAACGTTTCTAGTAATCCCCGTTCGAATAGGGCAAAAGCATGGCAAATAATAGGCATGAGGCTCCCGAGTGGCGCAGCGGTCTAAGGCACTGCATCTCAGTGCTACAGAAACCCTGGTTCGGATCCAGGCTGTCTCACAACCGGCCGTGATTGGGAGTCCCATAGAGCTGCACAATTGGCCCAGCGTCGTCCGGGTTTGGCCGTCATTGTAAATAAGAATTTGTTCTTAACTGACTTGCCTAGTTAAATAAAAGTTCAAATAAATATATAAAAAAATCTGCAGAGTGTGCCGCATCATCCCATGGGATCCGTCAAGTCTGAACACAGCACACATCACCTTCTATATTCAAACAAAATAGGCCTTTTGTAGGTTAAGTTGATCAGCATCATGCTCATGTCAGTCCTCTAGAACGCAAATGTAGTCTTCCTAGTAGGATTCTGTAATAATGAAGTGGTATGTATGTACAGTGAGGGGGGAAAAAAGTATTTGATACCCTGCTGATTTTGTACGTTTGCCCACTGACAAAGAAATGATCAGTCTATAATTTCAATGGTAGGTTTATTTGAACAGTGAGAGACAGAATAACAACAAAAAAATCCAGAAAAACGCATGTCAAAAATTTTATAAATTGATTTGCATTTTCATGAGGGAAATAAGTATTTGACCCCCTCTCAATCAGAAAGATTTCTGGCTCCCAGGTGTCTTTTATATAGGTAACGAGCTGTGATTAGGAGCACACTCTTAAAGGGAGTGCTCCTAATCTCAGCTTGTTACCTGTATAAAAGACCCCTGTCCACAGAAGCAATCAATCAATCAGATTCCAAACTCTCCACAATGGCCAAGACCAAAGAGCTCTCCAAGGATGTCAGGGACAAGATTGTAGATTGTACACAAGGCTGGAATGGGCTACAAGACCATCGCCAAGCAGCTTGGTGAGAAGGTGACAACAGTTGGTGCGATTATTCGCAAATGGAAGAAACACAAAAGAACTGTCAATCTCCCTCGGCCTGGGGCTCCATGCAAGATCTCACCTCGTGGAGTTGCAATGATCATGAGAACGGTGAGGAATCAGCCCAGAACTACACGGGAGGATCTTGTCAACGATTTCAAGGCAGCTGGGACCATAGTCACCAAGAAAACAATTGTTAACACACTACGCCGTGAAGGACTGAAATCCTGCAGCGCCCGCAAGGTCCCCCTTCTCAAGAAAGCACATATACATGCCCGTCTGAAGTTTGCCAATGAACATCTGAATGATTCAGAGGACAACTGGGTGAAAGTGTTGTGGTCAGATGAGACCAAAATGGAGCTCTTTGGCATCAACTCAACTCGCCGTGTTTGGAGGAGGAATGCTGCCTATGGCCCCAAGAACACCATCTCCACGTCAAACATGGAGGTGGAAACATTATGCTTTGGGGGTGTTTTTCTGCTTAGGGGACAGGACAACTTCACCGCATCAAAGGGACGATGGACGGGGCCATGTACCCTCAAATCTTGGGTGAGAACCTCCTTCCCTCAGCCAGGGCATTGAAAATGGGTCGTGGATGGGTATTCCAGCATGACAATGACCCAAAACACACGGCCAAGGCAACAAAGGAGTGGCTCAAGAAGAAGCACATTAAGGTCCTGGAGTGGCCTAGCCAGTCTCCAGACCTTAATCCCATAGAAAATCTGTGGAGGGAGCTGAAGGTTCGAGTTGCCAAACGTCAGCCTTGAAACCTTAATGACTTGGAGAAGATCTGCAAAGAGGAGTGGGACAAAATCCCTCATTTTTGACATGCGTTTTTCAGGATTTTTTTGTTATTCTGTCTCTCACTGTTCAAATAAACCTACCATTAAAATTAGAGACTGATAATTTCTTTGTCAGTGGGCAAACGTACAAAATCAGCAGGGGATCAAATACTTTTTTCCCTCACTGTACGTATCTGACGGTAGGCTGTCATTGTAAATAAGAATTTGTTCTTAACTAAATAAAGGTTAAATAAAATACAATCTGTTTCAGTGTTGCAAGAGTCGACTCCAAACAAAAGAGTCGGAGTCGAGCGAGAGTCCGATAGTGCATAGGCGCTAGATCTGCACTATCGGCTGCCTTAGCTATCGAAATGAGAACTGAGTGATTTTCAGCCCAGTCTTGAAATCAATGGTTCGATTTTCGCCAACTCGGGTAAAAAATTAGACTACACTACTGCTAGCTAGCAACTTTTTTTGACTTTAGTAAAAGATTATGATAACTAAACCCCTTTCATCTGTTGAGTCACAGACAGAACAATGAGACAGACATTTCACCGGATGTATAAATGTGAAGCCCAGAGGCCAACAGTGGGAGAAGATGGAGCAAGACGGATTTTGGCCGACATTCTGCTAATTATGTCATTGATCTCCATAGTTTTCTGTTTCCAAAACTTGAATCTCTAACAGAGTGGAGTTTTGTAAACTTTGCCCTTTGCCTACTTTTTTTTTTTAATGGCGTTGTTTAGAACGACTGTAAAGGCAAATTGAGTTATTGCACACGCGCACTTCAGAGTAGGTGTTCTCTAACGGAAATATGCAAATAAATGCGTGCGACAACATGAGCACACTAGCTCGTGCTTTTTCTGCCCACTATGATTAATTTGCTACCATTGGAAACGAAAGGTTCTGGTTTATCTTGGGTTAGTTATCTAATTATTTGGCTTAGTCGTATACATGGCTAGGATACTTACGAGCTCTTACTATTGCAATGAAGTGACAGTCAGATAACGTTTCAGTTCTCTAAATGTACTGTCTTTGCCTCTTATTTAAATGACCTATCAAGAACATAATGCAACCAACAGCTAAAGATACCAGAACATAATTATTACAACAAAGCTGCGGTTTCTTCTTCGTAAAAGCCATTGTTGAAAACAAACCGTTCTTCATCGTGGATGTCAACTGACGTAATCCTGCAACAAATGGCTTTGCTGCCACCTACCTTTTTCATAAGTACTGCAACCAAAGATTGCTGTAACCAGGAGAGGAATAATCTTTGCTGTTATCATACAATAACTAGTATGACACACACACAGTCTGTCATTGGAAGAATTCAGACTTTAATTATGATCCATTTGAAAAAAGGTTTTACAAAAAGTAACATTCAAATTTTACACTTCTTTTAAAAAAACAATTAAAATAAGCTTTTGATACAACAAAATTATTTATCTAAAGAAAATGGCTTCTATAAACAATGTGAATAGAATATAATAATATACAGGTAAGTGGATGCTAAGACATGCACATACTGACAGGAAAGATTACAATAACATTTAGAAATAATAATGGCATGATTGTTTCCTTTACAATGAGTAGCAACTAGCCCGAGAGCAGTAGAAACATTATAGAATTAGAATGAGTAGAACAGAATATTGCGATTCAGATTCTACCCTTCAACCAGATGTGTGCATTGGATTGGTAGAAAAATGTCTGGAGGAAGTTTCCACCATAATCCACTCCAATACATTCCATTTAAATCCATGCAGGTGAGTGAACGAGTACACTTCAGGAGAAGTGTAGAAAATTGGACTGCAGTAAATGTTTTGCAGTGGGTGCGTGCTCCGGCGGCCATATTTGATGTACAATTTGAAATGTTCAATGTACTGGTCAGTGAACCTCAACTGTTCCAGAAATGCAAAAATGACAAGTTCAAAATGTCACCATTTCGGATGGGCAATTGAGAAATCAAGTCGATTTTCAGACCCGTGTCCTTTAACTCATTTTAATTCCATGGGTAGAAGCCGATCTGAGATGCTTCCTTCTGACAAGTCCCAGACTAAGCCAGTCATAGAAACAGAATATAAAATGTGACTATACAACAAAAAGTAAAAAACAAACAAACAAAAATAAAATAAACTAGTTAATTGAAGACACATTTGACTTGAGCAAGCACTGCAAGTGTGCTCGTATTGGCTAGAGTGATGACCCAAACATTCTGCTGTGTGGTAAAAGTTTCCTTCGGGCACAGATCTAGAATCAGCTTACCCTCTCCAAAACATTAGGGGGGTAAATGCTAAACTGACCCTAGATCAGCATGTATGGACAACTTTTATCACCAAATCAATCTAACCGCTAATAATGCTTCACCTGAAACCACAGGGCATGTCACATGACACACGCTTTAATAGCATGAGGTCACATCACTTTCATGGGGTACACTGGGAAAAAGAATCTACATAGAAATAAGTGTCCACACACAGACATACCTTTATTGGTTAGCAAAGTTTCAATCAACCCAAACATTAATTGATCAGAACGTTGTTAACAAATAAAAGGTATGTGTTGGAGAATCAGTGTGCAAGCCCAACTCTACATTAAAGGTCTGACATTATGAAGATATTGGTTGTTATAAACTGTCATAGTGTTCTATAATAAAAATGTTTTCTTTTTTTTAAGTGTTATATCATGGCTATGACAGTGTTCATAAGGTCTTAAAAGGGTGTTATGCTTGTCGCTTCAGGTGAAGAGTTAATGAAGCCACCTGTAGTCTCTCTCAATACAGACACCCACACTCTCTAGAGAAAGCGATTGATGATTCAATTAATCAATCGCTCTAGAGAGAGAGCTTCTACACTTTTCCTATTCCCTGCATCCTGACACAATTACATGATCTGCAAAAGCTTAAAAAACACATGCATCTCCAGCATTTTATACAACAGTATGATACAAAATAAGGCATTTCGTAGTGAGTATTCATGTTTGCGAGAGTGTGTGTGTACATAGTGACAACATTGAATGTAATTTGTTTGCCTGCCTATAAAAAGACTGCAAATAACAAACAAAGTCATGATAACTCTTACTTAAAATATATATATATATTTGTCATATATATTTACGTATATATATATTCATATATAAAAAAATCAATAAAAAAACAAAAACAAAGGGGGAGAAAAAAGCCCACACGGTCCCTGTTTATTGGCCAGTCTATAAGCCACGCCCTC
This sequence comes from Salmo salar, assembly GCF_965601325.2. Lineage (NCBI taxonomy): Eukaryota > Metazoa > Chordata > Actinopteri > Salmoniformes > Salmonidae > Salmo > Salmo salar. The sequence goes on from NC_138307.1 coordinate 13,746,933, forward strand.
ATTCCATGACCTCACCGGGCGCCACGGTGACCAGCTGCAGAGGGATCTCCTGATTGCCTAGGAGGTCGTGGCCGCCAGCAGCTGATTGAAGGATGAGGGTGGTTCCGTCTGCGGTGATGATGGTGTCGCTGGGGGGCGGAGACGATGAGGAGGAAGCCACACCTTTTTTGTTCTGGTGAGTCTTTATATGTTTGGCCAGATGGTCACTACGCATGAACCTCTTTGAACACTGTGCGCACACAAACTTCTTCTCTCCTGGAAAGAGAAAGAGGGATGAAAGGGAGAAAAAGAGGTAGAGAGTGATGAAAGAATAAGTGTGGTGAGGGTAAAGGTTGTGTTATGTAGTGAAGATGGCGTTAGTGTGTATTCCTACCCGTGTGTGTCCGTCTGTGTCTCTGTAGCTCGTCACTCCTGGTAAACCGCTTGCCACAGAACATCCAGTTGCAGACAAAGGGCCGTTCTCCGCTGTGCCATCTGAGGTGAGCCCTGAGGTGAGAAGTCTTACCATACACCTTCCCACAGCCCACGATGTGACAGATATGCTGCTTCTTCTTACCAAGACTCGACCCTCTGGGGGAAGGGGTGACGAGAGAGAGGGTTGGGGTCACACACAAAGTCAACTTCATGCAGTCATTGGAATTTCAATTGTCGTGGTTGAAACTGACCCTACTGAGTATAGAACCCGGTTCAACCACATTAACCCACTGAGCTAAAGCTTAGGATCCACCCTTTTTATATACATTTGTGTTAATATATTGTGTGTCTCTTTCCAACCCACCTCCCTCCAGCCTCTTTACAGTTGGGACAGGTGCAGGCGACTCTCCTCAGCCTCTTGCCCTCCCCGGTGGACATGTCCATGTCTTCGTCATCCATCTGGACACGCAGGTTGTTGAGGTCACTGGGGTTGAGGGTGGAGTCACCACTCAGCTGCCACTCTTCAGAGTCCGGCTCCTCCTTTATCTGGATGTCTGTGGGGAGAGAGAGTTAGAATGTGAGGGTGAGTGAGAGACAAAGTAAGAAAGAAATAGAAAGATGGAGTTTGTGTGTGTGTGTGTGTGTGTGTGTGTGTGTGTGTGTGTGTGTATATATGTATGCATGTTCCTACCTGCAGGACTGCCGGCCTCCTCTCCCTGTGTGTATTGAATCCCTGGCTGTCCTATAGAGTTGACTGTAACAGTCTGGAGGTTAGGCAGGGTGATGGATCCTCCCTGACCCATAGAGAGGCCCTGGACTGGGGCTAGAGTCAGCTGCTGGCCCCCCTGGGCCTGGGGGAGCTGGAGGCCCTGCAGAGACTGGACCCCTTGGACCTGAGAGAGAGCGTTAGAAAGAGTTACACACATGTATGATCCCACACACCTACGTACGGTAGTCAAACAGATAAACACACACCCACACAACCTACCTGGAAGGTCTGCCACTGTATCTGTCCTGAAGCAGTGACTGTCTGGGCCTGGATGAGGAAGGTTCCAGGGTTGACGAGCTGGACACTCTGGAGCGTCTGCCCAGACTGGGATAGATCCTGTCCCTGGGCCCCCTGGTTGTCTCCCGACAGCTGTAGGATGGGCTGGGAGAAGGACGAGGCATTAGAGGTGGACACCTGGATGAAACAGACTTAATTCAGTCATGGTATTTTCTTCAGCCATGCTCTTAGAACAGTGTCCCGAAGAGGACCTACAGCAACGTACATAGTAATATGATCTGCTGAAGACAAGTTAAACAAGACTAGTAACTTTTTTCCTGTATCATGGCTCACCGTAATATGACTGTTGTATGTGGTGTGGGGCGCTGGGGAATAAGCCTAGGGAATTCTGTCATATGACTGACCTGTATTTGCTGCAGGTGGTTGTGGGAGTTGTAGTTCTCTGATGATGGGTCTGAAACCCCGGCAGACACGGCAGTAGCTTGAGTCAGAACCCCCGTCCCGTCGATGGTCTCAGGCAGCTGGGATGAGGTTGTTGGCACGTAGAGGTCTGGGTTACCGTTAGCTTCACTAACTAGGGTCGCTAGCTGTTTGGCTCCACCTTCCTGCCCCTCCAGCGCCTGGCTGCCCATGATCAGCTGACCGTCGGTCGTCGTTGCTATGGGAACCGTCTGAGCGCTGGCAAGCCCTAGTGATTCGAGGTCTATGCTGTTGATAGGGAGGAAAGTTATGTTACCCCCCGACAGCCCCATGGGAACCGTGCTGCTATAGGTCGTGCCCCCGGCCAATGACACGCCCTGAATCTGCTGCATATGCCCAGCCTGCGTTAGGAGGTCAGAGGTTGTCGTTGTGGCGACGCTGATTCCGATATTGCCGTGGCTACCGTCCTGGATGAGCTGGATTTGGCCCGAGCCATCGTCCAATCCCTGCGCAGAGAAGCCTGCCAGAGTTCCATCGGAGTTGTGGATCTGAGGGATGACATAGAAGAGAGAGTTCAGTATTTGTGTGTAGAAAATAGTGTGTAAGGGATACCATGATAATCGACCTGGTAATGGACATTCCGCTAACAGAGGTGTGTGTGTGTGTGTGTGTGTATACCTGCAGATATGTGCATGTATATATACACACACACACACACACACACACTACATGTATGTGGACACCTGCTCGTCGAACATCTCATTCCAAAATCATGGGCATTAATATGGAGTGGGTCCCCCCCTTTGCTGCTACAACAGCCTCCACTCTTCTGGGAAGGCTTTATACTAGATGTTGGAACTTTGCTGCAGTTTTAGCCATAAGAGCATTAGTGAGTCCGGGCACTGATGTTAGGCGATTAGGCCAGGCTCTCAGTCGGCGTTCCAATTCATCACAAAGGTGTTCGATGGGGTTGAGGTCAGGGCTCTGTGCAGGCCAGTCAAGTTCTTCCACACCAATCTCAACAAACTATTTCTGCATGGACCTCACTTTGTGCACGGGGGCATTGTCATGCTGAAACAGGAAAGGGCCTTCCCCAAACTGTTACTACAAAGCTGGAAGCACAGAATTGTCTAGAATGTCATCATATGCTGCAGCGTTGATTTCCCTTCACTGGAACTAAGGGGCCTAGTCCGAACCATGAAAACAGCCCCAGACCATTATTCCTCCTCCTCCAAACTTTACAGTTGGCACTATGCCTTTGGGCAGGTAGCGCTCTCCTGGCATCTGTCAAACCCAGATTCGTCCGTCGGACTGCCAGATGGCAAAGCGTGATTCATCACTCCAGAGAACGTGTTTCTACTGCTCCAAGGTCCAATGGCGATGAGCTGTACACCACTCCAGCTGACGCTTGGCATTGCGCATAGTGATCTTAGGCTTGTGTGCAGCTGCTTGGCCATGGAAACCCATTTCATGAAGCTCCCTATGAACAGATCTTGTGCTGACGTTGCTTCCAAAGTTAGTTTGGAACTCGGTAGTGAGTGTTGCAACCGAGGACAGACGATTTTTACAGTTGACCAGGGCAGCTCTAGCAGGGCAGAAATTTGACGAATTGACTTGTTGGAAAGATGGCATCCTATGATTGTGCCACGTTGAAAGTCACTGAGCTCTTCACTACAGGCCATTCTACTGACAATGTTTGTCTATGGAGATTGCATGGCAGTGTGCTCGATTTTATACACCTGTCAGCAACGAGTGTGGCTGAAATAGCCGAATTCACTCATTTGAAGGGATGTGTGTGTGTGTGTGTACAGTACACTACCTGGTATTGTATGCTGGACACTCCATTGGCTGAGCCGTCGTTTCCAGATGCTGTGACGTAGATGGGCTGACTGTCCATGTTCCCGATAGGGAGAACATACTGGCCGTTAGAGGTCATCATGCCAGAGTTAGGAATGTGGACGACTCCCTGCTGCGCATCCTTCCCAGTAGAGACCGGGGTTAACAACTCCCAACGGTCTGAACCTGTTAGCTGGATGGCGGTCATGTCTGTGGTCTGACAGAGAGAAGACACACACATTCATAAATTATTATTCAGATCCACTGTTGCGGAATGAAAAAAGCTGATCTCGTTACAGATATGTAGAAGGCACTGGTCATAAGTCTTATGCTGTTGCGTTGTATTTCACAAAGAATATGAAGCAAAATATTGATTTGGAAATGACATTTCTGTACTATCTGAGAGGAGAGCTAGAGGTACAGAGACAGATACCAGGGTGTAGGCTCCACACTGTGAATAGGGAAAAATGACATGCAGTATGGTTTGATATCACAATGCAGTGTCAGTAGACAAGACAATTATTGTGGATCTTGTTAAAATAGATATCAAATCCTATATTATAGGTATCTGCAACATTGGACTAGTAATAATACAGTAGTATAAAGACATTTCACTTAATAAGGCAAAAATGTCACAACATGAGAAATCAACCATGAACCTAAATATGTCTGAATCCGCTATACAGACTTTGGCTTAGCTAGGTGGTTTGATAACAAAGGATCCAGACTTCCTCAAACATGTAACGCACCTACCCAATTCAGCGCCTATTGACGAAAGTACAGTATATTCTGACAGGAGAGTTTTGTTAAGAGCCCTAAACATTAACATGCATCGCGGAACGTACAGTATCTTTCATATCAGGAAGCCTTTTTTATTTATGGTTTTAAACAAAAGGTTAAATTACTACACATGTTTTATAGGCTTAGTGTTCCCACACGGCCATATCTCCATGTTACATCGCTTGTTTACCAAGACAGAAGAGACATAGGCGGCCACCTGCGCTAATTAGCGAGCTCCGAACATGTGATACTTGATACTACTGTATTATTACTAGTCCAATGTTGCAGATACCTATAATATAGGATTTGATATCTATTTTAACAAGATCCACAATAATTGTCTTGTCTACTGACACTGCATTGTGATATCAAACCATACTGCATGTCATTTTTCCCTATTCACAGTGTGGAGCCTACACCCTGGTATCTGTCTCTGTACCTCTAGCTCTCCTCTCAGATAGTACAGAAATGTCATTTCCAAATCAATATTTTGCTTCATATTCTTTGTGAAATACAACGCAACAGCATAAGACTTATGACCAGTGCCTTCTACATATCTGTAACGAGATCAGCTTTTTTCATTCCGCAACAGTGAGTAACTGGGGATGAGTAACTGGGGATGAAGTGTAGTTCATCAACTGGAGGCACACAGCTTGTCGATCTGTGCAAAACTGCTACAGTTAATATATTTTTTTTTAAATTTGAAAGATACCTTTCATATCAGCGGAAAATTAAGGCGGATATCAGCACGTTTTGAAAACCACTTTGAAAGCAATGATTGGCGTTTCTAAATGTTAAAACACTGCTTCGGAATTGTGGAGCCAAATGTGGGCGAAAGTAACAGCTGAACAGCCTACATAGGGAGAAGGGTTTTCGAGAGTTAGTCACCACAACTAAACACAAATCATCGAAGACTCCCTTCTATCATCCAACGAATACAGCTAGTATGGTTAGACAAAATACGTAATCGCTACAACATGGGCGTGGGGGAGATATTTTGTAGTCCAGTGCAGATTCTCTGTTCGGTTTCCCCACTCACCCCTCCTTTCCCCACTGTACCCCTTTAGCCCCAGGTAGACGAGCTAAATATCGGCGACCTGACCAAGTGACGGGCTGTGTCCTACCCACTATGGGCGGGTTCTAGAAGGGTAAAGTGGGTGGCCGTTATAGCGGGGAACACAGCGGCGGAAGTATACTAGCTTTACACCCCCTGCAACATTTAAAACGTGTGAACTTCTAGCTAGCTAATAACATCACACAGTAGTAGCTCGGAGGAGTCGAAATACGAGATAGAAAATGTTGGGGTACCTGGTTTTCCGAGGCTCCGCCGTGCTGTAGGAATTCGCTTTGACTGCCTTCCACGTCCGCGGTAGCCATTTCCTCTTGTTTCAAATGTTGCTCTGGCGCTAGCATGGAGAGAAAGAAAATTTAGCAAAACACTAAATTTCTCACAGGTTTCTGCTCTTAAAAGGCTGGAAAGAGACAACAAACTTCAGTCGATGAAGAATTAACGGCAAACCTTAACTTTGCGACAAGGTTTCAATGCGGATTTCGACACAGATTGAATGTTTACTTTTGTTAACTCGCTAACTACCTAGCACAGGGCTCCTGCAAAAGATTAAAAGACGTAGTTAGCCTGCCTTGCTATCGGTTGTAACGTACAAACTCACCGGTTGGTTGATGGGTTAAATGTTATGTACCAGTCATATCGTGAAAGGTAATAATCGAAAGATTATCTGATCAACTAAACTCCGAACATGATTATCTTTTATCAAAGGCGGGCTTGTGTTGATCGGTGAATTCGGGTCGATTTTTTTCTGTTTTGATTGACAGTGAGGGAAACACAAAAAGGGGGGCGCTAGCAACGTAGCAGGAAGTCCCACCGTTCTTCTCAAAATTGATTGGTTAACCCTGGGGTTTGGTGAGACTTCTATGGCCAAGCGATATGTCCGTCATTTTTATTGGATATCTGTTTCCTGTTTGTTTTTAGACAATAACCTCATATCTGGGAATCTATGGTTGAAGTTAAAGAGCAGGAAGTGTTGGGAAAATGGCAAATGTAATTGCAGCAATATTTATTTTCGTATTAATGTATCCGCATATTCACCTTGTTACACTACTAGGTTAGCTGGCTAACATTGTAACTAAGCTCTGTTATATTTAAGTGCAGTGATCGTGAACATCTTGGCTACATTGTTCTGTGACGATGCCAGCAAGATGTTGCTCATTGCCTCTGCTTTTTGTAAGGAACTGCTTCAGTTATGCTGAAAATGTTCAAGTGTATGTGCTGGGAAATAGTCATTGCAACATTGCATGAACCAAGACGCAGACTAGTATGCACAGAACCTGTCACTGTGCATGTCATTTATTTTGCAGTATCAGCATGTTCCCCCAGCCTGTTACAAGCATCCCCATCCACTTCAAAATACATACTCTGGTTCAACACGCACATGAACATCAATTAAGACACATTTGAACACAAACGGAATCTGTTGTCTTGTTTTATTAAGTGTATTGTTGACCCATAGTGGTTGCAGTACATGCGTTTCCATGAAAATGTTTGTCAGGCCCGGGCCCAGTTGCATAAAACATAATTTCTCCTTGCCTAAGGGAATTGGAGCGTTGCATAGAATCCCTCAAACAGTTTCCTTAGGTAAGGGCATACTTAAATGGTTTTATGGTAGTTTGAAGGCATGTACTGTATGGCAGAAATTGTTTGGGTACCATGGAGACAACCTGATTCACTGACAAAGTCTCAGAGATTGCGTTTTTTGGGAGGGAGATTAAACTAGAACTTCTACATTCAATACAGGAAAAATAAATTGATTCAGAAGATAAAACATTTATTTTAGTAACTTTTTTCTCAACTTCTATTAATTTATAGAGTAGGTAGCTTGTTTGCCAGCTAGCTTTGTAGCCATGGATTGTGCACCTTCCATTGTTTAGCTAAGTAGCAAGCTAGCTAGTTGATGTTTTCCTTTTGTAACCAGAGGATATTAAAACAATATTCACCTCCACAAATATGAACGTGGCCTGGGGTGTCAGAAGACTGATTTATATCTTCCTCTTATTCACAATGTGGCTGCAATGTCTTGTGTGAGGTGGGCAAAGATATAGATTTAATATAATAGTGTATGGGACGGTGCGATAATCAGGGTCCCAAGCTAAAAGTCACGTTGGTGGTTTCTGGTCAGGCACGGTCAGAGATGCCTACTTTACTTAAAATAATAATGGTCCCTCAATGTTCCGATCAGACCAGAGTTTTTCCTGACCAGAAAACACTAGGACCTGGTCAGGACCTCAATGGTTACAGTGTGCACTCGATTTTTATCCTACCATACATAGAATTAGAATGATTGATTAATTCTATCTTCTATTCATAATACCAGGGAGAAAGGAGAAAAATCAGTAGACACTGCGGCCCTCGAGGACAAATTGAGACGGGACACAAGAACCCTGTGTTATTGTACTGGTCGCATTGGTCCCATCACTTCTTCGCCGCCTTGGGTGCATTGGGTGTGTTGAATTTGAAAAATATAATGTCTCCGTCCTCCACGATGTAGTTCCTGCCCAGCTGCCTGTACTTCCCAGCAGCCTATGGGACAAATCAAACCAGAAAAACTTTATTTACATTATACAAAGTAATTTATCAAGTTAATGTCACGTGCACAAGTACAGTTAAATGCCTTTCTTGTAAACTCTAAACCCAACAATGCAGTGATCAATATCAATGTAGTAGTAAGAAATAAGGTAGAACAAACACACACATACATACAGGGTCAGTTCCAATACCATACTTACAATGTGCAGGGAAACTGGAGCGATATAGGTAGATATGTATATGGGTAAGGTGACTAGGCATCAGGATGTATGATAGAGTAGCAGCAGTGTAAATTAATATTTGAGTGTGTATAGTCAGTATAAAAATGTGTGTGACTGTTGTGTGTTGGAGTGTCAGTGTGCATGAGTGTGTAGAGTCCTGTGAGTGTGCATAGAAATAAATACAAGGGCGCCTACTTCACGACTAAGCATGTGTGTGGACCATTAAGTCCTTAGTGACTTGGACCCTGAGGAACTTGAAGCTCTCGACCCGCTCCACTGCAGCCCTGTCGATGTGGATGGGGGCGTGCTTGCGCTCGAGTCAGAATAACATTTGTTGTTGATGAAGAGGCACACCTCTCCCCCTATCAATTTTCCTGAATCTACTGTCCTGTCCACTCTGTGGAGAGGAGAATTCATCGAGTTGGATAGCCATGGGGGGAATCTTGTTCAAAAGCAATGTTTCAGAAAAGTAGAGAATATTGCAGTTACAAGAGTCTCGTTGGTAGCAAATCCATGATCAAAGGTCATTCATTTTATTATCAAGTGACTGTACATTGGCCAACAGAATAGAGGGAAGAGGTGGCCGCTTTTCCCTTCGCCTTAAATCTCACCAGGATTCCCCCTCTGTAAAGCCGACGTTTCCTCTTGGATACCCGGAAAATTGGGGTGGAATTACATTAAGAGCCCACGGCAGATGAGTCGAAGTTGAAGCCGGAATTGGGCTAAGTAACTGCTGATATGATGTTCAAAAGTTATTGTCGGTTATAAGAAATGATAACAGATACACTTCGTGAAAATAAAGGAAAGATAAATGCCAATAGTCACAAAATAGCAAAGTTGGGTCAGAGCTCGCAAAACAGAGGCCATCCAGTACAGCGCCATCTTTATCAGATGGTCTTATCCAGATAAGATCAGACAAAAAAAACTTTTGATAAGTACTTATGGCATGCCATCACACACACCCATGACAGTAAATCTCTCAGCCTCAGACAAGTACACACACCTTGACAGCATTCTCGGTGCCCTCTTCTTTGAAGTCCTGGAACTTCATGACCTCTGCCATGATGAAACCTTTCTCAAAGTCGGTGTGGATCTTCCCTGCCGCCTGGGGCGCCTTGCTGCCTTTCTGTAAGACAGAGGAGTAATACATAACGCTTTGATAGTCACACCCACACCTCATTGGGGGAGAGAGATAACCAAACTGTGTGTCTCTTACCCTGACAGTCCACGCTCTAACTTCGTCTGGTCCCGCTGTGAAGAAATATTCCAACTGCAGAGCTGCATAGCCCGTCTTAATGATCTTAGTCAGTACACTGCAATACACACACATGTACAGTTATTAAGTTAACCGCTTGCAATAGCATAAAATGTGTTCATTGTGTGTTTGATCTGTCCGTGTGTGTACCTCTGAGTCTTCGCCTCCTCACAGTATTTGTCCTTCTCCTCGTCGGTCATGTCCTGTAGTTTGGCCTCAAGACCTCCACTCACTGGTATGACCATAGCTCCTGGGTCATGGGCATCGACCCACTCCTTAATCTTAATCAGCCTGGGAGAATTAAGAGAAAACAATCTTATGTATATACATAGAGAAAAGATCCTCTACATTAGAAAAACAAAGTTGATTTTTGATTGAAGTTGCTCTTTAATAAACCAAACATTCAGGGTTTTTTGCGCATACAAAAGTGTCAGTGTTTATTTTGCACAAAATAAAGTTCAGACCCTCAACAAGTAGCAGTTCAGCTTTTCAGATAATAGTTACCAGGCATCACAACCCAAATAACATAAGATTTAGAAAGCAGGGAATAAGGAATTAAGAAAGAGAACCCACTGACCACTTGTTCTTTTTCCTGATGTAGTCCTTCTCTGAGAGGTTGACCAGGTAGATCATGGGTTTGGATGTGAGGAACAGGTATTTGTTCAGCACATCTATCTGCATAAACACACACACTGGGTTAGATGTGTGTGCTGGTATACAGGCCCCTGCAACTAATGGTACTCTGCTATCTCTCTTGTGAGCACACACACATAGTCGTACCTCCTTCTCGTTCCAGTCATTGTAGAAGCGGACATGTTTCTTCTCCTCCGAAATCCAGTTCTTTACCTTCAACATGATGTCCTGAGTGAGGGACGAGGGAAGAAGGGAACGAGAGAAGGGAATGAAAGGAGAGAACATGAGTAAACAAATGCTGAATTCTGATTTTATCCGTGACCCCCTTCTCCCTAGGCACGCCTGTGGGTCTCAAACAATCTATGAGGGGGCATGGAAAAGTGTTTCAAGCGCTTGAGTCAAGCACACACACACAGCTTCAGACCTCAGTCTCAGACCCAATAGGGCACTCATCAACCACCCCACACATACTCTACTCACGTATTCAGGTTTGAGTTTCTTGTCTCCACCTCTGACAGCGGTCTTCTCCAACTTATCTATGATTGGTCCAAGAGACTCCTCATCCTTCAGCCGTAGCTCCTCATGGATTATCTCAATGTCCCTCACTGGGTCCACATTACCCTCCACATGGATGATGTCCTCATCCTCAAACGCACCTACACACAGAAACACACATTTATGTCCAGGATACGCAATGATGCTAGACTTCACAAAGCTACTAAAATAGGAATTGAGTATATTGTTGTTGTTCATGCACATCTGAACCGTGCTAGCATTGAGTAGGTGTTGAGTGCCCCATTGATTAGAATGGAAGCTTCCCATGCTTGCAGTTTTAATGCGAAATGTACACCAGGATTACAGTGTGTGTTTGAGTGTATGTGTTTCTGCGAGTGTGTGTTAAACTCACGTGTCATGTGGAAGATGCCATCGCAGGCACTAATGTGAGACAGGAAGGCGTTGCCCAGTCCTTGTCCAGCGTGAGCTCCTTTCACCAGCCCAGCTATGTCCACCACATTCAGAAACGCTGGGACTTTACTGTCCAATGTGAAAGAGATGGAGAAGTTACACACACACAAAAACTTGATGTACAGAGCGTTTACTCATACACACATTTCCAAGGCTTGTGGAAGGTGCAGAAGTAGTTGTAACGTTCTACATGAATGGGCACTCTGCTCACAAACACAACCCTACCTGAGGGGCTTGTGGAAGGTGCAGAGGTAGTCATAGCGTTCGTCAGGGATGGGTACTCTGCTCTCGTTGGGGTCGATGGTGCAGAAGGGAAAATTCTCTGCTGCGGCCTGGCTCTTGGTCAGCACATTGAAGAATGTTGACTTCCTGTAGACAAAAATTACAAGACAAAGTTTGTCACTATTCTACAGCCCAAGACATCTGCATGGTAAGGTCTTCTGAACAACCAAAGCAGATACTGTTGTCTGATTTACACTGTAGTGACATGCAGCCAGCACAGTACAGGTTGGGTTGGCCCTAGGGTTGCAAAGGGTCGGAAACATTCCTGTAAATTTCCTGAATTATTCCGGAAATTGTCCATGGGAAGTTAAGCCTGGGAATGTGGGGAATTTTAACTACATCATCTCCACCCCTCAACCAGCATTCCACAAGAGCACAGACACAAGGGACAACAGACCCACCGGTCTCTACATTGCAGATGAGCTGAAGGCAGTCATCAATGACCTTGGACCACAGAAGGTATTTGCACTGGTGACAGACAATGCTGCGAACATGAAGGCTGCTTGGTCTAAAGTGGAGGAGTCCTACCCTCACATCACACCTATTGGCTGTGCTGCTCATGCATTGAATCTGCTCCTCACGGACATCATGGCACTGAAAACAATGGATACACTCTACAAGAGAGCCAAGGAAATGATTAGGTATGTGAAGGGTCAGCAGGTTAAAGCAGCAACCTACCACACCAAGAATAGTGAGAAGAATAAGAGCACCACATTGAAGCTGCCCAGCAACACCCGTTGGGGTGGTGTTGTCATCATGTTTGACAGTCTCCTGAGAGGGGAAGGAGTCTCTCCAAGAAATGGCCACATCACAGTCTGCCGATATGGACAGCCCTATCAAGAGGAACCTCCTGGATGATGTATTTTGGGAGAGAGTGGTAAGCAGCCTGAAACTCCTGAAACCGATAGCAGTAGCCATTGCACGGATTGAGGGAGACGATGCCATTCTGTCTGATGTTCAGACTGCTTGCAGATGTAAGAGAAGAAATCCGTACTGCCCTGCCCACTTCACTGTTGCTCCAAGCAGAGGAAACGGCAGATCTGAAATACATCAAAAAGCATGAAGACTTCTGCCAAGTATGCTGGCAAGAGCATCCTGTCTGGTGCAGAGATGAACAAGGCCTATGGTGTCATCACTACCGTGTCTCGCCACCTTGGCCTGGATGAGAGCAAGGTTCTTGGCAGTCTGGCGAAGTACACTTCCAAGCAAGCGCTTTGGGATGGAGATGCAATTTGGCAGTCGTGACAACATATCTCATCAGCCACCTGGTGGAAGGGACGTTGTGAATCCGAGGCTCTTTCCCCTGTTGCCTCCATCATCCTCCAAATCCCACCAACATCAGCCGCCTCAGAGTGCAACTGGTCATTTTTTGGGAACACACACACCAAATCAGCTGGGCTAGATCATCTGGACCCTCTCTAAAATTATCTGCAGCAATTGTTGCAACCCCTATTACTAGCCTGTTCAACCTCTCTTTCATATCGTCTGATATCCCCAAAGATTGGAAAGCTGCCGTGGTCATCCCCCTCTTCAAAGGGGGAGACACCCTAGACCCAAACTGTTACAGACCTATATCTATCCTACCCAGCCTTTCTAAGGTCTTCGAAAGCCAAGTTAAACAGATTACCGACCATTTCGAATCCCACCATACCTTCTCCGCTATGCAATCTGGTTTCCGAGCTGGTCATGGGTGCACCTCAGCCATGCTCAAGGTCCTAAACGATATCATAACCGCCATCGATAAAAGACAATACTGTGCAGCCGTATTCGTCGAACTGGCCAAGGCTTTCGACTCATTCAATCACCACATTCTTATCAGCAGACTCAACAGCCTTGGTTTCTCAAATGACTGCCTCGCCTGGTTCACCAACTACTTCTCAGACAGAGTTCAGTGTCAAATCGGAGGGCCTGTTGTCCGGACCTCTGGCAGTCTCTATGGGGGTGCCACAGGGTTCAAATCTTGGGCCGACTCTCTTCTCTGTAAACATCAATGATGTCGCTCTTGCTGCTGGTGATTCTCTGATCCACCTCTACGCAGATGACACCATTCTGTATACTTCTGGCCCTTCTTTGGACACTGTTAACTAACCTCCAGATGAGCTTCAATGCCATACAACTCTCCTTCCGTGGCCTCCAACTGCTCTTAAATGCAAGTAAAACTACATGCATGCTCTTCAACCGATCGCTGCCCACACCTGCCCGCCCATCCAGCGTCACTACTCTGGACGGTTCTGACTTAAAATATGTGGACAACAACAAATACCTAGGTGTCTGATTAGACTGTAAACTCTCCTTCCAGACTCACATTAAGCCTCTCCAATCCAAAATTAAATCTAGAATCGGCTTCCTATTTCGCAACAAAGCATCCTTCACTCATGCTGACAAACATACCCTTGTAAAACTGACTATCCTACCGATCCTTGACTTCGGCGATGTAATTTACAAAATAGCCTCCAACACTCTACTCAGCAAATTGGATGCAGTTTATCACAGTGCCATCTGTTTTGTCACCAAAGCCCCATATACTACCCACCACTGCTACCTGTATGCTCTCGTTGGCTGGCCCTCGCTTCATGTTCGCCGCCAAACCTACTGGCTCCAGGCCATCTGTAAGTCTTTGCTAAGTAAAGCCCCGCCTTATCTTAGCTCACTGGTCACCATAGCAGCACCCACCCGTAGCACAAGCTCCAGCAGGTATATTTCACTTGTCACCCCCAATGCCAATTCCTCCTTCGGCCACCTTTCCTTCCAGTTCTCTGCTGCCAATGACTGGAACGAACTGCAAAAATCACTGAAGCTGGAGACTCATATCTCCCTCACTAGATTTAAGCACCAGCTATCAGAGCAGCTCACAGATCACTGCACCTGTACATAGCCCATCTGTAAATAGCCAATCCAACTACCTCATCCCCATACTGTTATTTATTTTGCTCCTTTGCACCCCAGTATCTCAACTTGCACATTCATCTTCTGCACATCTATCACTCCAGTGTTTAATTTCTAAATTATTATTATTTCGACACTATGGCCTATTTATTGCCTTACCTCCTTACTTAGTTTGCACACACTGTATATAGACTTTTCTATTGTGCTATTGACTGTACGTTTGTTTATTCCATGTCTAACTCTGTGTTGTTGTTTGTGTCGCACTGCTTTGCTTTACCTTGGCCAGGTTGCAGTTGTAAATGACAACTTGTTCTCAACTGGCCTACCTGGTTAAATAAAGGTGAAAAAAACAAAATAAATTAAAAGCACGCAACAGGTCAACAGACCAATACAAGGGTTGAAAAATTGGTGGCCATCCGGGCAAATTTGAGGCTTTTTGAGCCTGACAACGAGCCAACCTCAACAAGGTTGGAAAGTGACAGTGAAGAGGCCTCAGTCTGATGTTCAATAGGTGGACATTGAGGAGGTCCAGGGAGAAGACATGGAAGCCTGAGAGGAAAACCAAAGCTTTAATTTCCAGACTGTCATTTTACAGATGTATGTTGAAAATGTTTTTGGGAGATGTGATGGATCATTGGGGATAATTCAATATTCCCTTCCTTTTGTTGTTCAGTGAAATCATCCCATGTGAAGAGTCAATTCATTTAATTAAAGTTCAATTCATAAGTAACTAGTTTCTTTTATTTCTATTGGAAGGATTTAATCATTTGCAATTATGTCTACTTATGATGTGGTAAAAGGTTTATGTTTCTGTCTCCATATGATATGGTAAATATATCCAATGCAAAAAACATCTACATTTAAATGGTATTAATATTAATTTGCATATATTTCCGTTAATTCCCATACTTAGTCCCCTCATGTATACCCTGTTTACCCACAACTGCGTGGCCAAACACGACTCCAACACCATCATTAAGTTTGCTGATGACACAACAGTGGTAGGCCTGATCCCTGACAACGATGAGACGGCCTATAGGGAGGAGGTCAGAGAACTGGTAGTGTGGCGCCTGGACAACAACCTCTCCCTCAATGTGAGCAAGACAAAGGAGCTGATCGTGGACTACAGGAAAAGGTGGGCCACACAGGCCCCCATTAACATCGACGGGGCTGTAGTGGAGCGGGTGGAGAGTTAAGTTCCTTGTTGTCCACATCACCAACGAACTATCACGGTCCAAAGATAGCAAGACAGTCGTGAAGATCCCCAGATCCTCACAAGGTTCTACAGCTGCACCATCGAGAGCATCCTGACCGGTTGCATCACCGCCTGGTATGACAACTGCTCGGCATCTGACAGTAAGGTGCTTCAGAGGGTAGTGCGAACGGCCCAGTACACAGTACATCACTGAGGCCAAGCTTCCTGCCATCCAGGACCTATAGCGGTGTCAGAGGAAAGCCCATAAAATTGTCAGACTAAAGTCACCCAAGTTATAGACTTTTCTCTGCTACCGCATGGCAAGTCTAGGACCAAAAGGCTCCTCAACAGCTACTCGCTGTTTGTTTGTTACCTATTCATAGTCACTTTGCCCCCACCTACATGTACAGATTACCTCAACTAGCCCCACACTGACTCGGTGCCCCCTGTATATAGCCTCATTATTGTAATTCTTAATGCATAACTTTTTATTCTAACAATTTTTTTTGTTACCTACTTGGTAAATATTTTCTTCTTCTTGAACTGCACTGTTGGTTAAGGGCTTGTAAGTAAGCATTTCACAGTAAAGTCCGCACTTGTTGTATTCGGCGCATGTGGCAAATAAAGTTAGATTTGATATTCCCATAGAAAGTCTCCACCTCTGAATATTCCCCAAAATGTGCAATCCTATTTGGCCCTATAGTTTAAATCATGCTAATGATTCTCCAACACCCTACCTTCACAACTATGGGAAACGACTAAATTGTAGTCATGTCCATACCCAACATTCGGCAATCCCACGATCCCAATCTTCAAAGACGTCCCGAAGCGTCCAATCAGCGGTGGTTGTTTTGGTCCTTCTCCCTTCTTTGGAGGCATCTGCAACAGCAACAAAACATTTAGCAACAGAAATTAAACACTTCAATTATGGGTCATGCTAAATATCAACATTACATTTTTACATGGCTGACAACTCTATCAGACTCAGCTCTCACACCCCAGGGGTCAATTTCGGAAACCGTGTGCATATTGTTCCCTTTTACTCTGTCAACAACCTGTCACTAGTTTTTGTACTGATTACAATGGTTTACTACACTACCAAGGCTGGGTTTGCAATGCCACACAGTTGCCTTGAATTAGACCCCATCGTGTGTAGTTGCGTCTGGAATACTGCTGGCAAAGAATACAGACAGCAATCTATACCCTGCGATGACTTATCACATAGCTACCTAGCTAACAGTCATTTATCTCGGATAACTTCCCGGTTTCATATCGCTGGCTCAACGCCTAGCTAGCTACTCAAGTTCACACAAACGACAACCTAATTTGAAAAGACAGACGTGCCAGTTGGCACAGGTAACCAACTGCATAGCTAGAAGACAGCTAACTAGCAAACAGGCTAAAACACATGTGGAGAAGCTAGCTAGCTAGGAACGGTCCCATTCATTCTGCTTGTCAGCATGCTACCTAGCCAACTAGCTAGCTATGTCAAGTAACGTTATTGTTTACTAAAATACAACGAAACATATCGCAAAGACGAATATATAACCTAACGAGCTATATGTTCATATCACCTTGATTTCGGTCTATTTTTGGTCGGCTATCTACGAAAAAAGATTTGGTTGGAATTTTTTCACACTGCCCCACATCTAGCGAAACTAGAAAAGGGTCGTCACTAGTTACCACAGTCACGAAGTCATAACCCCTTCTAGTTGTTCAATTAATTTCCTTAAAATGTGATTTTCAACCTAACCTTAGCAGTGTGGTTAACCTTATGCCTAAAATTAAGACCAAAAATACATTTTTTGTTTTCATTCTTTTTTTTACAATATGACCAATTTTGACTTTGTAGCTGTGCTATATAGTGAAACCCTAGAAAAGAGACAGCATATCGGAAGTGTTTTGCGTCTCAGCATTCTCATTGGACGAAACCCTAACACCTAAAGCGAAAAACGGAGAGAAACGTCTACACGTTTGCAGTATGACGTAATTGATTCAACATCGATCAGCCCGCTTGGTGGCGGTAATGCAATATAATATTGGATGCCAAATCTCCGTTAAACCCCAACGAAGAAGATCAGCCCTAGCGGTTTCCACCATTGACACATAAACGAGGTCAGATATACCTAATCTATTTCACTTGCTTTGGCAACTTAAACATGTTTCCCATGCCAATAAAGCCCTTTCAATTGAATTGATCATTTTGAGGAGATGGGGAAATGGGAGTGAATGGCGCTAGCTCAGAAACCCAACATTAGCTTAGCAACCGTGTGACGTGGCATGACAACGTGAACGCGATTGGTCAACAGTCTGTTGGGTGGGGCGTTAAACGTTCCCCCATTAATTGACCAATGACATTCCTATCTCTTCCTTTCTCTAATATTAAATTAAATTCTAAAGGCTTTATTGGCATAGGAAACAAATGTTTACATTGCCAAAGCAAGTGAAATAGACAAACAAAAGTGAAATAAACAAAAAATGAACAGTAAACAGTCACAAAAGTTTAAAAGGTATAGAGACATGTCAAATGTCATATTATGGCTATGTACAGTGTTGTAACGATGTGCAAATAGTTACATTACAAAAGGGAAAATAAATAAACTATATCTGACAAGGCTTTCTGAAGGTTTCGGTGCCTAAAAACGGTTCATTCATCGGAGCGTCATTGTCCGTTCACAATGAACACTAGGGACATCTGCTGGTCAACGATAAATAGCAGCGTGTGATTATCAGATTGACATTTTCTATCTCCACTGTTTTATCAGAACTCCGTTTTGCATCGGTAAATTATTGGCCTTAGTAGCCTAAAATCAGTTGGAATACCAGATTCGCATTTTACATAATGCTTCCCTTTTTGTCTTCAAGTTTACTATACTGAACAAAAATATAAACGCAACATGCAACAATTTCTAATATTTTACTGAGTTACAGGTCATATGAGGAAATCAGTCAATTGAAATAAATGAATTGTGCCCTAATCTATGGATTTCATGACTGGGATACAGATATGCATCTGTTGGTCACAGATACCTTTAAAAAAGGCTGAGGTGGGGATCAGAAAACCAGTCAGTATGTGGTGTGACCTCATGTGGTCAGATGACACAGATGCTACACTACAGGACGGTTTTGCTAGCATAGACTGGAATATGTTCCAGGATTCATCCAATGGCATTAAGGAATACACCACCTCAGTCATCGGCGTCATCAATAAGTGCATCGATGATGATGTCCCCACAGTGACTGTACGTACATATCCCAACCAGAAGCCATGGATTACAGGCAACATCCGCATCGAGCTAAAGGCTAGTGCTGCTGCTTTCAAGGAGCAGGAGACTAATCCAGACGCTTATAAGAAATCCCGCTATGCCCTCAGACAAACCATCAAGCGTCAATACAGGATTAAGATTGAATCCTACTACACCGGCTCTGACGCTCGTCGGACGTGGCAGGGCTTGAAAACTATTACGGACTACAAAGGGAAACCCAGACACGAGCTGCCCAGTGACACGAGCCTACCAGACGAGTGAAATTCCTTTTATGCTCGCTTCGAGGCAAGCAACACTGAAGCATGCACAAGAGCACCAGCTGTTCTGTATGACTGTGGATGACTGTGTGATAACGCTTTCGGTAGCCGTTGAGAACAAAACCTTTAAACAGGTCAACATTCACAAAGCTGCTGGGCCAGATGGATTACCAGGATGTGTATTGCGAGCACGCGCTGACCAACTAGCAAGTGTCTTCACTGACATTTTCAACCTTTCCCTGACTGAGTCTGTAATACCTACCTGTTTCAAGCAGACCACCATAGTCCCTGTGCCCAAGGAAGCGAAGGTAACCTGCCTAAATGATTACCGCCCCGTGGCACTCACGTCGGTAGTCATGAAGTGCTTTGAAAGGCTGTTCATGGCTCACATCAACAGCATTCTCCCGGACACCCTAGACCCACTCCAATATGCATACCACCCCAACAGATCCACAGATGATGCAATCGCACTCCACACTGCCCTTTCTTACCTGGACAAAAGGAACGCCTATGTGAGAATGCTGTTCATTGACTACAGCTCAGCGTTCAACACCATAGTGCCCACGAAGCTCATCACTAAGCTAAGAACTCTGGGACTAAACACCTCCCTCTGCAACTGGATCCTGGACTTCCTGATGGGCCGCCCCCAGGTAGTAGGTGAAGGCAACAAAATGTCTGCCACGCTGATCCTTAACACTGGGGCCCCACAGGGGTGTGTACTTAGTCCCCTCCTGTATTTCCTGTTCACCCACGACTACATGGCCAAACACGACTCCAACACCATCATTAAGTTTGCTGACGACACAACAGTGGTAGGCCTGATCACCGACAACGGCCTATAGGGAGGAGGTCAGAGAACTGGCAGTGTGGTGCCAGGACAACAAACTCTCCCTAAATGTGAGCAAGACAAAGGAGCTGATCGTGGACTACAGGAAAAGGTGGGCCGCACAGGCCCCCATTAACATCGGCGGGGCTGTAGTGGAGCGGGTTGATTGTTAAGTTCCTTGGTGTCCACATCACCAACAAACTATCATGGTCCAAACATACCAAGACAGTCGTGAAGAGGGCACCACAAAACCTTTTCCCCCTCAGGAGACTGAAAAGATTTGTCATGGGTCCCGAGATCCTCAAATGTTCTACAGCTGCACCATTGAGAGCATCCTGACCGGTTGCATCACCGCCTGGTATGGCAACTGCTCGGCATCTGACCGTAAGGTGCTACAGAGGGTAGTGCGAATGGCCCAGTACATTATTGGGGCCAAGCTTCCTGCCATCCAGGTCCTATATAATAGGCGGTGTCAGAGGAAAGCCCATAAAATTGTCAGAGACTCCAGTCACCCAAGTTATAGACTGTTTTCTCTGCTACCGCACGGCAAGCCGTACCAGAGCGCCAAGTCTAGTACCAAAAGGCTCCTCAACAGCTTCTACCCCCAAGCCATAAGACTGCTGAACAATTCATAAAATTGCCACCGGACAATTTACATTGTACACTGCTGCTACTCGCTGTTTGTTTGTTACCTATGCATAGTCACTTCGCCCCACCTACATGTACAGATTACCTCAACTAGCCTGTACCCCCACACACTGACTTGGTACCAGTGCCCCATGTATATAGCCTCGTTATTGTAATTCTTATTGTTTTACTTTTTATTTTGGTCTACTTGGTACATTTTTTCTTCCTCTTGAACTACACTGTTGCTTAAGGGCTTGTAAGTAAGCATTTCACGGTGAAGTCTACACTTGTTGTATTTGGTGCATGTGACAAATAAAGTTTGATTTGATTTTGATCTGATGCAGCGCGAAACATTTCCTTTACATAGATTTGATCAGGCTGTTGATTGTGGCCTGTGGAATGTTGGCCCACTCCTCTTCAATTTCTGTGCAAAGTTGCTGGATATTGGCGGGAACTTGAACACGCTGTTGTACACGTAGATCCAGAGCATCCCAAACATGCACAATGGGTGACATGTCTGCTGAGTATGCAAGCCATGGAAGAAATGGGACATTTTAAGCTTCCAGGAATTGTGTACAGATAGATCCTTGGCACATGGGGCCGGGCATCATCATGCTGAAACATGAGGTGATGGTGATGAATGTCACGACAATGGGCCTCAGAATCCCGTCAGGATATCTCTGTGCATTCAAATTGCCATCGATAAAATGCAATTGTGTTTGTTGTCCATAGTTTATGCCTGCTCATACCATAACCCCACCGCCACCATGTGGCACTCTTTTCACAATGTTGAACGTTGACGTCAGCAAACCGCTTGTCCACATGACACCATACACATGGTCTACGGTTGTGAGGCCTGTTGGAGGTTCTGCCAAACTCTCTAGAACTACGTTGGAGGTGGCTTATGGTAGAGAAATTAACATTCAATTATCTGTCAACAGCGCTGGTGGACATTCCTGCAGTCAGCATGCCAATTGCAGGCTCTCTCAAAACTTGAGACATCTGTGGCATTGTGTTGTGTGACAAAACGGCACATTTTATAGTGGCCTTTTATTGTTCCCAGCACAAGGTGCACCTGTGTAATGATCATGCTATTTAATCAGCTTATTGATGTGCCACACATGTCAGGTGGATGGATTATCTTGGCAAAGGAGAAATGTTCACTAACAGGGATGTAAACAAATTTGTGAACAAAATGAGAGAAACACTTTTTTTTCATATGGAACATTTCTGGGATCTTTTATTTCAGCTCATGAAGCATGGGACCAACACTTTACATGTTGCGTTTATATTTATGTTCAGTATAATTAAAATGAGTAAAACAGACATTCCCATTCGAAACAGTGTTGGTTTGGGTGAACAGCAAGTATTCTCTTTTCACAACACCTGTTGGGTCCCGTGTGGCTCAGTTGCTAGAGCATGGTGTTTGCAACGCCAGGGTTGTGGGTTTGATTCCCACAGGGGACCAGTACGGGGGAAAAAATGTATGAAATGTATGCATTCACTACTGTAAGTCGCTCTGGATAAGATTGTCTGCTAAATGACTAAAAATGTAAAAAAAAATCATTGTATGTGCATTCTGGGATGGAGACCCCACAAAAATGTATTTTTATTTATTTATTTTTATTTCACCTTTATTTAACCAGGTAGGCAAGTTGAGAACAAGTTCTCATTTACAATTGAGACCTGGCCAAGATAAAGCAAAGCAGTTTGACACATACAACAACACAGAGTTCCACATGGAGTAAAACAAACATACAGTCAATAATATAGTATAAAAATAAGTCTATATACAAAGTGAGCAAATGAGGTGAGATAAGGGAGGTAAAGGCAAAAAAGGCCATGGTGGCAAAGTAAATACAATATAGCAAGTAAAACACTGGAATAGTAGATTTGCAGTGGAAGAAAGTGCAAAATAGAAATAATGGGGTGCAAAGGAGCAAAATAAATAAATAAATAAATACAGTAGGGGAAGAGGTAGTTGTTTGGGCTAAATTATAGATGGGCTATGTACAGGTGCAGTAATCTGTGAGCTGCTCTGACAGCTGGTGCTTAAAGCTAGTGAGGGAGATAAGTGTTTCCAGTTTTAGAGATTTTTGTAGTTCGTTCCAGTCATTGGCAGCAGAGAACTGGAAGGAGAGGCGGCCGAAGGAGGAATTGGCTTTGGGGGTGACCAGAGAGATATATCTGCTGGAGCGCGTGCTACAGGTGGGTGCTGCTATGGTGACCAGCGAGCTGAGATAAGGGTGAACTTTACCTAGCAGGGTCTTGTAGATGACCTGGAGTCAGTGAGTTTGGCGATGAGTATGAAGCGAGGGCCAGCCAACGAGAGCGTACAGGTCGCAGTGGTGGGTAGTATATGGGGCTTTGGTGACAAAACGGATGGCACTGTGATAGACTGCATCCAATTTATTGAGTAGGGTATTGGAGGCTATTTTGTAAATGACATCGCTGAAGTCGAGGATCGGTAGGATAGTCAGTTTTACGAGGGTATGTTTGGCAGCATGAGTGAAAGATGCATTGTTGCGAAATAGGAAAACAATTCTAGATTTAACTTTGGATTGGAGATGTTTGATGTGAGCCTGGAAGGAGAGTTTACAGTCTAACCAGACACCTAGGTATTTGTAGTTGTCCACATATTCTAAGTCAGAACCGTCCAGAGTAGTGATGCTGGACGGGCGGGCAGGTGCAGGCAGCGATCGGTTGAAGAGCATGCATTTAGTTTTACTTGTATTTAAGAGCAGTTGGAGGCCACGGAAGGAGAGTTGTATGGCATTGAAGCTCATCAGGAGGGTAGTTAACAGTGTCCAAAGAAGGGCCAGAAGTATACAGAATGGTGTCGTCTGCGTAGAGGTGGATCAGAGACTCACCAGCAGCAAGAGCGACATCAAATCAAATTTCAAATCAAATTTATTTATATAGCCCTTCTTACATCAGCTGATATCTCAAAGTGCTGTACAGAAACACAGCCTAAAACCCCAAACAGCAAGCAATGCAGGTGTAGAAGCACGGTGGCTAGGAAAAACTCCCTAGAAAGTCCAAAACCTAGGAAGAAACCTAGAGAGGAACAAGGCTATGAGGGGTGGCCAGTCCTCTTCTGGCTGTGCTGGGTGGAGATTATAACAGCACATGGCCTAGATGTTCAAATGTTCATAAATGACCAACATGGTCAAATAATAATAATCATCATTGATGTATACAGAAAAAAATGTCCCAATGATTTTCTTCGAACTTGGAGACAAAATTATATTGAGCCTGAGAAATCTCCCCCCTCACCCCCAAAGCTGTGCAACTTTTACAGCCATGGTTAAGGGCCTATGCCCCTTCTAGTAATTGTAATTCAATGGTCTATGCAATATCTGTACATACTTTTCAGGGTGCTTTTCAGCCATGTGTCAACATTAAAAGCACCCAACGCAGCGCTCTTGCTATCGCAGTGAAACTGTTGGCCTGGTTGCATGGCCGCCTTCCAGACGTTCTTTGGGACCATAACATTCGAGCCTCTTCAAAACATGAAAAATACAGTCAGATGCTGTAAAATACTAGAAAGTACTGTAAATACATCCTCTGTATTTAAAATATTCATACTAGTTAATACAATGCCTTGTATTTAAACCTTCTCAGTATTTTATCTTAACCTCAGATGAGATAGAAGTTAACATCCATGCACTGTTTAAATAAAAATAAACAAATATAAGGTAGCTTGTTCTATACTTTAAATGGCTAAATTAACCAGTACAGCTGAATCAGTATCTGAGATGTCGACCGAGTATGACTTGTCTGCTAGCCAAGGCCCAGGAAGCTCAGATTCAAACTCCCATTACGGATGGGTCTAAATGTACATAATTGGTACCTGGAGGAAAATTGGAAGGGTCATGCTTTTTCAATTTCAGTCAAGTGGAGGGTTTAGTATATATAATTTTTTAAAATCTAGACCAGGGGATGGTCATGTAATTTGTAATGGATGACATTTTTATATTTCTCAGTGTTTTGGAATGAGTTGCTTATTAGGCTATGTATTGATGGTGTAAATAAAACTAGGCTGCATTACATTTACGTCATTTAGCAGACGCTCTTATCCAGAGCGACTTACAAATTGGTGCATTCACCTTATGATATCCAGTGGAACAACCACTTTACAATAGCACATCTATATCTTTTTTGGGGGGGGAGGGTTGGGGGGGTTACATTTACATTTACATCATTTAGCAGACGCTCTTATCCAGAGCGACTTACAAATTGGTGCATTCACCTTATGATATCCAGTGGAACAACCACTTTACAATAGTACATCTATATCTTTTTTTTTTTGGGGGGGGGGGGGGGGGGGGTTAGAAGGATTACTATATCCTATCCCAGGTATTCCTTAAAGAGGTGGGGTTTCAGGTGTCTACGGAAGGTGGTGATTGACTCCGCTGTCCTGGCGTCGTGAGGGAGCTTGTTCCACCATTGGGGTGCCAGGGCAGCGAACAGTTTTGACTGGGCTGAGTGGGAACTGTGCTTCCGCAGAGGTAGGGGGGCCAGCAGGCCAGAGGTGGATGAAGGATTACTTTATCCTATCCCAGGTATTCCTTAAAGAGGTGGGGTTTCAGGTGTCTCCGGAAGGTGGTGATTGACTCCGCTGTCCTGGTGTCGTGAGGGAGCTTGTTCCACCATTGGGGTGCATTACACACTGCAATGGATGTTCCAACACTGAGCCCCGGCCTGCTCAGTTCTTGCTGATCAAAAACTTTTTTGTGTGCTGCCTAGACAATAGCTGTGTTGTGTAGGCCTACGGGGGCAGTTTAGGAGAAGAGTCAAAGGCTTCTTCCCCAAAATAAGCCTATGTTCTGTTCAGTTTGAGAAGGAGAGCATTGAAGATCAGGAGGACCGGAGGTTGATAGCATGATATGATTATAATTTATTTTATTAAAAACAATATGTTTCTTGCTCATGATGTATTTATCAGAGTTATTGGCCTCACAATTAGCCAGATTCGAGTAACTTTCATTGTGGTGCTGAAATTTGAAGCAGCAGCTGCAGCACAATCAATTGGAAATGGACAGCTCATGGTGCTGAAAGTAGGCAAATTCGAGTGGGCATAATTCATCTACTTCATCCAATTCATCTTCACCTCTACAGGATCGGTGGGTCCCCCGCGGGACGGTTGAGCTAACATAGGCAAATGCGATTAGCATGACGTTGTAAGTAACAAGAACATTTTCCAGGACGTAGACATATCTGATATTGGCAGAAAGCTTAAATTCTTGTTAATCTAACTGCACTGTCTAATTTACAGTAGCTATTACAGTGAAATTATACCATGCTATTGTTTGAGGAGAGTGCACAGTTATGAACTTGAAAATGTATTAATAAACCAATTAGGCACATTTGGGCAGTCTTGATACAACATTTTGAACAGAACTGCAATGGTTTATTCGATCTGTCTAAAACTTTGCACATACACTGCTGCCATCTAGTGGCCAAAATCTAAATTGCACCTGGGCTGGAATAATACATCATGGCCTTTCTCTTGCATTTCAAAGATGATGGTCCAAAAAAAAACTGCAAGTTTTTTTTTCTTTGTATTATCTTTTACCAGATCTAATGTGTTATATTATCGTAATTTTTTTTCACATTTCCACAAATTTCTAAGTGTTTCCTTTCAAATGGTATCAAGAATATGCATATCCTTGCTTCAGGTCCTGAGCTACAGTCAATCTTTTTAGGCGAAAATTGAAAAAAAAGGGGAGGTCCTTAACAGACTTAATTTTAATTAATCTTTACTAATAACAAGAGGGCTTTGTGTTGAAGCTTATTTCTTCCTATTTAAGAAATAAGAGGTAGGTATACCTGTTTAACAGACGAAATTAGGCTATAGGCTGCTATATTCATAGATTTGTAGGTCAATTCCTCCACCCACCATGCTTCCTTTAAATAACATCCCACTGACACAGAGGTAGGCTAAATTAAAACAAAGACTCAAATTGAGGGGGTATGAGAGTGTATGCTGTCGTGTCTTTGGGGTACCATTAAACTGAAGACATGTTTATCAATTAACTCCCTGTAATTATTATCACGCGATTAAACTGATTAATCGTTTAATTGTAATTAACTAGGAGATCGGGGCACCAAGGAAAATATTCAGATTACAAAGTTATAATTTTCCTAATATATCTTTCCTACATTATAACATGATATATTATATTCTATTATAGTATAGGCCGATTATCTTCTGGTTTAAATGGTGTATTTTACCTCGCGTCCAGTCTCATTCCAAACGTCGTAAATTGTTGTATCTGCACGAACCCAGTCTTTACTAAGAGTCATCCATACATCAATTGTCTTAAAATCATTTATTTACTAAACTAATTAATTCACAGAAAGTATACAAACAGTAATTATCATCACAAAGATTTGGTAGAGTAATGTGCCCTAGTGGGCTAAAACAGGCATGGCTGGTCTGTTAGACAATGGGTCATAAAGGGCAGCTGAGAAGACCCTACAGAGTTCATTAATATTAACAATTGACAATTGAACGCTCACTCATTTGGGAACAATTGCAATCAATATATATTTACGCTCAGTGTGTCGTCGGGATCCTTGTTGGAGCGTCGTTCTGTGGAGAGTTTTGCTCTCTCTCTCTCTCTCTCTCTCTCGGTTAGAATGGATCTTTCAAAGCGACATTCATTAATGTCGTCATAGAATGGATGTTTCGCTGGTCTTCGCGTTCAAAGATATAATTTACTTAGCTGCAGACTAATAATTAATATCAAAGACTTGTTCTTATTCTGTCGGTATCAATAGTCTAAAAGTTAACCACGTGGTATAGTTCACTTTCAGTAGAGTACTTGGATGGTCAAACCTATTGGCCAACTCGCAATGGAGTGGAGGCCGGTCTGAAGAAAGTAGATCAGGCTATGGTTTTATAGTGAACATGTCACATGACACCTGGTCCTGTCTGTGTCCCTGGGGGCGTGCCGATGACTGAGTTAAGCTTGGTACAGAAATATAATTCTATCACATTAACAAAAAAAAATTACAAAAATGTAAATAAAAAAAACCATCAGTACATAGCATCTCAATGTATTACCAATAGCTTTATCCTTATTAATACATTCTATACAACCATGTGAATGCAAGTCTCAAGGCTGAGGCTATTATATAAACTGTTTTATGGTAATATGGCTATATTGTCTCTTCTGAGTATCACAAAATTGTACCAAGCGGACCAGTTCGTAGCTGGATTCTTCACCAGTCTTCCATACCTTCTCCAGAACACAAATGTCATTCGGTTCCCCAATTCTGTGAGTTGGAAGAATTTCCTGTGTCTCTCTATGGGACCCCTCTGTGTCTCAACTGGGCCATGTGGTTGTAAGATTCTCCTCTGGAATTTTACAACCCTTTCACACAGGGCCTGGGTGGGGGGAGGTAGGTTGGGGGATGGTGCAACGGGGGAGGGGGTCAACTGTCCTCCCTGTACTCAAAGAGGCCAACGTCATGACAATGCCATAGGCCTCCCTTTTATTAATGAAAATGTCAAAGCACAGGCCTACCCCTTGTTAGCTTAAGATCGAAGAAAATACAATGGATCCAATTATATACAGTGATCTGTGACAGCGCTTTGGTCCTCAATGCTTTATGTAAAATACACAGGAAAGACGTGACTCCGATGCATATGGAAATATAATTGTTGTGTACCAGTGACATTCAGAGGCTGAGTTGTGGCCTTCTATAGTCACAAAAAATACTTTGATTGGGAAGTGATCAATTGATTAAGCTATTTACTTTCTGTTCAATAGAAGATGTTTAAACCCAGACAGCTTTAACCTGTTTGGGATAGGGGGCAGTATTTTCACGGCCGGATAAAAAACATACCTGATTTAATCTGGTTACTACTCCTGCCCAGAAACTAGAATATGCATATAATTTGTAGATTTGGATTGAAAACACACTAAAGTTTCTAAAACTGTTTGAATGGTGTCTGTGAGTACAACAGAACTCATATGGCAGGCCAAAACCTGAGAAGATTCTATACAGGAAATGCCCTGTCTGACAATTTGTTCTCCTTCTAGGGCATCTCTATCAAAAATACAGCATCTCTGCTGTAACCTGACATTTTCTAAGTCTTCCATTGGCTCTAGGAAGGCGCCAGAAAGTGAAATGAGAGCTCTCCAGTCTCTGGGCGAAAAACAGCAGGGGTTTTTGTGAGTGGTCCTGCTGAGAACAATGACACTGAGGCGCGCGTGCATGAGACGACTCCATTTTTTTCTTTCAGTGTTTGAATGAACACAACGTCGCCCGGTCGGAATATTATCGCTATTTTATGAGAAAAATAGCATAAAAAATTATTTTAAACAGCGTTTGACATGCTTCGAAGTACGGTAATGGAATATTTCGCATTTTTTTGTCACGAAATATGCCGGCTCGTCACCCTTCGGATAGTGACTTGAACGCACAAACAAAACGGAGCTATTTGGATATAACTATGGATTATTTCGAACCAAAACAACATTTGTTGTTGAAGTAGAAGTCCTGGGAGTGCATTCTGACGAAGAACAGCAAAGGTAATCCAATTTTTCTTATAGTAAATCTGAGTTTGGTGAGGGCCAAACTTGGTGGGTGTCAAATTAGCTAGCCGTGTTGTCCGGGCTATGTACTCAGAATATTGAAAAATGTGCTTTCACCGAAAAGCTATTAAGATAACATATAACATTTCAACCTTGCTTAGCATTATGTTGTCCAATTATGGCATGTTTTCTAAATGTTTATCAGTTTGCATCGGTTTCAATGAGGGACTGATATTTTGAAAACGAACCGCGGATGACACTATTGTTGCTCACGCTAATGTTGTTCACGACACACACGTGGAGAGATGAATAGCTAACCAGACAGCAGATAGACGTGCTGCAGCAAGGATCTTGTGAGATAAGCTTTTTATTTTTATTTCACTTTGAATAGAACTCTAACCAAAAGCTTAAATTACTACCAGCAAAAACTATTGCGTATAGATTAGCATAGCAGACTTCAGTGGTTTGCAGCCTCTGGTTTTACCCGAACCCCTTCTGTTGTCATTCAAAACACGTCAGAGAAAATGGCGGAACTTGAGAAAGACGCAGGACGACCAATGCAGGATAACGGAGATGAAGAGGAGCCGGGCAATTCCATGGTAACAGAATGACGCGGAGACTCCTATTCACTTTAAAAGTATGCCAAACAATAACCATTGATTGCAAAGTTAAACAAACCAGCTCTATGCACAAGGACTACTTTTAATAGTACCCAGAAAATTGTACAAAAACACATTTACTCGAAGAACAGTGCAGATGTAAAGGTTAGTAACAGAATGATGGTAAAATCTCCCAGCGTTTTTTTGTGACAGCATTTTCCAAAAGCTGAAATATCTACTCCAAAGTAAGATTAAAAGATGTCTGCAGAAAGACTGCGTGTTTTTGAACTACAGTAAGTCAAGTGGATTAACACCCAGTAACATAATGATATCATGGCTGCTGAATAGAAACAAAGGTAGACAAATGTAATATCCTCCTTTGCATGTTTGGGTATTATTTTACATACTGGCTATTATTCTAATAAGCTTACAAACAAAAGGACATTTGGTTGGTCTGGACCAAATCAATCAATTGTATTTTATAAAGTGCTTTAAAAAAAAATCTGTACCAATCATAGACATCTATGTTTCACAAGTTTGGACATTAAAGTATAGCACAGAAGAGTAAAATACAGTACATTTTAAATGTACTCTACTCTAGTGTACGCTACTGTACTTAATTATTGTAGAGTACCATACTGTACTGTCCTATACTCTACTTTTCTTTACTGTACTGTCCAAACTTGTGAAACAGAAGTCTATGATTGGTTCAGATTTGGACTGACCAAATTTAACTACTTTGCAAATGTCCATGGATGTCCGGTGTTGGAAGGTGCTCAGTGGGTGAGAGGGCTGGTTACAGTCATTTGAAAGAAAGGGGGCTCATGGGTAGGTGTCATTAAGAGCTGGGAGCAGTGACATTAACTGGAGAGAGAAGAGAGAGGGAGGGGTTGTCCAGATTCTCTCACACTTGCTTTAACCACCAGGTGACAGAAAGAGAAGGTAAACAGTTATGAGCTGAACATAACAGTATGCCAGCGGAAGGGAGGACAGATTGTGACTACTATGAATTCCCATTGTAGCTAATTCAGTTGCAGTCATTCACTTAGATTTTTTTTGGGGTCATTCTTTTACCGATTTGGCAACATAATGATGCACTTTAACACTTAATAAATTGTAAAAAAATATTTTAAAGATGTGGGTTTTTGGTAACAGAATGCCAAGACACTAGGCAATATTTCTTAAACTTACAGAAGGGAAATAGTTTCTGCAAGCCTAAATGTTAATATTAGTTGGCAGGGGTCTTCAACATTAATGTTTGGATGTACAGTACCAGTCAAAAGTTTGGACACACCTACTCATTCAAAGGTTTTTCTTTATTTTTACTATTTTCTACATTGTAGAATAATAGCAAAGACATCAAACTATGAAATAACACACATGGAATCATGTAGTAACCAAAAAGAAGTGTTAAATAAAAATATTGTATATTTTAGATTCTTCAAAGTAGCCATCCTTTGCCTTGATGACAGCATTGCA
Source organism: Salmo salar (assembly GCF_965601325.2). Lineage (NCBI taxonomy): Eukaryota > Metazoa > Chordata > Actinopteri > Salmoniformes > Salmonidae > Salmo > Salmo salar. The sequence goes on from NC_138307.1 coordinate 13,778,031, forward strand.
CACGCTTGGCATTCTCTCAACCAGCTTCATGCGGTAGTCACCTGGAATGCATTTCAATTAACAGGTGTGCCTTGATCAAAGTTAATTTGTGGAATTTGTTTCCTTGGACATCAAATCAAATCAGTTGTGTTGTGACAAGGTAGGTAGACCATGTCCATATTATGGCAAGAACAGCTCAAATAAGCAAAGATTAACGACAGTCCATCATTACTTTAAAACATGATGGTCAGTCAATCCGGAAAATGTTAAGAACTTTGAAAGTTTCTTCTAGTGCAGTCGCAAAAACCATCAAGTGCAATGATGTAACTGGCTCTCACGAGGACCGCCACAGGAAAGGAAGACCCAGTTACCTCTACTGCAGAGGATAAGTTCATTAGAATTACCAGCCTCAGAAATTGCAGCCCAAATAAATGCTTCAGAGTTCAAGTAACAGTCATCTCAACATCATCTGTTCAGAGGAGACTGCGTGAAATCAGGCTTTCATGGTTGAATTGCTGCAAAGAAACCACTACTAAAGGACACCAATAAGAAGAGACTTGCTTGGGCCAAGAAACATGAGCAATGGACATTAGACCGGTGGAAATCTGTCCTTTGGTCTGATGAGTATAAATTTGAGATATTTGGTTCCAACTGCCGTGTCTTTGTGAGACGCAGAGTGGGTGAACGGATGATCTCCGCATGTGTGGTTCCAACCATGAAGCATTGAGGTGTGATGGTACTTTGCTAGCGACACTGTCTGTGATTTATTTAGAATTCAAGGCACACTTAACCAGCATGGCTACAACAGCATTCTGCAGCGATACGCCATCCCATCTGGTTTGCGCTTAGTGGGACTATCATTTGTTTTTCAACAGGACAAAGACCCCAGGCTGTGTAAGGGCTATTTGACGAAGGAGAGTGATGGAGGGCTGCATCAGATGACCCGACCTCAACCCAATTGAGATGGTTTGGGATGAGTTGGACCGCAGAGTGAAGGAAAAGCAGCCAACAAGTGCTCAGCATATGTGGTAACTCCTTCAAGACTGTTGAAAAAGCATTCCAGGTGAAGCTGGTTGAGAGAATACCAAGAGAGTGCAGAGCTGTCAAGGCAAAGGGTGGCTACTTTGAAGAATCTAAAATATATTTTGATTTGTTTAACATTATTTTGGTTACTAGATGATTCCATATGTTATTTCATAGTTTGTCTTCAATATTATTCTACAATGTCGAAAATAGTAAAAAAAAAAAAAAAGAAAAACCCTTGAATGACTAGTTGTGTCCAAACTTTTGACTGGTGCTGTATTTCTAATACCTTTTAAGACTTGTTCGGCTAGATGTTTTCTTTGTGTGCAGTATGTCATCACGCACTGATTTGTATCTGCAACAAGTCCATTTGGTGGAAACATACAACTGATGAGAAAATGCGCATATGTTTTATGCGGATTCTAGAATATTCACATTAAAATCTGTCACCAATTGGAATGGAAACCTAGCTACTGTCACGTTTCCTAGAAATAGCATGAATTGTCAAATTTAATTGGTGTCGGTGCATATTTACCTCCCCAACTTTACTCTTTTTTTTTGGACCAGAAATCAAAGCCTTGGCTTATTCCAAATGTTAGGATGAAAAAAATGGTTGAAAAATGTGTTTGAAAAAACCCCAGCATTCATTGGCACCAAATTTGATGTGCTCCCATGAACTTCACATGCTAGTGATCATGGGGCTTTTTACTTGGAAATGTCCACTACTAATACTACCTCAATGAACCTTCTCTAGCCTAGATCAATAGCATATGCTATCAATATGCTCTATCATGAGGATCTCTAGACCTAATGACAAATCATCATTATCATGTTGATACTGCTAGGTATTTCACATGATTAGACCTAGCTACTACTGTAAAGATGTGAAGACCCTAAGTTATTTGTTTAGCTATTTATTGTATATGCCATCTATTCTAATTTGGACTTTAACCATAATGAAAAGTAAGATATATTATCACAAAATGAATGTTGTTTGAGAGAACAGAGACGATAGGCCTACTAGTAATTATGCTATTTTAAATGTTTTTCCAGGGAGAGGAGATGGACACCTCAGAAGACCTGCAAGATGACAACCTGATCAAGCAGGAACACTTCCACAGTTCTAATAATGAACAGCAAGATGGACATTTGGCAGTTAGGAGGAATGTAATACTAGAACGAACTAAATTCAACCAAAGACAACAAGAAGCAGGAGAGACAGCTGATGATTTTATCACTGCACTTCATTGTTTGTCAGAACATTGTGGTTATGGAGCTCTGCTCAGTGAGATGATAAGAGACAGACTAGTCATGGGCTTACTTGACAGAAGACTGTCCAAGCAATTACAAATGGACCCAGAAATAACACTGGATAAAGCTGTCACACGCATTCGTCAAACTGAACTTGTGAAAAAGCAACAGGACCTGCCGGAGAATACCTTCGAAGTTTCAAGCAACACTGCAAATATAAACAGTGTCCTGTCACATAGCAAACAGCAATGCCCAGCCAATACCCAGTGCCAATTAGAGAAGAATCAAAACTCAGAAAGACCACAACAACCCCAAACCACACAGGAGAATGAAGAGGAGCCCCTAGATACTGATGACTTCCTTGAGGATTTCAGTCCTGGAGGAGAGAAGCCTCACTACTGTGCCTGCTGCGGGAGGAGCTTTCAAAAAGTGAGGGACCTTACAAGACACCAGCGAACACATACTGGAGAGAAGCCTCACAACTGCTCTGATTGCAACAGAAGTTTTGCTCGATTAGATAATCTCAAGTCACACCAAAAAATACACGCGAAAGACAAACGCCATTTTCACTCCACTAAATGTGTGGAAAGCTTTGTCCTATTGGAGAAGCTTGAAAAACACCAGCTGGAGAATACCTTCAAAGCTACCAGCAGTGCAGAAAATGTAGACAGTGTGCCTGAACTTGGGAAAAATCAGCACCCAGAAAGACAACTGCCCCAAACAACTCTGGAGAACAGAGAGAAGCCTCATCATGATACTTCCGATGACCCTATTGTGAGTTCTAATGGAGGTGAGAGGCGTCACCACTGCTCTGACTGTGGGAAAAGCTTTACACGAGTTTATCATCTTAAAAGACACCAACGAACACATACGGGAGAGAAGCCTCATCGCTGCTCTGATTGTGGCAAAAGTTATTCTCAGTCATATGATCTGAAAATACACCACCAGCAAAAGCATATGAAAGGGAAATACTTCCACTGCAATCATTGTGCAGAACGTTTCTCCAAACCAGAAGATCTGAACAGACACATGCATGTACATGCTGGAGAAAAGCCATACCTTTGCCCAGACTGTGGGAAGAGATTCCAGTTGTTAAATGCATTTGAAATGCACCAACAAAAACATACTTTGGGGCTTCTTGAGTGCTCTTATTGTGGTAAAAGTTTTTCTAAAGTGGATAAACTTAAACTACACCAGCGAACGCATACGGGAGAGAAACATTTTCACTGCCCTGACTGTGGGAAAAGTTTTACCCGCTCGGATCTTCTGAAAAGTCACCAGAGGACACATAAGAAAGGGGGTGATTGTCCTTACTGTGATAAAAGTTTTTCTGAACCGGGAGAACTAAAAATACACATGGAAGTACATAGTCAAGAAAGGCCTCACCTTTGCCCCGACTGTGGGAAGAGATTCAAACTGTTATGGTCGTTGAAAAAGCACCAGCGAAAACACACAGAGAAGATCTCACCAAGGGAAAAGCGTCACCACTGTTCTGACTGCGATAAGAGTTTTACTCGTGGATATCATCTTAAAAGACATCGGGAAACACACACAGGAGAAAAGCCTTACCACTGCTCTAATTGTGACAAAAGCTTTGCAGGAAAGGAGAGGCTTAAACAACATCAACTAACACACAAGGAAAAGAAACGTTACCGCTGTTCAAGGTGTGATAAAAGATTTCCTGACATGGCAAAACTACGATCACACCTTCCAGTACATTCCATAGAACTGGCACTCCACTGTTCTGACTGTGGAAAGTGTTTCTTAAACAAGGCAAAGTTTGAAAGACACCAAAAAATACACACTGGAAGTGGAAAAATACCATTCCTCTGCACTGACTGCGGGGAGGGTTTTACAAATTTGCGACAGTTGGAAGACCACCAGCGAACACACACTGGAGAGAAACCGTACTACTGCATTGATTGCGGGAAGAGTTTTGCACATGAAAAAACATTTAAGTGTCACAAGCAAGCACACAAGTTCAAACTTTCTGGAGAAAGAGCAGCCTATCCTTGCTTGGAATGTGGAAATACTTTTTCTCGTTCATGTGATGTGATGAGTCATTTGAGAAGGGTGCATAATAAAGAGAGACCTTTCCAGTGCTCCTGCTGTGGAAAAAGATTTTTCCAAAAGAACTCACTCACAATACACATGAGAATGCACACTGGAGAGAAACCGTACCACTGCTCAGAATGTGGACAAAGCTTCTCCCAAATGAACGACAGAAAACGCCACCAGAAGAGGCAACACTCTGGAGAGGAGACTTGATCTCTATACTACAGTGTGGAAGGCACAGTCAGAGACACTCATAAGAAAGGACTACAACAGAAACACACAAATACAATATTGTAACAGTATCACTGTCTTTATTCCAGGTTTATTTTTGTCATATCCTTGAAATAATCTTGTATCAATAGTAAAGTTTATTTCACAAATGACTGTGCTGTTTTTTTGTTTGGTTATCTCGTCACTCTCCTAGTTTCTACCCTGCATAAATGGTATTTGTTAATCCTTCCCTGCACCCATAAGGCCAGACAACCTAATAGTTAAGGCTATTTCAAAGAAAAGTGTAGTTAATATATGGACTTGTCTATTAGAATAAAAGTCTAACTGGACAATGAATATTAGGGATGTGATCATCACAGTATAGAAATAATTTACATGCCAAGATTATGGAATAATTTTGGAAATCCACACAAAAAAAACCCCGATGTCTTTCAGCATTCAGACTCATACACACCTGACTCAAGTTATTAGATATCCAAGTTATTGAGATTGCAACATCATGGCATGTAATCCTCATTTCTTACTTCTGAAAGTGCGATCAGAAGATTTGCGTTAGCTACTGACGCAGTTGTGCTTTTTGAAGTGTCTTGAATCAGAAAAGCCTCTTCCACATCTCTTGCAGGAGTATGGCCTGATTCCTGTGTGCACTTGCATGTGGGTTTTGACATGATTGGCTTGTCTGAATCGTGTCCCACAGACATCACAGCTGAAAGGCTTCTCTCCCGTGTGGACTCGCTCATGTCTTTTGAGATTACCGATAAATCCAAAAGTCTTCCCACAATCACTGCACTTATGTGGTTTCTCACCTGTATGGATCAGCTCATGTATCTTAAGAGATTGTTTAGTAATACATCTCTTTCCACAACAACCACAAGTATTGGGCTTCTCTCCAGTGTGTAATTTCTGGTGATAGTCAAAAGTAACTTTATGGAGAAAAGTCTTTCCGCATGTGGAACAAGTGTATATGTTTTCTCCTGTGTGAATTCTTCCATGTGTTTTCAGAGAACCAATGGAGCTAAAGCCCTTCAAACATATCTCACAGCTGAAGGGTTTTGGTTGGTCAGTTTGTTTTTGTTGGTTGGCCTTGTTCTTTCTGGTTCTTGAGTGCCCCTCTCCATCAGCCACGTGTGATAGCTTGTGAATTCTCAGTTGATAATTGTAAAGGTAAGTCTTTCCACAAACGTCACACATAAATGGTTTTAATGCCCCATGAACTAGCATGTGAGCTTTTAAGTTGGTGGACTGAATGTATGTCTTTCCACACGCCTAACATGTGTACGGCCTCTTCTTCGTGTGAATTCGATGGTGTCTCGTAAGGTTCTCCTTAAAGCTGAAAGTAGCTTCACATATTTCACATCTAAATGGCTTCTCCCCTGTGTGAACTACCTGGTGCTCCTGCAATTTGACAGGACGCCAAAAGGTCTTGTCACACTGGGAGCATGGGTGTGGGCGTTCTGTACGTTCTGTATGTACAGATCTAATATGCGTTTTCAGGTTTTGAGATATACTCTTTCCACACGTAGTACAGCTGTATGGTTTTCACCTGTGTGAACTCGCTGGTGTACGTCAAGCATGTACTTTGAGGCGAAACCTCGTCCACAAGTGAGGCAGGTGAACGGTTTCACCTCTGCATGAACAAACTCATGTGATTTCAGATTTGTCTTACTACTGAATTTCTTTCCGCAAACTTTGCAACTGAAAGGTTTCTCTTTTGAGTGAGTTTGCATGTCATGAGTCAGGATACAGTTCAGGCGGAAGGTTTTCGCACAAATGTCACACTTAAAGGGCCCCTTCGGTTTATTGTGAACTGCTATATGGCGTTTCAACAGACAGTTTGCGTGGAAGGTCTTCTCACATATGTCACACTTGAAGGGTTTCCTCAGCTTGGAAATGCTCTGCTGTATTCCGTGGCTGTATTCTGTGGAAATGCTCCGCTGTATTCCGTAGCTGTATTCTGTGGAAATGCTCCGCTGTATTCCGTGGCTGTATTCTGTGGAAATGCTCTGCTGTATTCCGTGGCTGTATTCTGTGGAAATGCTCTGCTGTATTCCGTGGCTGTATTCTGTAGATCCTGTCCCAGTACGGCTGCTTGTTTCCTTTTCATGACTGCCTCTCCCGCTGTCTGTCTCCTCTGGAACAACAGCTCTCATAGGTTCACCCTTGGATTCAGTGTCTCTAAATGAGGGCTTTGTATTCAGTCCACGTGAGTCTCCCACAGAGAGAAGAGAAGAAGTCTCTGTCGGTTTACTGTAAGCCTCTGCAGCACCTACAGATGAGACGAATATACAGGCATTATGTTACAGTAAGTGACTGGTTTGACAGCCATCTTTCAATACAAAACAAAATTGTACCAGCAACAACTGTATGGCTGTGTCCCAAATGGCACCCCTATATAGTGAATAGGGTGAAGGGCTCGACTTACAGGGCTGCCCACTGGTCCCGGGAGGTTTTGGAAACCCTCCGGGCCAGTCAATCATCCATGTCAGTGGCCCGCTTGGGCCAGTGAAAAAATATATATAATGCCATTTTCAATCTAGGCTAACTGCTGAAAAAAAATTCCTGAAGCTGTTAGCTCGTTATGAAGATGATTTAGCACACTGTGCCACAAACTGCCTACTTTGAGCGGAATATCACCGGGCAGCGAGAGCGTGCAGCTTTCAAACAACTGCTTGTGGAGCAGTGTGGAGCAGCTCACAGAAGAGCGGTAGGCATAGGAAAGCAGTAGAAAATACATTTCAAGTTATGATATCTAGCCTACCAGTGAATGTGAAGGCAAGAATCGGTGGACAAACCTGGTGTATAAAAAGTTGTCTGATGTCTGAGCGGTGTTTTTTTAAATCAGTGATTTTTAAATCTGTCCGACAGATTTAAAAAAAAATCATGTATTGAATTTATTCAAAAATGTGTTTTAATTGCACTAGTTTCTCATAATTCATGAACAGAAAAGAATGCATCAGTGATTTGTATTTCCTGGAACTTTCTGAAGTAATGCCTGTATGTTCTTTTGCCAGTTAGCATGCCGAAACTGTCCTTTAAAGGCTTTCCCAAAATACCTTCCCAATTAAAATGTTGACTACAAACTAGGGTTACCTGGCAGAATGATAATGATGATTTGTATCAACCAGGTGGGCATTTGTCTAGCAAACTTTGCAATCACATGTACACCACAGGAGGCTGGTGAGCGGAGGACGGCTCATAATCATGGCCAGAACGGAGTGAATGAAATGGCATCAAACACATGAAAACCACGTATTTGATATCATTCCAGTCTTCCACTCCAGCCATTACCACAAGCCCGTCCTCCCCAATTAAGGTGCCACCAACCACCAGTGATGCACACTATACATTGTACGGTAGGCTACAGAAACACCGCTAGCCAAACACAAAGGTCTCTTGCCAGGGTGCACAATTAAATTAAAGGGAAACTACACGCTCCCCCAATAAAATATCATTTAAAAAAAATGTTTATTCCAGACCTCAAAAGTGGTCTATTGTTGTGGTTTAAGCATGGTTGTGTACTTGGAACATCCAATTTGGTTGTTTTTCCACAAAGAAAAGTGTGATTTTGAGAGTGAAAACTAAGAAAAAAACCTCAAGCCTGAAAACAAAACCTGGAAAACTGAATGACAAATTAAGGATTTTACAGGGCCCTACAACAGCCTGCTGACTGCTAAAAATCATTAAGAATAACACGCTTTTTAAATGTTTTCCCTCTAAACGATCAACGTAAATATGACATGGTAAAGTTAAAATGTAATTGTTTTGGTATGGAGGGTAGGTTATAATAAGCTCAGCCCGCAAATGAAAAATAAAATCACGTGCTATTGAAATTATGCGTGCATCATCCACTTTTCCTGTAAGATCTTGCCCGGGCCATTAGCTTTCAGTTGGCACTGACAAATGCCTGAATGTCAAGACCTGGGGTGCCATTTAGAACTGAACCCAGGTTTCTTTGGGATATTACCTTCAATGACTGACGTTTTAGTTCCTGATTTCACCTCACTCCTCTCCTTCACAGGGTCGGTGCTAGAGCCTGTATTTCTCGCAGTAGTCTGGAATGCAGGAGTCATTATTTTAATATACACACACATTTGACAGATTTGTTAAAATCATACACAGAAAATGAACATAAGCTACAAGGACATACCTCTTCCCGTACGATGACAGTGTTTACTTGACTGACATCTCCAATGCTGAGCAATGCTGAGACCACGGTGTTTGTCTTCACATTGTTAACAGACATCATTGGGAGATCTTCAATAACAATCAGATAAAACTTGACAACATTTCCCTTTACAAACAGGTGGAAGACAAACTATCAGTACAAGCAAACCATATAAAACAGCTTTCCTTTGCTATATTCAATAGACAGTGATGAGTTGCTGGGCCAAAACTCACCAACTGGCTTAATTTTAAAGATCTTTCCATTGTGCAGAATATGGGTTGGTCTTTTCGGTTCTTCTCGCCCCTCACCCATCGCCTTTAGATCTTTATCCATCTGCTCCACCTTGATCTTCAGTTTCTCATTTTCATTTTGTAAAGCCACAGAGACCTCTAGGAATAGTCTGCAGATTGTACGAACAGCCTCCTTAGTCAACAGATGCATAATGGTGCTGTTTCTAGAGAGAGATTGAAGTATATTAGAATGAGGCTAACAAAGTTACTCCCAATTTTTTTTACTTTGCTAGTTTCCTTAACCAGTTATACTTAACTGGCCCAGATACTAGACTTTAAATATGCCTGTATTGCAGGGCTGATTAACTACGACAAACGTGTGAAACACAGACAGGTGTATGCGCAAAGTGAGAACATTACACGTAATACATTTTTGATTTTGGGAGGGAGTAGCAGCTAACAACTGGATTTAATACTTTCTTTTCCACTGTTCGTCACGACAGACCCTGATTCGATCCTGGGCTGTATCACAACCGACCGAGGGGCGGCGCACAATTGGCCCAGCGTTGTCCGGGTTAGGGTTTGGCCGCGGTAGGCCGTCATTGTAAATAAGAATTTGTTCTTAACTGACTGGCCTAGTTAAATAAAGGTTCATTTAAAAATGTGTTATTTCATAGTTTTGATTCACCGTAAATTCCGGACTATAAGCCGCAACTTTTTTCCCACGCTTTGAACCCCGCGGCTTAAACAATGACGCGGCTAATATATGGATTTTTCCCGCTTTCAATTTTTTTCTCTCCAAAAAAAACACATTCTGTGACGTGCTCAGTTTTTTGGCGGCATGAAGCTTTCATTAGACCAATGAAGTTGCCGAACGGGTTAAGGTCAAACAACTTTTTTGTTTACTGTTTAGATTAAATTGAGCGCTCTCAAACTTCCCATCATTCTGATTACGGTAGTCATTTTGTCATCCTCATCATGGCAAAGACACGGAGAAATGCATATGATGCAGCTTTCAAGTTGAAGGCGATTGATCTGGCTGTTGGAAAAGGAAATAGAGCTGCTGCACGGGAGCTTGGTCTTAATGAGTCGATGATAAGACGTTGGAAACAGCAGCGTGAGGAATTGACTCAGTGCAAAAAGACAACTAAAGCATACTGCTAATTTTTAATTTTTTGTTACAAGCCGTGTTTCGTTAAAGCCTATTTATTTTTGTTACAAGCCGTGTTTCGTTAAAGCCTATTTATTTTTGTTACAAGCCGTGTTTCGTTAAAGCCTGTGTAAAGTTTATTTGTTTCAATGTACCGGTAGGCACCTGCGGCTTATAGACATGTGCGGCTTATTTATGTTCAAAATAATATATTTTTTTAAATTCAGTGGGTGCGGCTTATATTCAGGTGCGCTTAATAGTCCGGAAATTACGGTATTCACTATTATTCTACAATGTGGAAAATAGTAAAAATATAGAAAAACCCTGGAATGAGTAGGTGTGTCCAAACTTTTGACTGGTACTGTATGTTCATTACAACTAGAAGGAGAGAATTCATTCTAAAACGTAATGTTATGGCTAGGTTGATGGCTGACCCATTGGTCTGACCAGGTAATGCCTGGGGTGTATTCATGAGTCGCAGACCGTAGCAACAAACGGTTTGCAATGGAGATGGTTTACTACCAACAGTCTTACAATGAAAACAGTTTCTATTGATCAAATTTGGGTAGGTCCCGCCACGTTTGGTTATACTTGCTTCGGTTTGGCTCCTAGAGTAAACGTTTTCCGTTTGCAACAGGCCAAATGTTTTGCTATGGTCGGCAACCAATGAATACCTCCCTAGTGTGTATTTACTAGAGACCAAACAAACCAAATGGGAGCCAACAGAAGAAAATAGTACGAAACGGGACCAATTATGTATTAAACCCTGGATAGCTGACGATATGTCTTGGCCAATAAGAGCGTTTGAAGTGAATCAGGGGAAAAAATTGAAATAGCCAATTTGTCAACAATGCCACGATGTGTGGATATGGATATAGCCAGTACCAATTCAAGGGATGTGGGAAGACATTTCATATGTAGCATCTAAATTATTGGTGTAGAAAATGTACTTTTTGGTCTATTTTGACAGCTTGTGGTACTGTGCAACCACAGCAACGCATGTACGCAAATGTCTGCTTATGCTAGCTGGCTTACAAAACAATAACCCATTGTTGTTGATGTTATTAAGCATGGATGAAGTGGTGATACATGTGTACAATTTAACTGCTGTTCTTATGGATTTTCTAAAAGTCCTTTCACAACTGTTGAACAAATATTGTGCATTGACAATGAATGTAGTTAACATTAGCAGCCAACTAATACTACATGACATATACAAAAAGGCCACCAGTGAACCCAGAGTTTTAACAGTCTATGAGTGCACCAGCTCCTAGGTTTATTGTAGTAAGAGACATTTATTAATCTTGACTATTGCAATTTCTTTGTACTGACCTAATGGGGGTGTAACTTTACATCAGATTGAACTTAAATTGGTTAGCAATATTGAAAACATGGGATCCTGCATTAACTTCTCCAGCTTTACATTATAGTCATCAACACTGTGTTGCTTTATCCCGTAGAGAGGTGAGCTACGTTTCAATTTCAACAGCTACGTTTTGGAAGATAAATACTTTCCCCCCCATTACAGACACTGTAATACATACTTCTAAAAAAACAATACATAATATTGTATGAACTGAAGAGAAGCCAATCATCTCTCAATAAAAATGGAAAATATAAAAACAAGTATTTTTTTTAATAGAGTTCTTATGTTGCAATACCCACTAAATAAATAGTTCAATGAATGTATATTTGTCCTTGAAACATTACATTGAAATACAGTATCATAATGTCGGATGGGTACTTTAGAACGGCACCCACTATAATATATTATTGGGCGGGACCAACCTGAATTTGTCCAATAAAAACTCGTTATGTTTCACTATATTGGATCACTCCAATATATTGGTATCACTCCGCGGCGGAGGGATACATCCGAGGTGAGGATTTACAGATTTACTCCCGTGTACACCTGTATCACGGCGGGGGTCCGCCCCTATATATAGACCCCATGGCAGTGACACGTTTTCTTTCATTTTCTCGGCGGACGTCCGTATGTTTAAGGTACAAACGTTTGGAAGTTCGCTTGGTAAGTGTAATATCTTGCGTGGAAGTATACTCACTGGCTGTTTGCAGCCTGGAGCAACCCCTCCTCTTGAGTGCTCCACTCGCTGCGCGCGCTTGATCTGTATCTTCCGCTGGTGGTTTGTCGTGCTTGTTTCTCGTTAGCGTTACACTACGACTCCCTGTGCATTAATATATTGGTGGCTCTTGCTGCCACAAACTGTAATTTACCTTACACAACTTGCCGACTGGCTTGTTCTATGCGTGTGTTGTTTAACATGCTGCTCCCCGGGTTCTCTGTTAATTATCTTGCAGGGATATTTCTTGTTCGTTCCCCTGCAGAGTGTGAGTATCATGGAAAACTAAGTTGAGACATTAACTTTGGGGTTCCTTAACGGGCATTACACCATATGGTGCTGTTTTTACTCCTTGGATATTAAACCGGTAGGTAATATTTGCAGTTACCTGGTCGCTGTTTTTTTGTCTGCCTGTTTTTCCCACAAGGGTCTTCCTCTGTAGAGGTACTGGGTAATTTATCCCTCACCGGGTTCTTATTCCTCCAAGCGGGTCATGACATAGCTCTCCCAGGGCGTCGGACCCCTGCTGTGGCCTTGTTGGCTTGGCTGAGTTTTTGGCTTCCCTTTGACAGGTGTGATCGTTGCATCCCCTGTGGATTCGCATACCTTGTGTATGTACTGCCTGGGTTTGAGCCACGCGCAGAGGGCGGTGGAGCGCCCTACTGGGTGCCTGTTTTGTGTGGTGTTCTCAGAACGCCTGCACCTGGCGCGATTGGAGGCCATGCGCGAGTGTGTCGGCCAGGCTCGGGCTCCCTCAGGAGTGGTGTGGCAGCGAGCTGTTAGTCCCTCTACTGGGCCCAGTACCCCTCCCAGGAAGCGTGGCCAGAGCCACTGCAGGCAGAGCTGGGACCACCTTGAAAGGAGGGTGCATGCCCTGGGTCAGGAGGTTGATAGCTTCGATGGCGACAACAGCTGTTCCCTGTTGGCCAGTGATAGGCTGTTCCTGGGGGACGACGCTGGCACTGTTCACCACCGTGAGCGGGGCTACCAGGCTGACAGGCCATCAGAAGCCGCCAGCGGTGCGTCATCGCCCCCCCCCCGGCGGCTTGAGAGGCTATGAGGAGCCTACTCACTTGGGTAGCCACTGCACTGGACATCAACTGGTGGACAGTGATGACTCCATCTGTCCCCATCTCTGCTGGGCCTCTGCCAGGGCGGAACCCACGACTGAAGGCGGGACCCCCGCAGAGTCTTTGATGCGGACTTGAAAGCCACAAATGGGTCCCTCTACTCTCTTGGCCGCCTTACCAACGCGGCCATGCTGCTGCAGGCCTACCTGCAGACTCTGTTTTCCTGGCTGCAGGAGGGCACATAGGAGCTCCGCCGGGAAGTGATGGAGGTGTCTCGCCTACTTTCCCTGCTCCAGAGGGATGTGGCTGGCGCCAACGGACGGGCCATGGTGCAGGTGGTTACCTCCCGGCGCCATCTCTGGCTGGCGCAATCCCGTCTGCCACCGAGCACATTTGCCACTTACCCCATCAACCCAGGGCTGACGTTTGGCCGAGGGGTTGATGACATTCTAGAGCAGACCGATAAGGTTTGTAGGGACTAGGAGACCCTGAGGCGGTTCATGCCGCCTCCTCAGGCCCCGGGTCCAAGGCAGACGGACCATAGCCACCTACCTGCACCCGAACGACGGTGGGGTCCTTCTCCTGCCCCATCGCATCCTGCTATGGGACGACAGCAGCAAGGGGCACAGCGTGCGGTGAAGCAACAGCCTGTTTTCTCAGACGGGTCTTCCCCGGTTCTGGGTAATTTATCCTTCACCGGGTTCCTATTCCTCCCAGGGGGTCACGACATAAGTTCTCCCAGGGCGTCGGACCCCTGCTCCGTGGCCTTGTTGGCTTGGTTGAGCTTATGGCTTCCCTTTGTGACAGGTGTGATGGTGTCAACCGTTACCGCCATAGGGACATGCCTGGGAGACCCAGGTGCTCGGGGCGCCAGAGGAGAGACAGGCCCTGACAGGACCCCTGACACACCCTTCCCCGGCCTCGGCGCTTCTCCAGGTCTCAAAGGGCAAAGTGGGAGGAGGGTGTGGAGTCCCCCTGGGTGTTATCCACAATGCTCGAGGGGTACCGACTCCAATTCCACTTATTTTGTGGTTCCAAAAAGAGAGAGGGTTTCGACTGATTCTGGACCTCCATAACCTCAATGGGTACTTGAAAGTACTGAGGTTCCACATGTTGTCCCCAGCCTCGTGTTGCAGGCCGTGTCCAGGGACCAGTGGTTTGTGGCGCTGGACCTGAGAGATGCGTACTTCCATGTTCCTGTTCACCCAGCTCATTGGCAGTACCTCCGATTCACTTTTGAAGGGATGGCTTACGAATTCATGGTTCTTCCCTTCGGCCTCTCCTTGGCACCCTGCACTGTCACAAAGTGCATGGACGCTGTCCTGGCACCTCTCACGCCCCGAGGATTGTTGATCCTCAATTACCTGGACGATTGGCTGATTTGTGCTCCGACCAGGACTCAGGTCCTGTCAGACACAGACATGCTCCTGACCCACATCGGTGGGCTGAGCATTACTGTAAATGACAAGAGTCATCTGACGCCCACCCAGAGGATGGTCTTCATTGGCATGGAACTGGACTCAGTCCACATGAGAGCACGCCTGCCCACCAGAAGGGTTCAGGTGATCCATCTTGCCTCAACCACTTTTGGCAGAGGCGGGTGGTATCCGCCCTGACAACGCCTGTTGGGCTTGCTGACGGCGTCTGGGCCTCCCTCTGGCATGCTGTGCCCTGTGAGGGCACTGGCTGCCTATGTGGAGCGGACAGTCAGTGAGAACAACAGAGCAGCTCTTTGTCTATGGTGAGAGCGTCCTGGGGGCTGGGCTATCAAAGCAGAGGCTCTCTCACTGGATCGTGGACACGATTACGACAGCATACTGCCTGGCTGGCATGCCAGTGCTGGGATCTGTGGTGGCACATTCAACACGAGGTGTGGCTGCGTCCTGGGCTCTACTGAGAGGAGTGCCCCTCGCTGAGATCTGTGCTGCGGCAGCTGGGCTTCCTCTTGCACCTTTGCTAGGTACTATCAGGTATATGTGTCACCCTCTGTGGTTGGTTCAGCGGTCCTGGGGCTCGCCTCCCCTTCCGGGGACAGGGCCGGGACCCCCTTCCACATTGACGGCCCCTGCCTCTCGGTCCCACGTTGGGACTTCGCCGCTGGCTGGCCAGGTCCCTCTAGCACTGACTAATCTGGTACCTGTTTTCCAATATAGTGAAACATAACGAAGGTTACCTATGTAACCACAGTTATGTGAGCTATATGGATCACTCCAATCATCTAAATTATGTAAAGAACTTGTCAGGGCCATGGGGTCTATATATAGGGGCAGACCCCAGCCGTGACACAGGTGTACAAGGGAGTAAATCCTCACCTCGGACCAATATTGGAGTGATCCATATAGCTCACATAAGCGTGGTTACATAGGTAACCTTCGTTTTGGTCGCAAAACGTTCTCCGTTTGGAGAAATTGTAACCCCGGTTATAAGAATGATAGTCAATATTTTGCTACGGTCTTGGTCTAATGACCCACAAGATCCAAACTAACGCATGCTGTTTAAACAATAACAATCTTTGTAACAACGTTGCTCACCTTTTTCCCCCTGGTTAACGTTACTTGGTATTGGCGCCACGATTGATTCGTTGTCTAAAAACAGTTGGCTAATTTCTGCTACTGCCGTCTCAATGATAAAAGCTATAATCGATGTTTCTTTCTCGAAAATATTGCGACTGTTAAGACTAGACATGTTGTCCATGTTAAGTAACTTCATGCATATATTTTGTTTCGTAACCTAGCTATCTTAGTATACAATCGTCGCACGACCTTTTTTTTCGTTCAACCTTAAAAAATAAACAAATAACCGTCTTCTGTGTGGATTCAAAGGATAAACACGGTATAATTTGTCCTGTATAAAGATGTTTAATTCAGCTTTAGCATTTTGTAGGACAATGCTCTCTGATATGGCCACGATAACAACGCGTGTGTCGTGAACAACATTATTAGCGTGAGCAACAATAGTGGAATCAGCGGTTCGCCTTCAAAATAAAAGTACTCCATTGAAACTGATGCAAATTGATAAAAATAGTGAAAACATGCCACAATTGGACTAGATAATGCTTAACAAGGTTGGAATGTTGTCATAAAAATTCATCGAAAGACTATTGATTAATTTTAATCAATTGAATTCGCACTGTGATTGTATTTGAATTCAGAATGGCATTGGTGGCATACGTATATGCAGTGTACAGCCTAGCCTATGGATTGTATACACATGAAATGGGTATCAGCCTACTCTCAGTGACACCTACAGAAAATAACTATGTAAAGTTTACACAAATGTTAGCGTCGTGCAGGACTTTGACTGTGTGAAATCCCCTTCCCAGTCAGTCAATTGTGTGTATTGGACACTCATATTGTACTGCCTAGCTACCTATGGATTGTGCACCCATGACATGGGGTGTCAACCTACTCAATGACATCTACAGAACACAACTATGTGGAGTTTACACATGATCATGATAGGCACTTGTGGTTTCTAGCTAGCATTACACAAGTCAAAGCAGTACTGAAGCAAAACTTTTTGTGGTCAAAACCATTTATCTTGGTTCGACAGCGGGTTTGCAAAATACTACCATAATATATATATTTTTTATACAGACTAGCTCAAAAATAAGTAAACATTTACAAATTATCCAATGGATTATGATAATTTTTTGGTAAACAAAGTGGAGGTGCAAAAACATAAGTTTGCACACTTAATTTTTATTTGCTTCATGGCTCAGGCGGACAAGAGGACACAAGGCCATTTGGCTAATCTCAGTCATGAAGAATAATAATTTTGCAGCTGTTTCTAATCCAATGGGCTGCTCTAGCATTAGCCAGCCTAGCATGAGGATGAAAAAGGCAGTTTAAATAAGAACTTGCAGTATTTCAATCTTCTCGATTTGCCGTAAATTGTTGTGGGATTATTAGGAGTACAGCGACACCTGCCTGGATTGAGGAACGTTTTCAAACCATTTCACTCGAAGTTCACCGAGGTGCACATGTGTTGGCATGTAATACAGTGGAATTATTGTATCTCTTGATAAAGATGAGCAAAAAATACTCTATTGTATGCAACAAAAAAAAGAATATATATATATTATTTTATACAAATAAAATAGCTTAGAGAAAAACATTTTGTTTAACAAGCAATTTTTAAAAAAATCTAAAAGATAGGGGTCAAAATGATTGGGTCGTCTGTTTTCAATACTGCAGCAGCCTCCTTGCGAGGATATCGACACTGAGCCTTTTTCTAAAATGTTTCATGAGATTGGAGAACATATTGGGAGGGAGTTTAGACCATTCCTCCATACAGAATCTTTCCAGATGCTTGATATCCTTTGTCTGCGCTTATGGACTGCCCTCTCAAATTCAAACCAAAGGTTTTCAATGGTGTTCATCTCCGGAGACTGATTTTGTGGTCAATTAACCATTTATTTGTGGAATTTGATGTGTGCTTGGGGTATTTGTATTTTGGCTCCCAAGTGGCGTAGCATCACTACAGTCCCTGGTTCGAATCCAGGCTGTATCACATCCGGCTGTGATTGGGAGTCCCATAGGGTGGTGCACAATTGGCCCAGCGTCGTCTGGGGTTGGCCGTCATTGTAAATAAAAATGTGTTCTTAACTGACTTGCCTAGTTTTTTTTCTCTTGCTGGAAGGAAGATACACTTTCAGGCAGGTTTCAGCCTCCTGGCAGAGGTAACCAGGTTTTTGTCTACAATGTCCTGGTACTTGGTAAAGTTTATGATACCGTTGACCTTAACAAGGGTCCCAGGACCAGTGGAAGCAAAAAATAGCCCCATAACATCAAAGATCCACCACCTTATTTACAGTAGGGACGAGATACTTTCTGCATATGCATTGTTCTTTTGAAGGCCAAACCCACTGCTGGTGTGCATGGCCAAAGAGCTCTATTTTCATTTCATATGACTATAGCATGCACCAGTTCCAAACCATTTACACAAGTATTCACACCCCTGAGTTAATACTTTGTAGAAGCACCTTTGGCAGCGATTAAAGCTGTGAGTCTTTCTGGGTAAATCTCTAAGAGCTTTCCACACATCTGCCTGTTATTCTTTTCAAAATTCTTCAAGCTCTGTCAAATTGGTTGTTCATAAAAACCTGGTTACTATGCTTTGTATTCTGTACAGGCTTCCTTCTTTTCACTCTGCCAATTAGGTTAGTATTGTGGAGTAACTACAATGTTGTTGATCCATCCTCAGTTTTCTTCCATCACAGCCATTAAACTCTGTAACTGTTTCAAAGTCACCATTGGCCTCATCCCTGAGCGGTTTCCTTCCTCTCCTGCAACTGAGTTAGGAAGGACGCCTGTATCTTTGTAGTGACTGGGTGTATTGATACACCATCCATAGCATAATTCATAACTTCACCATGCTCAAAGGGATATGCAATGTCTGCTTTTTTTTATTTGTACCCATCTACCAATAGGTGCCCTTCTTTGCGAGGCATTGGAAAACCTGGTCTTTGTGGTTGAATTTGTGTTTGACATTCACTGCTCGACTGAAGGGCCTTACAGACAATTGTATGTGTGGGGTACAGACATGATGTAGTCATTCAAAAAGGATGTTAAACACTATTATTGCACACAGTGAGTCCATGCAACTTATTAAGCACATTTTTACTCTTGAACTTATTTAGGCTTGCCACAACACAGGTTTAATACTTTTTGATTCAAGGCATTTCAGCTTTTCATTTTTAATTAATTTGTAAACATTTCGAAAAGTATAATTCCACTTTGGCATTATGGGGTATTATGTGTAGACCAGTGACAACAAAATCCCAATGTAATCCATTTTAAATTCAGTCTGTAACACAATAAAATGTAGACAAAGTCAAGGGGAGTAAATACTTTCTGAAGGCTCCCAATAATTTATTGTGTTAACCACCAACGTCTCAGCATCACTGTGCCTTCTTCAGGGTGATGTCATGAATGCATGAACCAGGTTATGTAGACAAACTGTGTAATTAGTGCAACCAATGACAATAGTGAGGGGTGTGTCATAGCAATTACAGTGATGACGATGAAAAAGGGAAACTGTTAAAGCAAAAAGTTTACAGCAGGTTGAATATATTATGGTATTGTTTTCATTATCATATTGCCACATGATTAGATATTTTACATAGTATTAACATCACAATTCATTATTTCATATACTTATTTCATTGTTTCCATTTGATCTTTGTTACATGTAATTTTTTGGTTCAAACGTAACATCTTGGGTGCACGCTGATAAGCTCTGGAAAGAATATGTTCATTTGACAGACTTGTTCATAAAAAAGGGGACTTGTTCATAAAAAGGGCCTGAGAACAAAGTCAGTATTCAGACCAGTAGGGGTCAGTGTTTCTAGATAGGAAATCCAGTAGGTCTCCCTCAAAAGTAGGGTCTCCACTCCTTGGTAGAGTAATGTGCTCGATACCTGTGTATTTCAGGTAGGAGATAGAATGGTTAGCTTCAACAAAGTGAGCTGCTACCAAGTAGTCAGTGTTCTTACACCTGATTGCGCTGCGTTGTTCAGCTATGCGTTGCTTTAATTGTCTTTTCAATTATCCTACGTAGGCTATTCCACAGGTGATGAGATTACTCCTTTTGTCTTACATGAAATGACATCGCTAACAGGGATTTTTCGACCTCTGTGTGGGTGTCTGAAGAAGGATGTTTTTCGTAGTGCTGTAGCACTGTGCACATGGGCCACATTTGCAATTCCCATTTTGAATGGGTGCCAAGAGTGTCTGAGTGGGCTCAGGGGGCAGGTCAGATCTCACTAGGCTGTCCCCAATATTGTGGCCACGCTTGTAGACCACTAGTGAAGGTTCCTTAAAGAGGTGTGCAATGTTTTGGTCTGATTGCAGAATATGCCAGTCACAGGAGGTTGGTGGCACCTTAATTGGGGAGGACAGGCTTGTGATAATTGCTGGAGCAGAATAAGTGGAATGGTATCAAATACCAAATGCCATTCCATTCACTTCGTTCCAGCCATTATTATGAGCTGTCCTCCCCTCAGCAGCCTCCACTGCTGCCAGTGCTTTTTCAGGATTGCTCTCATTTTCTCTGAACACTTGGTATACTTTGTGCAGAAGACTGTTGCGTTGGGTTTCTTCTTTGGTTTAGTTTGAGCAGTTCCTCTCTTAGTGTTTGGGATATTTTTATCATTGTATCATCAAGAGTTAATTTTGAATTTGTGTGTAATTTTCTTAGCGTTGGTGTCAAAATATGACCGTTGGCCACAGATGCATTTAATCCTCCAAAACTGGCCATATGATAAACCATTCTTGAGGGGAAGGGGATGCATACTGTCCACACGTAGCAGGCTGTTGCGGTCTCTGGGCTTTGTGTATAAGTCTGTGTGTAATACGTCATTCTTTTTAATGATCCAACTCTCTTGGCTAAGACTTGAGGAGAGACTGTCTGCATTACTTCTTATTTTTCTAAGAAATATTAATGTGTTGAAAATCCCAAATTATTTGCATAGTCAACTTACACACAGCTCTGACACACACACTTATCCCACCAGACATGCCACCAGGGGTCTTTTCACAGTCCACAAATTCAAGAAAGTGTACAGTATTATATAGAGCCATTATTGTATGGAACTCCATTCCATCTCATATTGCTCAAATAAACAGCAAACCTGGTTTAAAAAAAAAGATAAAGCAAAACCTCACGACACAACTTCTCTCCCCTATTTGACCGAGATCATTTCTGCACTGATATGTAGGCTACGTGTGCCTTTTAAAAAATGCATGTAGTTCTGTCCTTGAGCTGTTCTAGTCTATTAATGTTCTGTATTATGTCATGTTTCATGTTCTGTGTGAACCCCTGGAAGAGTAGCTGCTGCTTTCGCAACAGCTAATGGGGATCCAACTAAAAATAAATAAACTTCCTTCCCAGAGCACAAAGACATCATCTTTGTACCTCTTCCATAGGAGGATTTTAGACAGGAGGGGGTGTGTCTCTGTTTGGTAAATGAGTGCTTCCTCAAATTGTCCACATACAGATTCACATAGTTAGGAGCAAAGGGGAGCCCATGGCCACACCCTGAATTTGAAGGAAAAAATCTGACTCAAAGACAAAGTAGTTGTTGGATAATATCATTTCAGTCAGTTGCAAGATGCATTCAGTGGATGGAGCAAGGGTAGGGTCTCTCTGCTGGAGAGGTGTTGCAGCGCCCTCAAGCCTTCTGTGTGTGGGATGTTAGTGTACAAACTCTCCACATCAAAAGTGGCCAGCAGGGTGCCTTCTGGTAGGCCCTCTATCAATGAGATCATGTGACTGGTGTCTTTGTCATAAGATGGGAGATTCTCAACCATTGGTTTGATGTGGTAGTCCACAAAAATGCAATTCTTCCTCCTTTGTCACATTTTTTTCATTATAATCAGGCAATCTGATTCTAAATCTGATTCTAAGTCTACTCAGGTTATCATAGGATTTGTGTTTCTGGTTGTCTTTCAGTAAGTCACCAACATCACTTTCAACAATCCTGTAGAAGGTAAATATGATACTAACTGATGGTGTAGGGGTTTACTAACATCTGGCTGAACTTACTGAACTAAAATCCACAAATAGCAGTTGAGCATAGGCCTTGGGGTTCTCCAGATGTTGCGGGATGAGATGCACTATAATGAGGATTGCATCATCAGTGCCACATTGGAGCTCGTTTTTTCGCTGAGTTCCCAGTTGACTTGAAAGCCCTGAAGTCAGACATCGGAGATTTCCGAGTTCTGATGGGGCTTTCAAGAGAACTCGGAAACTCGGAACCTCCGAATTAAAAATTGCATACGTTTTTTGCATAGAGCTTCCTACTGGTTGATTCTGATATTTTCCAATTCGGAAACTGGAGCTCATCTTTCTACAAGTTTCCATGTCAAAAATGTCTGTGTTTCCGAGTTGTCTTGAACATGGCACAACTTCCGAGTTGTCTTGAACACATCATATAAACTCAGCAAAAAAAGAAACGTCCCTTTTTCAGGACCCTGTCTTTCAAAGAGAATTGGTAAAAATCCGAATAACTTCACAGATCTTCATTGTAAAGGGTTTCAACACTGTTTCCCATGCTTGTTCAATGAACCATAAACAATTAATGAACATGCACCTGTGGAACAGTCGTTAAGACACTAGCAGCTTACAGACGGTAGGCAATTAAGGTCAGTTATGAAAACTTAGGACACAAAAGAGGCCTCTCTACTGACTCTGAAAAACACCAAAAGAAAGATGCCCAGGGTCCTTGCTCATCTGCGTGAACGTGCCTTAGGCATGCTGCAAGGAGGCATGAGGACTGCAGATGTGGCCAGGGAAATAAATTGCAATGTCCGCACTGTGAAATGCCTAAGACAGCGCTACAGCGAGACAGGACGGATAGCTGATCGTCCTCGCAGTGGCAGACCATGTGTAACAACACCTGCACAGGATCGGTACATCCGAACATCACACCTGCGGGACAGGCACAGGATGGCAACAACAATTGCCTGAGTTACACCAGGAAAGCACAATCCCTCCATCAGTGCTCAGACTGTCCGCAATAGGCTGAGAGAGACTGGACTGAGGGCTTGTAGGCCTGTTGTAAGGCAGGTCCTCACCAGACATCACCGGCAACAACGTCACGTTTGGGCACAAACCCACTGTCGCTGGACCAGACAGGACTGGAAAAAGTGCTCTTCACTGACGAGTCGCGTTTTTGTCTCACCAGGGGTGATGGTCGGATTCGCGTTTATCGTCGAAGGAATGAGCGTTTCACCGAGGCCTGTACTCTGGAGCGGGATCAATTTGGAGGTGGAGGGTTCGTCATGGTCTGGGGCGGTGTGTCACAGCATCATCGGACTGAGCTTGTTGTCATTGCAGGCAGGCAATCTCAACGCTGTGCGTTACAGGAAAGACATCCTCCTCCCTCATGTGGTACCCTTCATGCAGGCTCATCCTGACATGACTCTCCAGCATGACAATGCCACCAGCCATACTGCTCGTTCTATGTGTGATTTCCTGCAAGACAGGAATGTCAATGTTCTGCCATGGCCAGCAAAGAGGCCGGATCTCAATCCCATTGAGCATGTCGGGACCTGTTGGATCCGAGGGTGAGGGCTAGGACCACCCCCCCACCCCCAGAAATGTCCAAGAACTTGCAGGTGCCTCCTTGGTGGAAGAGTGGGGTAACATCTCACAGCAAGAACTGGCAAATACTTTCCAGGTCTATGCCCAAACAGTTCGAGCTTCTATAGTATCTCTCCAGAAATAAGTCTCTCACTGTTGCCATCTGTTATAGACCCCCCTTGCCCTGGACACCATATGTGAATTGATTGCCCCCCATCTATCTTCAGAGTTCGTTCTGTTAGGTGACCTAAACTGGGATATGCTTAACACCCCGGCCGTCCTACAATCTAAGCTAGATTCCCTCAATCTCACACAAATTATCTAAGTACAACCCTAAATCTGTAAACATGGGCACCCTCATAGATATTATCCTGACCAACTTGCCCTCCAAATACACCTCTGCTGTTTTCAATCAGGATCTCAGCCATCACTGCCTCATTGCCTGCATCCGTTATGGGTCCGCGGTCAAACGCGGACCCATAGCACCGAATAGTCCCCGCAATATGCAACGTTTTAGGGAAGTCAGGAACCAATACACACAGTCAGTTAGGAAAGCAAACGCTAGCTTTTTCAAACAGAAATTTGCATCATGTTGCTCTAACTCCAAAAAGTTTTGGGACACTGTAAAGTCCACGGAGAATAAGAGCACCTCCTCCCAGCTGCCCGCTGCACTGAGGCTAGGAAACAGAATTTCAATAAGCTACCGGCTGGCCATGCTTTCCTCTCAGCTCCGTACCCCCCGCAACTACTTGCCCAAGCCTCCCCAGCTTCTCCTTCACCCAAATCCAGATAGCAGATGTTCTGAAAGAGCTGCAAAACCTGGACCCGTACAAATCAGCTGGGTTAGACAATCTGGACCCTCTCTTTCTAAAATTATCTGCCGCTATTGTTGCAACCCCTATTACTAGTCTATTCAACCTCTCTTTCGTATCGTCTGAGATTCCTAAAGATTGGAAAGCTGCCGCGGTCATCCCCCTCTTCAAAGGGGGTGACACTGTAGACCCAAACTGTTACAGACCTATATCCATCCTGCCCTGCCTTTCTAAAGTCTTCGAAAGCTAAGTTAACAAACAGATCACTGACCATTTCGAATCCCACTGTACCTTCTCCGCTGTGCAATCCGGTTTCCGAGCTGGTCACGGGTGCACCACAGCCACTCTCAAGGTCCTAAACGATATCATAACCGCCATCGATAAAAGACAGTACTGTGCAGCCGTCTTCATTGACCTGGCCAAGGCTTTCGACTCTGTCAATCACCACATTCTTATTGGCAGACTCAACAGCCTTGGTTTCTCAAATGACTGCCTCGCCTTGTTCTGAGGGCCTGTTGTCCGGACCTCTTGCAGTCTCTATGGGGGTACCACAGGGTTCAATTCCTGGGCCGACTCTTTTCTCTGTATATATCAACGATGTCGCTCTTGCTGCAGATGATTCCTTGATCCACCTCTACGCAGACGACACCATTCTGTATACATCTGGCCCTTCTTTGGACACTGTGTTAACAAACCTACAAACAAGCTTCAATGCCATACATCACTCCTTCTGTGGCCTCCAACTGCTCTTAAATGCTAGTAAAACTAAATGCATGCTCTTCAACTGATTGCTGCCCGCACCCTCCCGCCCGACTAGCATGACTACTCTGGTCAGTTCTGACTTAGAATATGTGGATAACTACAAATACCTAGGTGTCTGGTTAGACTGTAAACTCTCCTTCCAGACTCATATTAAGCATCTCCAATCCAAAATTAAATCTAGAATCAGCTTCCTATTTCGCAACAAAGCCTCCTTCACTCATGCTGCCAAACATACCCTCGTAAAACTGACTATCCTACCGATCCTTGACTTCGGCGATGTCATTTACAAAATAGCCTCCAACACTCAGCAAATTGGATGCAGTCTATCACAGTGCCATCTGTTTTGTCTCCAAAGCCCCATATACCACCCACCACTGTGACCTGTATGCTCTCGTCGGCTGGCCCTCGCTACATATTCGTTGCCAAACCCACTGGCTCCAGGTCATCTACAAGTCTTTGCTAGGTAAAGCTCCGCCTTATCTCAACTCACTGGTCACCATAACAACACCCACCCGTTGCACGTGCTCCAGCAGGTATATCTCACTGGTGATCCTCAAAGCCAACACCTGCTTTGGCCGCCTTTCCTTCCAGTTCTCTGCTGCCAATGACTGGAACGAATTGCAAAAATCGCTGAAGTTGGAGACCGATATCTCCCTCACTAACTTTAAGCATCAGCTATCTGAGCAGCTTACTGATCGCTGCAGCTGTAGACAGCCCATCTGTAAATAGCCCATCCGATCTACCTACCTCATCCCCATATTGTTTTTATTGACTTTTTTGTTATTTTGCACACCAGTATTTGTACTTGCACATCATCATCTGCACATCTATCACTCCAGTGTTAATTTGCTAAATTGTAATTACTTCGCTACTATGGCCTATTGATTGCCTTCACCTTACTCCATTTGCACACACTGTATATCGATTTTTTTTCTATTGTGTTATTGACTGTACTTTTTGTTTAACCCACGTGTAACTCTGTGTTGTTTTTTTGTCGCACTGCTTTGCTTTATCTTGGCACGGTCACAGTTGTAAATGACAACTTGTTCTCAACTGGCCTACCTGGTTAAATAAAGGTGAAAAAATATATAAATACAGTACAGTGCCGGTCATTCCTCAGTGGGTGAGAGGGCTGGTTACAGTAAATGGAAAGAGGGGGCTCATGGGTAGGTGTCAGTAAGAGCCGGGAGAGGTGACATTAAATGAAGAGAGAGAAGAGACTGAGAAAGAGAGGGCGGGTTTGTCCAGACGGTTTTCACACTTGCACCACGTGACAGAAAGTGAATGAAAAACAGTATTTTAGTGGGAGGACAGTAGCAGGTGACCCAACTGTGGTTTGTGACTACTATGAATTCCCATTGCAGTCAATTTAGTTGCAGTCATTCTGTGCCTTAATTTTTTTTTAAATAGATGAAAAATAGACAAAATGAACGTTGTTTTAGAGAACAGAGACGATAGGCCTACTAGTAATTATGACATTTTAAATGTATTTCCAGGGAGAGGAGATGGACACCTCAGAAGACCTGCAAGATGACAACCTGATCAAGCAGGAACACTTCCACAGTTCTAATAATGAACAGCAAGATGGACATTTGGCAGTTAGGAGGAATGTAATACTAGAACGAACTAAATTCAACCAAAGACAACAAGAAGCAGGAGAGACAGCTGATGATTTTATCACTGCACTTCATTGTTTGTCAGAACATTGTGGTTATGGAGCTCTGCTCAGTGAGAAAATAAGAAACAGACTAGTCATGGGCTTACGTGACAAAAGACTGGCCGAGCAATTACAAATGCACCCAGAACTAACACTGGTTGAAGCTGTCACATGTATTCGTCAAAAGCAACAGGACCTGCCGGAGAATACTTTCAAAGCTTCCAGCAATGCGGCAGATGTAGACAGTGTGCTTTCACATAGCAAACAGCAATGCCCAGCCAATACCCAGTGCCAATCAGAGAAGAATCAACACTCAGAAAGACCACAACAACCCCAAACAACGCAGGAGAATGAAGAGGAGCCCCTAGATACTGATGACTTTATTGGAGGTTTCAGACCTGGAGGAGAGAAGCCTCACTACTGCGCCTACTGCGGTCAGAACTTTCAAAAAGTAAGGGATCTTATAAGACACCATCGAACACATACAGGAGTGGAAGAAATGTTCTGCCCTGATTGTGGGAAAAGTTTTACCTGCTCGGATAATCTGAAAAGTCACCAGAGGACACATAAGAAAAAGGGGGATTGTCCTTACTGTGATAAAAGCTTTTCTGAACCGGGAGAAGTAAAAATACACATGGAAGTACATAGTCAAGAAAGGCCTCATCTTTGCCCCGACTGTGGGAAGCAATTCAAACAGTTATGGGTGTTTGAAAAATCACCAGCTAAAACATACAGAGAAGATTACACCACAGGAAAGGCATCACCACTGCTCCGACTGTGGGAAGAGCTTTACAGGAAGGCATAGTCTTAGAAGACATCAGCAAGAAACGCATACAGATGAGAAGCCTTACCACTGCTCTAATTGCGACAAAAGTTTTGCGGGACGTGAGCGACTTAAAAAACATCAACTAACACACAAGGAAAAGAAACATATACATTACCACTGTTCAAGGTGTGATAAAAGATTTCCTGACATGGCAAAACTAAGATCACACCTTCCAGTACATTCTGTAGACCTGGCACTCCAGTGCTTGGACTGTGGAAAGTGTTTCTTAAACAAGACAAAGTTAGAAAGACACCTAAGAATACACACTGCAAGTGGAAAAAAAGCCATTCCTCTGCACTGACTGCGGGGATGGTTTTACAAATTTACGACAGTTGGAAGAGCACCAGCGAACACACACCGGAGCGAAACCATACCACTGCACTAAATGCGAAAAGCGTTTTGCACGTGAATTGACATTAGAGTCACAAGCAAGTGCACAAGTTAAAACACTCAGGAGAAAGAGCAGCCTATCCTTGCTCTGAATGTGGAAAGTCCTTCTCCCGTTCACTTGATGTGGTGACTCATGTAAGAAGGGTGCATAATAAAGAAAGACCTTTCCAGTGCTTCTGCAGTGAAAAACGTTTCGTCTAAAAGATCTTCCTTACAGTACACATGAGAATTCACACTGGAGAGAAACCGTACCACTCCTCAGACTGTGGACAAAGCTTCTCCCAAATTGGCAACCGAAAATTCCACCAGAAGAAGCAATACTTTGGAGAGGAGTCTTGACCTCTATTCAACAGTTTGGAAGGCCCCCTAATTTAAGAAAAGGTTGATGACTCCGTCCTCCTCCGTGACCCGGAAACTGATGAGTGGTCACCATACGTAGGAGATTGCCTCCTTTGTCAGAGGAACATCAGGGAAGAATCTCAATTGCATACTCCTCGCATCCTCTCCCCTTGCCGCCGCCTCAAAACCCATTGGAGGAGAAGGTCATAGGGGAGGGTCCTATGGCTTTCTCATCCAATGGGTTTTGAGAAGGAGTTGAGGAGTACGCAATTGAGATTCTCCCCCTGTGTATCCTATTGGTTCCCGATGACACAACTAATATTTACCCTCTAGAGTGCCTTGCCATTGGAGGCCGAGCAGTTGCCATACCAGGTGGTGATGCAACCAGTCAGGATGCTTTCGTTGGTGGATTACCGCCACCTACTGTGCTGGAGTGTGGGCCAGAGACACCACTAGCAGCCGCAATGGCAATGGGCGCGGCTTGTAGTAAGTGACTCGTAGTGGGTGCGACATGTAATAACCGCGGTCTGGAGATATACAATTGAAGTCGCAAGTTCACATACACCTTAGCCAAACACATTTAAACTGTTTTTCACAATTCCTGACATTTTATCCTAGTAAAGATTCCCTGTCTCAGGTCAGTTAGGATCACCACTTTATTTTAAGAATGTGAAATGTCAGAAAAGTAGTGTAGAGATGATTTATTTCAGCTTTTATTTCTTTCATCACATTCCCAGTGGGTCAGAAGTTTACATACACTCAATTAGTATTTGGTAGCATTGCCTTTAAATTGTTTAACTTGGGTCAAACATTTTGGGTAGCTTTCCACAAGCTTCCCACGATAAGTTGGGTGAATTTTGGCCCATTCCTCCTGACAGAGCTGGTGTAACTGAGTCAGGTTTGTTGGCCTCCTTGCACGCACATGCTTTTTCAGTTCTGCCAACAAATTTTCAATGGGATTGAGGTCAGGGCTTTGTGATGGCTACTCCAATACCTTGACTTTGTTGTCCTTAAGCCATTTTGCCACAACTTTGGAAGTATGCTTGGGGTCATTGTCCATTTGGAAGACTCATTTGTGACCAAGCTTTAACTTCCTGACTGATGTCTTGAGATGTTACTTCAATATATCCACATAATTTTCCTGCCTCATGATGCCATCTATTTTGTGAAGTGCACCAGTCCCTCCTGCAGCAAAGCACCCCCACAACATGATGCTGCCACCCCGTACTTCACGGTTGGGATGGTGTTCTTCGGCTTGCAAGCCTCCGCCTTTTCTCCAAAAAGTACGATCTTTGTCCCCATGTGCAGTTGCAAACCATAGTCTGGCTCTTTTATGGCGGTTTTGGAGCAGTGGCTTCTTCTTCCTTGCTGAGCGGCTTTTCAGGTTATGTCGATATAGGACTCGTTTTACTGTGGATATAGATATTTTTGTACATGTTTCCTCCAGCATCTTCACAAGGTCCTTTGCTGCTGATCTTGGATTGATTTGCACTTTTCGCGCCAAAGTACGTTCATCTCTAGGAGACAGAACGTGTCTCCTTCCTGAGTGGCATGACGGCTGCGTGTTCCCATGGTGTTTATACTTGCGTACTATTGTTTGTACAGATGAACGTGGTACCTTCAGGTGTTTGGAAATTGATCCCAAGGATGAACCAGACTTGTGGAGGGTCTACAATTTTTTTCTGAGGTCTTTGCTGATTTCTTTTGATTTTCCCATGATGTCAAGCAAAGAGGCACTGAGTTTGAAGGTAGGCCTTGAAATACATCCACAGGTACACCTCCAATTGACTCAAATGATGTCAATTAGCCTATCAGAAGCTTCTAAAGCCATTACATAATTTTCTGTAATTTTCCAAGCTGTTTAAAGGCACAGTCAACTTAGTGTATGTGAACTTCTGACATACTGGAATTGTGATATAGTGAAATAATCTGTCTGAAACAATTGTTGGAAAAATTACGTGTCATGCACAAAGTAGATGTCCTAACCGACTTGCCAAAACTATAGTTTGTTAACATGAAATTGGTTGAAAAGTGAGTTTTAATGACTCCAGCCTAAGTGTATGTAAACGTCCGACTTCAACTGTACATTATTGAGGGGTTTGGGTAACAAGGCAATCTAAATTGACAAGAAAATTGAGTTGACTGTTCTAACAATGATTGAAGGCAGGCGAGATCAGGTGGGACCATTCCAATGAGACAGGGGGGTCACCATTGAGACCAGGGTCTCATTCTCAAGGGAGCCCTGTGAACATGAACACACAATTCAGTACAATATAAAGCAAAATAACAACAACACAATACAATAAATACAACAAGATTAATCCAAACAAACACAATGATCACATCTCCCACAATTGATCTAAACTCTCCAATGGTGTCCAGCAAGTCCAGCTTCAAGGTGGCCTGAAGGCTATTCCATGAGCTGGGGGCATAAAAACTACAAGTATTTTTCCCCAGATCAGTGGAGACCTGTGGGCCTTCCAGAACCAGCCAGTCCAGAGAACGGGTTGAACATCTCTGGATCTCCAATTAATATGTGAGCTGAGGTAGTGGGGGAGTCTCTGAAGAACAGCTTTATATTCAAAAAGTTGCCAATGCTGGGCCCTTCTGGTAGTCAGAGACTCCCAGCCAACAGAACTATACAAAATGCAGTGATGTGTATGAAAATTGTCCCCAGTGATGATACACAGTACTGAGTCAAAAGATTTTAAAACAGAGGCTGCTGCATGTCACCATAATCAAGTACTGGGAGAAGCGTTGCTTAAACAATCTTCTTTCTACTTTCCAAAGTGAGGCAGTATTTATTTCTATAAAAGAAACCAATCTTAATTCTCAGCTTTTTTGTCCGTTTTTCAATATGTGTTTTAAAAAAGAGCTTATTTCAGTCAAAATACCCAAGTACTTATAATGGGGAACTTGCTCAATTTGGGCTCCCTTTAAAATAAATCAGATTTGACAGTTTAGACACAAGTTGCATAGCCAGCAATTGGATTTGTATCTGATTTCAACCAAATCCAATTTTTTTATTTGTGTAACGGCTCTCATTGGTGGTAGGAAGAGTAGACCAAAGCGCAGCGTGGAAAGTGTTCATGATTCCTTTATTCACAAAACACTTAAAACAAAAATACCAAAAGGCGAAAACGAAAGCGCACAGTTCTGTCAGGCACAAACACTAAACAGAAAACAAGATCCCACAAAAACCCAAAAGGAAAATTACAACTTATATATGATCCCCAATCAGAGACAGCGATAGACGGCTGCCTCTGATTGGGAACCACACTCGGCCAAAAACAAAGAAATAGAAAACATAGACTTTCCCACCCGAGTCACACCTTGACCTAACCAAACATAGAGAATAATAAGGATCTCTAAGGTCAGGGCGTGACAATTTGTTACATGCGCTAAATACAACAGGTGTAGACCTTACTGTGAAATGCTTACTTACAAGCCCTTAACCAACAATGCAGTTCCAAGAATGTAAGAGTTATGAAAGTATTTACTAAATAAACTGAAGTTAAAAAAATGTACCCAAAATAGCAATAACAAGGCTATATACAGGGGGTACCAGTACCGAGCGGGGGTACAGGTTAGTTGAGGTAATATGGGGTAAAGTGACTATGCATAGATAATAAACAGCGATTTAAAAGGGGGGGGGGGGGGGTCATTGCAAATAGTCTGGGTAGCCATTAGATTAATTGTTCAGCAGTCTTATGGCTTGGGGGGGTAGAAGCTGTCAAGGAGCCTTTTGGGTGGCTGGAGTCTTTGACAATTCTTTGGGCGTTCCTCTGACACCGCCTAGTATAGAGGTCCTGGATGGCATGAAACATGGCTCCAGTGATGTACTGGTCAGACGCCGAGCAGTTGCCATACCAGGCGTTGATGCAACCAGTCAGGATCCTCTCCATGGTGCAGCTGTAGAACTTTTGGAGGATCTGGGGACCAATGCCAAGGCTTTTCAGTCTCCTGAGGGGGAATAGGCGTTGTTCCCTCTTCACGACTGTCTTGGTGTGTTTGGACCAGGATAGTTTGTTGGTGATGTGGACACCAAGGAACATGAAGCTCTTGACCCGCTCCACTACAGCCCTGTCGATGTGAATGGGGGTGTGTTCGGCCCTTCTGTAGTCCACGATCAGCTCCTTTGTCTTGCTCAGGTTGAGGGAGAGGTTGTTGTCTCTGGCCTCCTCCCTATAGGCTGTCTCATCATTGTTGGTGATCAGGCCTACCACCGTTGTGTCATCGGCAAACTTAACGATGGTATTGGAGTCGTGCTTAGCCACGCAGTCGTGGGTGAACAGGGAGTACAGGAGGGGACTAATCACGCACCCTTGAGGAGCCCCTGTGTTGAGGATCAGCGTGGCAGATGTGTTGTTGCCTACCCTTACCCCCTGGGGGTGGCCTGTCAGATGTCCAGGATCCAGTTGCAGAGGGAGGTGTTTAGTCCCAGGGTCCTTAGCTTAGTGATGAGCCTTGAGGGCACTATGGTGTTGACTACAGCTCAGCGTTCAATGAACAGCATTCTCACATAGGTGTTCCCAGTGGCGACCCATCATTCAGAGCAGGTCCTGTTTAAACAAATATATATATGTGGGGGGTTGCCTGTTTGCATGTTGTTTTGACATTAATATGTGTCACATATCAGTTTGTTTGCAATGTAAGAAAAAATATTTATCATAAGAGTTAATAAAGCTGCATCAAAACATGGTCTCTTTGTTTTGTTTTCTTGAGTAAGGCAGCTCCAAAATGCGGGTGTTTCAGCCTAGCTTGGTGTTTTCTGTGGTGATGGGGCAAGCCAGCTGAAAATACGGAGCATTGCGCCGTGATTGGTTCAGGGTTCTGTCACTAATGGGGGACACTACGTCATCGCCAAGTCTAAGGATAGACATTGAAAATTCAATCCCTTTGGGTGCTGCCATAAAGTTATATTGGAAGTGCCCATCCAAGAAGGCTCAAGGTCATTGACCTCAGATAAAATGGCGCAGCGGTCTAAAGCACTGCATCTCAGTGCTAGAGGCGTCACTACAGACCCTCGTTCGATTACAGGCTGTATCACAACCTGCCGTGATTGGGAGTCCCATAGGGCGGCGCACAATTGGCCCAGCGTCGTCCGGGTTAGGGTTTGGCCGGTGTAGCCTTCATTGTAAATTTGTTCTTAATTGACTAGCCTAGTTAAATAAAGGTTAAATACAAAATAAAATGTCAAATCACATTATATCTACAGTAGCTTTGATTGGACTGACAACATCATCATGAAAGTATGATGGCAACATCATACTGTCAAAATCTTAGCTAGCAGTCATCATGAATCAAGTCGACATTCTACTGGCAAACCCTTTTTAATCCTTGTCATATGTAGAGAAATAATGAAGAGATTATAATGTATAAACAAATAAAACAAATGTATTATATATTTAACTAGGCAAGTCAGTTAAGAACAAATTCTTATCTACCCTGGCCAAACCCGGAAGTTGCTGGGCCAATTGTGAGCCACCCTATGGGATTCCCAATCACGGCCGGTTGAAATCGAACCAAGTCAGCCATATCAGCTATGTTTTTTTTAAAAGGCAGTAAATGAGGCTGAATGAACTGTTTAGCTGCCAGACAAGGCTCTGCTGATAACCAGGTGTAGCAGTGGTATAGTGCAATTCATGTATTGTTTAGTGTTGTGTTGTGTAGTGGAGTAGTTTAGCTTGCATGCGTCCCACATGTTGAATTTTTTTGGGCCCCACCAAGATTTACATGCTAAAATCGCCACTTCCCAAATCAATAAAGCCACACTGGGGTTTTCCTGCTGTTCAATTGTTTTTTCAACCCAAATAAATGTCTGTATTATTCAATCATAACTCAAAGTATAATACTGTATCAGTCCATTGTTTTTATTTTTTATATTTGAGTATTTCTAGACAAACAATATAAACCACCATAGACGTCCTTGTATCCACAGTTTTGTCCGTGTGTGAGTGGGTACATGTTCCAACCCCAGCCCTGTGTTTATCAGACATGGGCAGGCTATAGAAAGTGAAAAATATGTAGCTACAATCCTTAATTCAAACAATAACAAGGTGCTCACTCCACTGTTATTTTACTAATACTGTGGTGTTATAGTTAAGTAATTTACATTTTGTTTTTTCAGAGGATGCATAATAATCAACGGAAGACCCTGAGCAGAAAAAGTCAGCCAGACGACATGGAAGAGTGCAGAGATGCACAGCCATCTACAGATGGCCAAAAGGGACATCTTGTACACCATTGAAACAAGCAAAACTACAACCAGGAGGACCACAACACACCTCACTAAACCGGGTTAATCACCTGGTATTTGACTTCATCATAGAGGATGTGCAACCCTTTTCACTAGTAGAGGTGCCTTCATTCTGCAAGCTAGTAGAAGGAATCAGTGGTGGGACAAAGGTCATGTGTAGAAATAATTTTGATTCAACAAATTGAAAGGGAATTTGAGTCCATGAAAGAAGCTCTCTCCGCCAAACTCCAGAGTGTAAAGTCAGTCTGCACCACAGCAGATATCTGGTCTGCCCATAACAGAAGCTTTTTCAGCATGACATGCCACTGGCTCGAGGAGGACACCTTGGAGAGGAAGTCAGCTGCTTTGGCTTGTGCGAGACTGAGAGGACGTCATACCTACAATGTGATTGCTGCCAAGTTAAGTGAAATACATGCAGACTTTAAAATTCGGAAGATGGAGTGAGTTTTGATGATGTGGGTGCGATTCTTGAGGAGGAGGTTGAGCAAGAACTTCATTTTTTTATCCCTTCACATCAAATTTGTGTGGCACACAACCTCAACCTCCTCGCCACCAATGAGGTGGACAAAGCTGCATCCCAAGGTCCATCACGGAAATTGTACAGAAGTGCAAAGTCAAAATGTTCCAGCATTTGGAACAAAGCACACAGGTCCACATTCGCTTCAGAGGCAATAGAGGACATTGCAAGCATGAAAGTAATTGTACCATGTGTGACAAGATGGAGCTCAGAGTACCGTGCCATCTCCAAAATCGTAGCCTTAACAGATGACCAGCTGGGGCAAATCTGTGAAGACCTGGGTGTGAGCAGCAAACTACATCCTTGTGAGATTGCTTTTCTCAAGGAGTACAGTACAGTCCTACAGCCACTCGCATTAACTACTAAGGAAGAATGTTTCCCTTCTCTCAGAAGCGGTGATGCTTCATTCAGGGCAGGTTTTGAGCCCCACCTGTTTAGGATTTTTTTGTTGTTGCCTGTTTTGCATGTTATTTTGGCATTAATACGTGCCACATATCAGTTTGCAAACAATGTAAAAAATTCAATAATAATTGAGTTAATAAAGCTGCATACAAACATGGTCTCTTTTTTGCTTTCTTGAGTAAGGCAGCTCCAAAATGCAAGTGTTTCATCCTAGCTCAGTGCTTTCTGTGGTGGTGGGACAGCCAGTGGAAAATACGGAGCGTAGGGGTTGGTATTATTCTCTAGTTGCACTGTGATTGGCTCAGCGGTCTGTCACTCATAGGGACAATACATCACTGCAAAATCTACGGGAAGAGCTCGAAAATTCAAGCTCGTTCGGTGCTGTCATACTTACGTTAGAAGTGCCCATCAAAGAAGGCTCAAGGTCATTGGTCAAATCATGTTATATCTAGCGTAGCTTTGATTGGACTGATCATGTCAACATCATACTTTCAAAATCTTAGCTAGCAATCTAGAAGGCAGTCATTTTCAAAAATCAGGTCGGCAATCTATTGGCAAATCCTTTTCAAACCTTTTTCATGAAGAGAAATTATAGATAAAATGTATCGGTGCTCATTGGCCATTAGAAGACATAAACATTAAATAAATTGGAAATCGCAAATTCAACAATGAGTGCTAAGGCGCCACTGCAGTCCTGGGTTCGATACCAGGCTGTGTCACAGCCGGCTGTGACTGGGAGACCCGTGAGGTTGCGCACAATTGGCCCAGCATCGTCCGGGTTAGGGGAGGGTTTGGCCAGCCGGGATGTCCTTGTCTCATTGTGCTCTAGCGACTGCTTGTGGAGGGCTGGGCGCCTGCAAGCTAACTTTGGTCGTCAGTTCGACAGTGTTTCCTCTGACACATTGGTGCGGCTGGCTTCCGGGTTAAGCGAGCAGTGTGTCAAGAACCAGTGCGGCTTGGCTCTCGACCTTCGCCAAGTCCGTAGGGGAGTTGCAGCGATGAGACAAGATTGTAACTACCAATTGGATATCATGAAAAATGGGGTAACGCCATGGCCCAGAAAAGTTTGAATACATTGGCAATGCTGTCAATCCAGAATGACTTCTGCCGCATTCAAAACAACTGAAACCTATGGTTTTTACTTGGTGTACAGGGAGAATATGTTCTGAATTCTAGTGCTGTACATTTTCAAAAATACTGAACAAATAGTTATATTGACTACATCCTTCCTAGCTTGCTCATTAATTTCTTAATTGAAATTATGGATTATGCCATAGGTCCCCCCCCC
The DNA here is from genome assembly GCF_965601325.2 of Salmo salar. Lineage (NCBI taxonomy): Eukaryota > Metazoa > Chordata > Actinopteri > Salmoniformes > Salmonidae > Salmo > Salmo salar. The sequence goes on from NC_138307.1 coordinate 13,814,604, forward strand.
CCCCCCCCCCCCCCCCCCCCTACAGGGTGGTTAAGCTAATGTAAGCTAATGTGATTAGCATGAGGTTGTAAGTAACATGTACATTTCCCAGGGCATAGACATATCTGATATGGGCAGAAAGCTTACATTCTTGTTAATCTAACTGCACTGTCCAATTTACAGTAGCTATTACAGTGAAAGAATGCCATGCTATTGTTTGAGGAGAGTGCACAATTATGAACTTGAAAATGTATTAATAAACCAATTAGCCACATTTGGGCAGTCTTGATACAACATTTTGAACAGATATGCAATGGTTAATTGGATTAGTCAAAAACTTTGCACATACACTGCTGCCATCTAGTGGCCAAAATCTAAATTGCACCTGGGGTGTAATAATACATTATGGCCTTTCTCTTGCATTTCAAACTGCCTGTAGCTTCAGTTCCTGAGCTACAGGCAGTTAGATTTGGGTATGTCATTTTAGGTGAAACATTGAAAAAAGGGTCAGATCCTTTTAAGCAAGGCAGCCATATTTTTAAACAATTATTTAACTAGTTAAGTCAGTTAAGAACAAATTCTATCAGCAATGTTTTTTAAAAAGTCAGTAAATGAGGCTGAATGAACTGTTTCGCTGCCAGACAAGGCTCCGCTGATAGACAGGTGGCAATGATTCACTCCATGGTGCTGAAAAGAAAGCTCTGCTGTTGGGACAAATTTATGTAGGCCTTAACAGTTTGTGGGCACCGTTTGTCACCGTTATAATGCAATGAATGTATTGCTTAGTGTTGTGTTGTGTAGTGGCTTTGCTGGCATGCATCAAACTTTTTTTTTTGGTTTGCCCCACCAAGATTTACAAGCTAAAATCAACACTGTCTCTCATTGCCTTCCCTAAACCCGACAAACCCCGGCGTTGTCATGTCAGTTTGCTTCGCAAGCTTTCCCAGAAGTCTCGCGATGTATTTGTTTTTAGAAATGAATACTCTGCATTCATACGTAAAGTGAAACGTCTGCAAGCATTTTACGACACTTCGTTCTCGGTGGGTAGTTCAGGCTTGCTGCGTTTTTCTTCTTTTTAAACCGCATCACGTTCTGGTGTGGAGAGAGGAATACCAGCAGTGGATAGACGTGCAGCAGCACAACAACAGTCGTGTGAGATTGTTTTATTATTTACTTTGAATCAAATCTAACCAAAAGCTTCCATTTGCAACCTGCAAAAGCAGACAAAAATATTGTGTATAGAATAGAACAGCAGACTTGGTTGGTTTGCAGCCTCTGGTTTTACCAGCAAAACACCTCTGTTGGGATACAAAACACACCATTGAAAATGGCGGAACTTGAGGACGCAGGACTGCCCCAAACAATGCAGGAGACCCGAGATGAAGAGGAGCCGGGCAATTCAAAGGTAACACAATGACGCCGAGACATCGATTTTTCACTTCAAAAGTATGCCAAACAAAAAAACATTGATTGCAAAGTTAAACAAACCATACAACTCTTTGCACAACTACTTTTAACAATTTCCACTGAAGATTTTACACAAACACATTTACTCGAACAGTACAGATAAAGTTTGTTAACAGAATGACACTATAACCTCCATCAGTTTGACCACGTTTTCCAAACCTCTACCCCGAATTATGATTCAAAGATGTCGGCAGAAAGAATGCGGCGTCAGCTATGATATGAAGACTCAAGTAAAAAGAAAATATATATAAATATGTATATATTTCGCTTATTGAGCTACAGTAAGTGAATTGGATTAACACCCAGTAACAGAATGATGGTAATATAATCACATCATGGGGCCCTGATCTGTACAGAAATCCATAATTATGAATGTTATTCTCTTCATGGTGATGCATTCTGAGTACACAAAGGTAGAAAAATGTAATATCCTCCTTTGCATGTTTGGGTATTCTACGCACTGGCTATTATTCTGAGTTCTCTCCCCAAACAAGACCAAGTTTGGTTTGTCTGGACCAGACCAAATCTGTACCGATCATAAACATCTATGTTAAACAAGTTTGGACATTAAAGTACAGCATGGTAGTGTATAGTTCAGTAGAGAAGACAGTAAATTATACTGAACTTTAGTGTACTAAATTCTACTGTACAGTACTCTGTTGTACCGGACTATACTCTGCCCTACTTTTATTTTACTGTACTGTCCAAACTTGTGAAACAGACATCTGATTAGTTCAGATTTGGACTTCCCAAATTTCAACTACGTTTCAACATCCATGGTCGGTTGGCGCTCAGTGGGTGAGGATGCTGATTACAGTAAATGGAAAGAGAGGGGGCTAATGTGTAGGTGTCAGTAAGCGCAGGGTAGTTAACATTAACTGGAGAGAGAGACAGGGAGAGGGAGGGGTTGTCCAGATGTCACAATCCTGCTTTGACCACCACCTGACAGAAAGAGAAAGTAGGTCTAACTTTACTTGTTACTTCTGTGAACTAAGAAAAGATCTTAGCATTTTGGTAACAGAATTACTTACATTTACAGAAGGCAAATAATTTCTGCAAAACTACATTTAAATGTTGATATTAGTTGGCAGGTGTCTTTACACATGATTGTTTTTATGTATTTCTAATATATTTTAAGACTATTTCTGCTAGATGTTTTCTAAGACCTTTTTTCCATCTGTTTGACCAGTGTTAGGTTCTGAACAAACAGAGTAGAAACTCGAATGGACGACTAGAAAAAGATCAAACCAAGTTTATTCAACCCACTGGGTGCTTTAGCTGCAGACACGACATACAAGTCACACAAGCATATATTTATATCTTCCGGCTGGCGGCTTCATCTTGCATGTCTAAGATAAACAATCCTTCTCTGTTAGGCAGAAACACAGTAGATTCCTCTTACTGGTATTGCCATGGCCTGCCTAAGTCTATGATCCTCATGGGCGTGGAAGTGTGTGTGTGTGTGTGTGTGTGTGTGAGAGAGATGGTCTTCTGGGTGGGCCCCTGTGGCCCCCCTCCCAGCAGTGTCTTCTCTCTTCAACTGGTGACCTTATCTCGAGCTGAGTTCCACATCCCTCATGGTCCTAGTTCCAAAGCAACTGGCCTGCCTTATCAGGAAATGAAACTAGACTATTGCTCTTTGCCTCCTTGCTCACGAATATTCATATTCAGCAACAACATGTTTTAACAGAATATGAACTTTCTGCACTTGTCACCCCTTGTAACTTTCCATACACAGCGTTCCTATTCACCTTTCATTGACCCCCAACATATACATTTCTTATACAGGTAAAGTAATAACTTCTGGTATGGTAACATAAGTATATTTCAAGCTCAAATCCAAACAGTCTCCTTTTTGAATAGTATCTCCATACTGTTTAACATTTTATATAAACGTTGACATTACTTATAAATGAACAGAAAATAAAACATTATTCTTATTCCCACAATACATTTTTTTATTTTATTTTTACAGGGACAATGCACAATAATCAACGTTTCAGTAAATCAACGTTTCAGTAAACTCCGCCATCATATCGTTTACACTGATTTAATTTCTGTCACTAGTTCAGCCCCTAAACAAATGTGTAAGTATGCCTTCATCTGCTCATATACCTCTTCCCCCTGATGCTTGACCGTGAGAATAGTTTGGTTACCATATTCAGTCCTCGTGGTCTGCTGGTGTCTAAAACCTTCCCTGACCACTTTACTCCTTTAGTTGCAGTACTGTAGGGGTTATACTGATGAATGTAACCTCTTACATGATAGCACTTCCCCAAATCAAATAATGTTATTGGTCACATACACATGTTTAGCAGATGTTATTGCGAGTCTAGCAAAATGCTTGTGCTTCTAGTTCCTACAGTGGAGCAATATCAACAAGTAATCTAACAATTCCACAACAACTACCTAATACACACACGTAAGTAAAGGTATGGAATAAGAATATGTACATATATGGATGAGCAATGACCGAGTGGCATAGGCAAGATGGTATAGAATACAGTATGTATGTATGTATATGTGTATGTATGTATATGTGTATGTATGTAGTGTGTATGTATGTATGTATATATGTATGTGTATGTATGTATGTATATATGTATGTGTATGTATGTATGTGTGTGTATGTATGTATGTATGTGTATATGTATGTATGTGTATATGTATGTATATATGTGTATATGTGTATGTATATCTATGTATGTATGTATGTATGTATGTATATATATATATATATATATATATATGTATATGTATATGTATGTGTATGGGATGAGTAATGCTAGATATGTAAACATCATTATTAAAGTGGCATTAATAACGTGACTAGTGATGCATTTGTTAGCGTGGCCAATGATTTCAAGTCTATGTTGGCAGCAGCCTCTCAGTGCTAGTGATGGCTGTTTAACAGTCTGATGGCCTTGAGATAGAAGCTGTTTTTCAGTCTCTCGGTCCCAGCTTTGATGCACCTGTACTGACATCGCCTTCTGGATGGTTGTGGGTGAACAGGCAATAGCTCGGTTGGTTGTTGTCCGTGATGATCTTTTTGGCCTTCCTGTGACATCGGGTGCTGTAGGTGTCCTGGAGGGCAGGCAGTGTGCCCCCGGTGATGCGTTTGACAGACCGCACCACCCACTGGAGAACCTTGTGGCTGTGGGCGGTGCAGTTGCCGTGCTAGGCGGTGATACAGCCTGACTGGATGCTCTCATTTGTGCATCTGTAAATGTTTTTTAGGGGCCAAGTCTAATTTCTTCAGCCTCCTGAGGTTGAAGAGGTGCTGCTGCGCCGCCTTCATCACACTGTCTGTGTGGGTGAACCATTTCAGTTTGTCCGTGATGTGTATGCAGAGGAACTTAAAGCTTTCCACCTTCTCCATTGCTGTCCCATCTGTGGATGGGGGGTGCTCCCTCTGTTGTTTCCTGAAGTCCAAGATCATCTCCTTTGTTTTGTTGATGTTGAGTGAGAGGTTGTTTTCCTGACACCACACTCCTGAGTGCCCTCACCACCTCCCTATAGGCTGTCTCGTCGTTGTTGATGATCAAGCCTACTACTGTTGTCATCTGCAAACTTGATGATTGAGTTGAAGGTGTGCATGGCCACACAGTCGTGGGTGAAAAGGGAGTACAGGAGAGGGCTGAGAACGCACCCTTGTGGGGCCCCAGTGTTGAGGATCAGCGAAGTGGAGATGTTGTTTCCTACCATCACCACCTGGGGGTGGCTTGTCAGGAAGTCCAGGACCCAATCGCACAGGGTGGGGTTGAGACCCAGGGTACTATGATGAGGGTGATGAGGGTACTATGGTGTTGAATGCTGAGCTGTAGTTGATGAACAGCATTCTTACATAGGTATTCCTCTTGTCCAGATGGGATAGGGCAGTGTGATAACGATTGCATCGTCTGTGGCCCTATTGGGGCGGTATGCAAATTGCTGTGGGTCTAGGGTGACGGGTTAGGTGGAGGTGATATGATCCTTAACTAGTCTCTCAAAGCACTTCGTGATGACAGAAGTGAGTGCTACTGGGTGATAGTCATTTAATTCAGTTACCTTTGTTCCTGTACCCAAGAAGACAATGGTGGCCATCTTGAAACATGTGGGGACAGCAGACTCGGATAGGGAGAGATTGAATATGTCCGTAAACACACCAGCCAGCTGGTCTCCGCATGCTCTGTTGACGAGGGTAGGGATGCCGTCTGGGCCGGCAGCCTTGCGAGGGTTAACACGTTTTAATGTCTTATGTCGGCCATGGAGGAGAGCCCACAGTCCTTGGTAGCGGGCCGTGTCGGTGACACTGTGTTATCCTTAAAGCGGGCAACATGGCCCAGAGTGCTGCGTTGTGCCCTTCTCCCTGAGTGCTGTGCAATCCGAAGCGCATCTCACTCACATGGCTCGTCATCACGTGATCTGGTCTTTTTCACAGGCTACAAGTGAAGACCGATACATCGGGGACACAACTGCGCGCGTCCTTATCTATTTCCGAGGTACATATTGAAGATACTGTAAAAACTGTCCACATTTACTTTTCGTAAGCCAACAAGATGAGTAGGCCTAACGAACAGCAAAAGCACTAGCCTATGTCCATCTACTATCCCCCATAGTACAAAAGTTAACCTATTCTGTGCTACAAATAAATATTCCAAACATAGTCCGGGACAGTTGTGGGATGCAATAGATCCCAAATTAATATAACCACTAGCATCAAAAACTTTTTTTACGCAATGTGGCTGATGCAACAGATCAGAACGTTTAGCTTAAAATGTTGATAAACTATTAGGCTGTTTCTTCACATTATAAGCGCAACTATGCGCACATGGTAGTAGGCTATAAGCACAAATGTTCCATTAGCGGGAAAACGCCATTATAAAAAGTGACCGCAAATGTGATCATGCATGTAATGCTTTTATTATAAAGGTGCATTTTTATGGTGAAAATGTTCTTCCCCAAATGTCAAACTCATGCGCTGCTTATCTATGCCAGTTAGGCTCTACACCCATTGTAAAGCGGATTAATGTGTTTCATTTTAAGAAGTTATTTGGCCACTTAAGTTGTGATACAAAACATATAGCCCTATGGGCTAGGCTACATGAGGTATGACTATGATTTGAAAAAATCATCAAAAAATGCTTTGTTTCTTATGCTAGGCATCATTCACAAGTGATTATATATTCACAAGTGACAGGCTAATATTGTCACCATCAGACTATTCTTGATTTAATCTTGTCTTTACAAATACTTAATGTGTGTAAAATTTGTTTTGATTTTTAGAATGGACCATTATCATGCACATGTCTCGAAACAGGGGCAGCGGGAAAAAATACATGTCATCTATGCACTTAGAGAATGGAGGAAGCTTTTCCTGTGGTTCATTTTCCTGCCAGCCACAAATCAAATCAAAATGTATTTGTCACATGCGCCGAATACAACAGATGTAGACCTTAGAGTGAAATGCTTACTTACAAGCCCTTAACCAACGATGCCGTTAAGAAAATACCTAAAAAATAAAAGTTAAAAAAGTAAGAGTTAAGAAAAACAAATAATTAAAGAGCAGCATTATGTACAAAACAAGTTACGAACAACGTGAAAAAACTAACAAAATAGCATGATTGGTTGAGGGCCGATAAGACGGCAGCCCTACCCACCGTCGCCATCAATGCTTATTATTCATAGACTATACTCCTGTTGTAAAGATAAACATAAACAATGTGCTTAATATTAGGAAAGTTGAGAAATAAATATAGTAGGCCTAGTCTATATAAAGCTGATGGCCTCTACTAAAAAGAGGATCCCATCACTCTGTTTTCTCGCGCAATTGCATAGCCTATGAAGTGTTTGATTCGATTTTCGATTTAATTTGCGTTGATATCAGAGTGATTAGAGTGACAATGGAGTGCTGAGTACCAGGCAGTTAGTAAGTTTGGTAGGCTACTAATGACCATCAGCAGCATCAGGGCATGGAGAAGCCTAATTACCATGACTAAACGGTCATGTGGAAGTTGACTGCCTTCTTGACTCGTGACCGCCAGTGTGGCTGTAATACGGTCACCTCAACACTCCGAGGTAGCACTAGTCTGAAATATATTAACTGACCCTCAGCTGATTGAGAACCCAAGCCCATTATGTTAATTTAAGGCAGGAGAGAAAATGTAGTTTAATTCCTTAGACTCTGTGCCATTACTTTCCTTCCATACTTCTTTCTGTACCAAGATTACACCTTGTTCTGAACAGCCTATGCCCAATGTACTAGTCCTGTTATCAAGTTGTTCCACCCAGAGTACTGTGCCTTTTGTGATTAGTGACCTCTCTGGTCTGTGTGGCGGTAGTCCTGACTCTTCCCAATGTACTCTCGTGTCTTTGTATTTGGCCACCCATTCTATGCGTTTTGTCAATCTATCCGTCTTACATGTGGCATTGACCATTACAGCAACTGACACAGACTAGGGTGGTTAAAAGTAGCTCCTATACCCCATCCAACTGCTTGTTTACAGTGGAATGTACTCTTACTAAGGCTTGGCGATTCCCTATGGCTATTTTATCTGTATGACTCATATGCGCTTCACATTTCACTACTGGGTAATTGACACGCTTCAAATAATGCTTCTATTTGCCCATTTTTGATTGGTGTTCCTGTCACACACAGCATACCCCGTCACCCTCTTCCCTTCTGTGGTCATGTAACTAGAGCCGTCTGTGTAATTTGATCTGGGTTACATACATGCGTTTCTTCCTCCCCAGGCAACGGCGTTAACGACGCAGGATTCAAAGCACCGATTTTATGGCTTTGTAGATTTTCCCCATTTAATGTTAACTCCCATTCTGTCCATCTCGCACTAGTAATGTGCTGTTAACTGTGGTTGCTACAGCATGTGGATCGATGCAGTGTTATGCAAAACCATTTCTGTCGCCTGTACTGCCCTCAGACACTGCAGCATTCCTCTCGCTACCGAGTCTAACGATTTACTCCAGTACGTGGTCTCTCTTTACCCCCATGATTTTGCGTACCCACCGCACTACAATGTCCTTCCTGCTCATGTACAATAATGTTAAAAGGTTATTTTAGGTTTGGTAACCCCAATGCTGGCGCTTGACACAATTGCTTTTTTAACTCAAACTGTGAGAGAAATTACAAATTTACCTGATTTGTTTGATATTAATAGTTAGATATTTCTGTCCTGTTAATGCTACACCTGTTGTATTCGGTCAGAGTGAAGGCCTTGAGGCCGATACGTAAAGCTTATTAAAGAGCAATGATGCTATCAAGAGCAGTGTGCGGGTTTCTTCTTTTTTCTCATTTTATTCAACTGTTACCATGCACCTGCAAAAAGGACAGCTCAGATGTGCGAGTGCCTTTTGAATTTAGAATATGACGGAATAAAATGTCTCACAAAATTGAGAAGCCCTATAGTTTTCCTGAGTGTGCGATGAGTGTTTTGTCGTGGTCGCCAGAGAACTCATTGTCTCTACTGGATCGCGTGTAATGTGCTTTGTGCACATTATATGTTAACTCCTGTTTGGCCATTTGGGCTTTCTTATATGATGCTTTGTGACCCTGCTCTGCCAAATAGTTTACTATTGTTGTAAGGTCTCTGTATGAGTTGCTTTGTCTTTTGACACCAACAACAAATCATCTATGTACTGTACCAGACGGAACCCTCAAATGTACTACTTAAAAAAAAATATATAGATATATTTTTGAGATTTTTTTTTTATGCTGTGTGTTACAAAGTTACTGTTTGTAAATCCCATTGGTACCCTTGACTACGTAAACTGCTCCCTCTGACAACAAAATCCGAACCAGTATCGTGACTCCTACACAGCCACCTGCACTGACCAAAATCATTTTTTCATGTCACGCACGCTGTACTAGGGCTGGGCGGTATACCATATTTTACTATATACTGGTATGGATGCATGGACTGGTTTGGGTTTTTATTTTACCTTCTATAACGTTATTTGAATGTTGGGTTTGTTAACCTCTCTTGGGGAGGTGGGACGCCACGGTTCACACTATTCAACAGCCAGTGAAAAATCAGAGCGCCAAATTCAAAACCACAAAATGTCATAATTCAAAGTTCTCAAACATACGACTATTTTACATAATTTTAAAGATGCACGTCTCCTTAATGTAACCACATTGTCCGATTTCAAAAAGGATTTACGGCAAAAGCATAAAGTTAGATTATGTTAGGACAGTTCCAACACAAGAAAAACCACACAGCCATTTTCCTAGCAAGGACAGGCGTCACAAAAACCAGAAAACCAGCTAAAATTAGGCACTAACCTTTGACGATCTTCATCAGATTACACTCCTAGGACATCATGTTACACAATACATGCATTTTTTGTTCGATCAAGTTCATATTTATATCCAAAAACAGCATTTTACATTGCCGTGTGATGTTCAGAAAATATTTTGCCTCCAATACTGCCGGTGAATCAGCACAACAATTTACAAAAATACTCATAAACGTTGATAAAATATTAAACTGTTATTCAAAGAATTATAGATGAACATCTCCTTTATGCAACCGCTGTGACAGATTTCAAAAAAGCTTCATGGGGAAAGCACACTTGCAATAATCTGAGTACTGTGCTCAGAAAAAGACATCAAGCAATACAGATACCCGCCATTTTGGAGTCATCTAAAATCATAAATGGCATTAGAAATATTCACTTACCTTGGATCTTCATCAGAGGGCACTTCCAGGAATCCCAGGTCCACAATAAATGTTGTTTTGTTCGATAAAGTCCATAATTTATGTCCAAATACCTCCTTGTTGTTTCCGCGTTCAGTAAGCTACTCCAAGTGTAGGAAGCGTGGCCAAAATGTCACGAAGAAAAGTATAAAAGAAGTTATATTTACGTTCATTCAAACATGTCAAACGTTGTATAGCATCAATCTTTAGGGCCTTTTTAACTTATAACTACAATAATATTCCAACCGGACGATTCCAATGTCTTGAAAAACGTTTTGGAACACAGCTACCCATTATGTGAACGCGTGCCAATGAACTCCTGTGCTTTCCTGAGTCAACAAATTCCAACTTCCTCTGTTCGCTCTCTGTTCATCATAGACGCCTCAAACAACTTTCTAAAGACTGTTGACATCTAGTGGAAGCCTTAGGCAGTGCAAAATGAACCCTAAGTCACTGTGTGTTCGATAGGCAATGACTTGAAAGGACTACAAGCACCAGATTTTCCACTTCCTGGTTAGAATTTTTCTCATGTTTTTGCCTGCCATATGAGTTCTGTTTATACTCACACACATCATTCAAACAGTTTTAGAAACTTCAGAGTGTTTTCTATCCAAATCTACTAATAATATGCATATTCTAGTTCCTGGGCCCGAGTAGTAGGCCGTTTAATTTGGGTACGTTTTTCATCCGGCCGTGAAAATACTGCCCCCTACCCTAGAGAACTTAAATGTGATGCGCCGTGTGTAACGTCCATTTTTATAGTTTACTCCGCTATTTGAGTCATCCCTCTCCGCTCTCTCTCCACACCGCTTTCCACACAGACCTAGTCCCACTTCCTGTCACTCAAGGAGCACATTTGTCGTTGCTTGACCACGAGACACTTTCGTTAAGTCTGCATGGTCAATGCAGCACATGGCAACAATGTATCAAATTTTATTAGTCACATGCACCAAATACAACAGGTGTGGACCTTAGAGTGAAATGCTTACTTACGAGCCCCTAACCGACAGTGCAGTTTAAAAAAATATGGATAAGAATAAGAGAAAAGTAAAGAGGAGTAGTAAAAAAAATAACAATATATACGGGGGGTGCTGGTTAGTTGAGGTAGTATGTACATGTAGGTAGAGTTATTATAGTGACTATGCATAGATGACAACAGAGTGGTGGGGGTGGGCAATGCGCGTAGTCACTGGGGCCAAGCTAGACTTTGTGCTCCAGTACTGCTTGCCGTGTGGTAGCAGAGAGAACAGTCTATGACTAGGGTGGCTGGAGTCTTTGACAATTTTTAGGGCCCTTCCTCTGACACCGCCTGGTATAGAGGTCCTGGATGGCAGGAAGCTTGGCCCCAGTGACGTACTGGGCCGTTCGCACTAACCTCTGTAGTGCCTTGCAGTCGGAGGCTAAGGTAGTTGCCATACCAGGCATTGATGGAACCAGTCAGGATGCTCTCGATGGTGCAGCTGTAGAACCTTTTGGGGATCTGAGGACCCATGCCAAATCTTGTCAGTCTCCTGAGGGGGAATAGGTTTTGTCGTGCCTGCTTCATGCCTGTCATGGTGTGTTTGGACCATGATAGTTTGTTGGTGATGTGGACACCAAGGAACTTGAAGTTCTCAACCTGCTCCACTGCAGCCCGTCGATGAGAATGGGGGCGTGCTCGGTCCTCTTTTTCCTGTAGTCCACAATCATCTCCTTTGTCTTGATTACGTTGAGGGAGAGGTTGTTGTCCTGGCACCACATGCCCAGGTCTCTGACCTCCTCCCTATAGGCTGTCTCGTTGTTGTCGGTGATCAGGCCTACCACTGTTGTGTCATCGGCAAATGTAATGTTGGAGTCGTGCCTGGCCGTGCAGTCATGAGGGAACAGGGAGAACAGGAGGGGGCTGAGCACGCACCCCTGAGGGGCCCCTGTGTTGAGGATCAGCGTGGCAGATGTGTTGTTACCTACCCTTATCACCTTCGGGTGGCCCATCAGGAAGTCCATGATACAGTTGCAGAGGGAGGTGTTTAGTCCCAGGGTCCTTAGCTTATTGATGAGGTTTGAGGGCACTATGGTGTTGAACGCTGAGCTGTAGTCAATGAATAGCATTCTCACATAGATGTTCCTTTTGTCCAGGTGGGAAAGGGCAATGTGGAGTGCAATAGAGACTGCATCATCTGTGGATCTGTTGGGGCGGTATTCAAATTGGAGTGGGTCTAGGGTTTCTGGGATGATGGTGTTGATGTGAGCAATGACCAGCCTTTCAAAGCGCTTCATGGCTACAGATGTGAGTGCTACTGGTCATTTAGGCAGGGTTACCTTAGTGTTCTTGGGCACAGGCTCTATGGTGGTCTGCTTAAAACATGTTGGTATTACAGACTCGGACAGGGAGAGGTTGAAAATGTCAGTGAAGACACTTGCTAGTTGGTCAGCGCATGCTCGCAGTACACGTCCTGGTACTCTGTCTGAATGTTGACCTGTCTAAAGGTCTTACATCTGCTGCGAAGAGCGTGATCACACAGTCTTCCGGTACAGCTAGTGCTCTCGTGCATGTTTCAGTGTTATTTGCCTCGAAGCGAGCATAGAAGTACTTTAGCTCGTCCGGTAGGCTTGTGTCATTGGGCAGCTCTCGACTGTGCTTCCCTTTTGTAGTCTGTGGTTTGCAAGCCCTGCCACATCCGACGAGCATCAGAGCCGGTGTAGTACAACTCAATCTTAGTCCTGTATTGTTGCTTTGCCTGTTTGATGTTTCGTCGGCGGGCATAGCGGGATTTCTTATAAGCTTCTGGGTTAGAGTCCCGCTTCTTGAAAGCGTCAGCTCTAGCCTTTAGCTCAGTGCGGATGCTGCCTGTAGTCCATGGTTTCTGGTTGGGGTATGTACGTATGGTCACTATGGGGATGCCGTCATCGATGCACTTATTGATGAAGCCATTGATAGATGTGGTGTACTCCTCAATGCCATTGGAGGAATCCCGGAACATATTCCAGTCTGTGCTAGCAAAACAGTCCTGTAGCTTAGCATCTGCTTTATCTGACCACCTTTTTATTGATCTAGTCACTGGTGTTTCCTGCTTTAATTTTTGCTTGTAAGCAGGAATCAAGAGAATAGAATTATGGTCAGATTTGCCAAATGGAGGGAGAGCTTTGTATGCATCTCTGTGTGTGGAGTATAGGTGGTCCAGAGTTATTTTCCCTTTGGTTGCACATTTAACATGTTGATAGAAATTAGGTAAAACTGATTTAAGTTTCCCTGCATTAACCTCTATGGGCTAGGTGGGACGCTAGCGTGCCACCCGTGGTGCACTCCATCAACAGCAGGTGCATTTCAAGAGCGGCAAATTTGAATCCAAATAAATGTCAAAATAATTTATTTTCAAAAATACAACTATTTTACACCATTTGAAAGATAAACATCTCCTTAATCTAACCACGTTTTACGATTTCAAAAAGGTTTTACGGCGAAAGCATAAATTTAGAGTATGTTAGGACAGTACATTTACAAGAGTTGTGTGTAATGTTTTGTCAAGTCAAAGACAGGGTCACCAAAACCATAAAACCAGCTAAAATGATGCACTAACCTTTTACAATCTCCATCAGATGACACTCCTAGGACATTATGTTAGACAATGCATGCATTTTTAGTTCTATCAAGTTCATATTTATATCCAAAAACAGCGTTTTACTATGGCATTGATGTTGAGGAAATCGTTTCCCTCCAATAACCGGCAGTCAAGTCAGCGTCACAAATTAAATAATAAAATTAGAAAACATTGGTAAAATATTATATTGTCATTTAAAGAATTATAGATTTACATCTCTTGAACGCAATCAACTTGCCAGATTTAAAAATAACCTTACTGGGAAATCACACTTTGCAATAATCTGAGCACTGCGCCCAGAAAAATACGCGTTGCGATACAGACTAGACGTCATGTTGGGGAGATCTAAAATCGAAAATACTATGTAAATAATCCATTACCTTTGATTCTCTTCATCAGATGTCACTTCCAGGTATCACAGGTCCATAACGAATGTAGTTTTGTTCAAAAAAGCTCATCATTTATGTCCAAAAATCTCCGTCTTGTTAGCACATGATCTAAGCCAGCCGGACTTCTCGTCATGAACGAGGGGAAAAAATATATTTCCGTTCGTTCAAACATGTCAAACGTTGTATAGCATAAATCATTAGGGCCTTTTTTAACCAGAACATGAATAATATTCAAGGTGGACGAATGCATACTCTTTTATAACGTATTGGAACGAGGGTACCCAACATGAACTCGCGCGCCAGGTGTCTAATGGGACATCATCGTTCCATGGCTCTTGTTCGGTCAGATCTCCCTCCAGAAGACTCAAAACACTTTGTAAAGGCTGGTGACATCTAGTGGAAGCAATAGGAAGTGCCAAAATATTCCTCAGCCCCTGTGTTTTTCAATGGGATAGGTTTAAAGTCAATACAACACATCAGGTATCCACTTCCTGTCAGAAAATGTCTCAGGGTTTTGCCTGCCAAATGAGTTCTGTTATACTCACAGACACCATTCAAACAGTTTTAGAAACTTTAGAGTGTTTTCTATCCATATATAATAAGTATATGCATATTCTAGTTACTGGGTAGGATTAGTAACCAGATTAAATCGGGTACATTTTTTTTATCCAGACGTGCAAATGCTGCCCCCTAGCCCTAACAGGTTAAAGTCCCCGGCTACTAGGAGCTCCACCTCTGGGTGAACGTTTTCTTGTTTGCTTATGGCGGAATACAGCTCATTCAATGCTATCTTGGTGCCAGCCTTTGACTGTGGTGGTATGTAAACAGCTGCAAAGAATATAGACGAAAGCTCCCTCGGTAGGTAATGTGGTCTGCAGCTTATCAAACTCTACCTCAGGCGAGCAATGGCTCGAGACTTCCTTAGATATCGTGCACCAGCTGTTTATAAAAATACATAGACCGCCACCCTTTGTCTTACCAGACGCTGATGTTCTATCCTGCCGGTACATCATATAACCAGCCAGCTGGTATGTTGATATTGTCATCGTTCAGCCACGACTCCGTGAAACATAAGATGTTACAGTGTTGGTAGATTAATCTTCCCAATATCTCGTCCATTTTATTGTCCAAAGATTGCATGTTTGCGAGCAGAATTGAGGGGAGTGGGGGTTTATTTCATCGCCCCCTCCTCCTCAGAAGGCAGCCTGCCTTCCGGCCTCTTTCTCCGCCTCTTCACGCAGATCACTGGGGTCGGGGCCTGTTCCCAAGGGAGCCGTATATCCTCCGCCTCGGGTTCATCAGAGTCGTGAAAGAAGAAAAAGGATTCTGCTAGTCCGTGGTGAGTAATCGGAGTCCTGATGTGTAGAAGTTATTTTCGGTCGTAAGAGACGGTAGCGGCAACATTTTGTACAAAAATAGTTAATAAATAAGTTACGAACAAAAAAACAATAGGTTGGGGACACGTAACACGTCTGCCTTCTGTTCCGGCGCCATTTGACAGAATTTGATCTTTATATAAACCCACAAGCGTTCTATAATTACAATATTAGTTTGTGTTTCTTACATCTGCAAACAGCTAGTTAGTATTTTCTTAGCAAGTTAAGCTAAATCGTGTTAGCCACTAATGCTAATCTCTAGTTAGCTGGCTAATTAACTAATAAAGCAAACGTAGCTAGCTAATACAGCCTGATACCAGTGCTCTTGGAGGCCTAAATCAGCATGTTTGTGCAACAGTATTTTATAAATCAAAGAGGAATAGGGGAAGCATGAATATGTTGGCTATATGAATAAAGATTTAATGTAGCCAATGATTATAGGGTCCCCTAGGAAACACGGAACATCACTTTGGTTCCTACCCTGTCACAATAACTCATCCATGGCATTTCCATTCGTTGTCATGTCAAACACTGTATAATCTATTTCCATGATTCCAAAAGTTCACCCAAGTGTTTTAATCTAAATTGCAATTGCAACATTTGGTTAAAAGTAAGGCCTAGTATTTTTGCCCATATCGTGGCAGTGTTGAAAGGATCTCAAATGAGTGCAGGAAATGATTTTTAGGTTGAATTGAACAGTATAAACCAATCAGAATGGAGAAATACCCCTTGAAATAATTTAGAATCTATGTGTTGCCATCCTAGGGTCACGTACTACTCATAAAGCAAATGTAGAACTTTTATTCATCAACAACATAAAATACTGTCATACCGTCTAAAATGTGAAAAATACCATGATAGGATATTTTGGCCATATCACCCAGCACTACGCTGTACCAGTCTGAGGGAATAGATGCCAGTAGGTCTGCCAAATCCACTACTACTGGTGTGATTTTCATTGCATGTTTGTTTATGTCGTGAAAATTCACTTTAAAACGCCATTTTAGTCCTTTCTTTACTATAAATAAAGTGCTGTTGCATCGGACTGGTCCTAGTACCGCAATTCTTTAAATCTAACTAGGTAAGTCAGTTAAGAACATTCTTATTTACAATGACGGCCTACCTATTTACAATGATGGCTATGCCTCGCTCTAGTAATATTGCCACCGATTTCTCAGCCTCCGGTTTAATAGGATATTGCTTTATCGTTGACAGTGGATGTACCTCCACCACAACAGGGTTACAGCCTTCAATCTGACCGCAATCTAATGCGTCTTTTGCCCATAGGGGATGATCCTGAAACAACTATTGCTCGGCTTTCACCGTCTGTACTGCCAATGTTAATTTGTTACCTTTTGAGAATCCACTCCCCTAGCTTTTCGCAGAGATTATCCAACCCCAACATTGGTTCCACACCCGTCGCCATGTAAAATGAACAACTGGTCCTATGATATAGGACATGGATAATATTTGTATCGCTTTCCATTCCGCCCGTTACCCCGCTGAATGTGGTACTTTTTACCTGTCGCAAATTTAGCTAATTTCTCATTCTAAGCAATTAGTGATATTTGAGCGCCGGTATCTACTAGGAAGCTGTGTTTGACGTAGCCTCCTACGTCTCCTTCCACAAAGAAACCGTTATCTTGCTGAACCACAAATCGACTGCACAGAGGCCAGATACAGTACCAGTCAAAAGTTTGGACACCTACTCATTCCAGGTTTTTATTCTACATTGTAGAATAATAGTGGTGTGAACTTTTGACTGGTACTTTATATAACAAAATATTCCCAACTGCTGTTAAGAATCCCTCAATTTTTTTGGTCATTTGTGGTTGCTGGGTCACTCATTCCTGATTTTCCTTTTTACTCTTTTGTAACGCATTAGCCAATTCCTGCTTCTGTACGCATGCCCTTCGGATGTGCCTAGTTTTTAATGTTTTTATTAGTCATTTTATTGCTCCATTTTACCTGGCAGGTTTTTATTTTTGACCTTTTTTCCATTTTTTATCCTTTGCTGATAAAGTGCCGTGGTTAGGATACCGGTGTATTGTGGTCTGGGTCATTCTTTGATTTCAGTGTTCCACAATATGATGGCACCCATACACTCTTGGCTGGATTTAAACTGTCCATTTGATGGGATGTGTACCAATTTTGTCTGATTTTTGGTTAACTTGCCTCACCACTTATTTGATTCTTGGTGCTGATAGTATGCCCTTTTTTCAGCGCTTCTAATGCTTTGGTAACATTCTCCCCTCCCGCTCCAGGAGTCTCCTGGCCTCCAGATGCCATATCAGGTATTATAGGCTCCGCTCCACCCCCAACAGTGTTTAGGTTTCTGTACCCACGGTTCTAACACTCACCTTCTATTAAGGACTTTCCCAAGGCAGTGATACACACTCCCCCGGAGAGTAGTAACAGTGTAGGCGCTGGACGACACTGTGTTGTATTGTATGCCAATTCACCACAGACTATTGTGGACAACTAACCAAGGAGGGGGCTGCCCTCTAGAACTTACAGGCAACCTTCTATCACCATCCACATTCCCACTCACTGACAATGTTTCATCTTTAAGCACAGATATCTGCTATTCTCCACCGAGAGCACGTCGGCCTTTCCCCTTCTACATGGACTACTTCTCTACAACTTACTGTACTAGTATACAAGAATGACAATTTATCCATATACACACTTTATGGCCACCACGGCTGGGGCTTTCACCCCCTGGGACCTTCGTCCCGCTTACGGATCTCTCAGGGAACCAACCCTACACGGAATCTACCCTTCACCGTGGGGTCACCCACGGATCTCGCAGGGACCCATCTCCACTCTGGACCTATCCTTGCAGAACCTACCCTACACCATACATCTATGGCTGTTCGTAACACAATGGGACTACTGAAGAATCTCAGGTTTCCTAGGTCCGTATCCTATAATATGTGTTCAGCCTATGACTCATCTCCCAGAGATGTCAGAATGAGTGGTAACAGGTGTAGGAACTGTGCCTGCCTTGTTTTTGGTGCCGGCTCCAGCTCAACTGATTCGGACTCTCCAGTTCGACTGTAAATCGTGGTGAATCACTAGCAACACCAACTGTTAGGTTCTGAACAAACAGAGTAGAAACTCGAATGGACGACTAGAAAAAGATCAAACCAAGTTTATTCAACCCACTGGGTGCTTTAGCTGCAGACACGACATACAAGTCACACAAGCATATATTTATATCTTCCGGCTGGCGGCTTCATCTTGCATGTCTAAGATAAACAATCCTTCTCTGTTAGGCAGAAACACAGTAGATTCCTCTTACTGGTATTGCCATGGCCTGCCTAAGTGTAAGATCCTCATGGAAGTGGTGTGTGGACTGAAATCAGATGGTCTTCTGGGTGGGCCCCTGTGGCCCCCCTCCCAGCAGTGTCTTCTCTCTTCAACTGGTGACCTTATCTCGAGCTGAGTTCCACATCCCTCATGGTCCTAGTTCCAAAGCAACTGGCCTGCCTTATCAGGAAATGAAACTAGACTATTGCTCTTTGCCTCCTTGCTCACGAATATTCATATTCAGCAACAACATGTTTGAACAGAATATGAACTTTCTGCACTTGTCACCCCTTGTAACTTTCCATACACAGCGTTCCTATTCACCCTTCATTGACCCCCAACATATACATTTCTTATACATGTAAAGTAATAAATACGTTCTAGTATATAATAAGTATATTTCAAGCTAGAATCCAACACCAAAAATCAAAGCCTTTCCTTATTCCTAACTTTTTAGGATGGAAAATGGTTGAACATTTGATATGCCTTAATTTCTCAAATATAGGCTCTTAACTTTCATTTGACACTTCACATGCTAGTGATCATGGGGCTTTTTACATGGAAATGCACACTACTAATACTAGTCAATGAACCTTCTCTGGCCTCGATCACAAGCCAATGCAATCAATATGTTATATCATGGTGATCTCTAAGCCTAATGACAAACAACAAATCATCATTATCATGTTGATACTGCTAGGTAATACACATGATTAGACCTAACTACTACTGTAAAGATGTATAGACCTAAGTTATTTGTTTAGCTATTTATTGTATATGCTATCTATTCTAATTTGGACTTGAACCATAATGAAAAGTAGACTATTTTATGTATTACAAAATGTTGTTTTAGAGAACAGAGACGATAGGCCTACTAGTAATTATGCTATTTTAAATGTTTTTCCAGGCAGAGGAGATGGACACCTCAGAAGACCTGCAAGATGACAACCTGATCAAGCAGGAACACTTCCACAGTTCTAATAATGAACAGCAAGATGGACATTTGGCAGTTAGGAGGAATGTAATATTAGAACGAACTAAATTCAACCAAAGACAACAAGAAGCAGGAGAGACAGCTGATGATTTTATCACTGCACTTCATTGTTTGTCAGAACATTGTGGTTATGGAGCTCTGCTCAGTGAGATGATAAGAGACAGACTAGTCATGGGCTTACTTGACAGAAGACTTTCCGAGCAATTACAAATGGACCCAGAAATAACACTGGATAAAGCTGTCACACGCATTCGTCAAACTGAACTTGTGGAAAAGCAACAGGACCTGCCGGAGAATACCTTCAAAGCTGCCAGCAGGGCAGCAAATGTAGACGGTGTGCTTTCACATAGCAAACAGCAATGCCCAGCCAATACCCAGTGCCAATCAGAGAAGAAGAAGACTCAAAACTCAGAAAGACCACAACAACCCCAAACAACACAGGAGAATGAAGAGGAGCCCCAACATACTGGTGGCACTGATGAGTGGATCGAGGGTTTCAGTCCTGGAGGAGAGAAGCCTCACTACTGCTTTGACTGCAGTAAGAGCTTTAGAAAAGTGAGGGATCTTATAAGACACCAGCGAACACATACTGGAGAGAAGCCTCACCACTGCCCTGATTGTGAACAAAGTTTTGCTCGATTAGATCGTCTTAAGTCACACCAGCTAACACATACAGGAGTGAAGGCTCACCAATGCCCTGATTGTGACAAAAGTTATTCTCAATCGTACCATTTGAAAAGACACCGCCAGCGAAAGCATATGAAAGGGAAATACTTCCACTGCAATCATTGTGAGGAACTTTTCTCCAGGCCTAAAGATCTAAAAACACACATGCATGTACATGCTGGAGAAAAGGCATACCTTCAGCAAGAAACTCATACAGGTAAGAAGCCTTACCACTGCTCTGAAATGAATCAGTGCTCCGAATGTGGGAAGAGCTTTCGACAAGTGGGGGATCTTAAAAGACACCAACGAACACATACTGGAGAGAAGCCTTACCACTGCCCTGATTGCGACAGAGGTTTCGGTCGATTAGATCGTCTTAAGTCACACCAGCTAACACATACAGGAGTGAAGGCTCACCAATGCCCTGATTGTGACAAAAGTTATTCTCAATCGTACCATTTGAAAAGACACCGCCAGCGAAAGCATATGAAAGGGAAATACTTCCGCTGCAATCATTGTGAGGAACTTTTCTCCAAACCAGAAGATCTAAAAACACACATGCATGTACATGCTGGAGAAAAGGCATACCTTCCACAAGAAACTCATACAGGAAAGAAACCTTACCACTGTTCAAGGTGTGATAAAAGATTTCCTGACATGGCAAAACTAAGATCACACCTTCCAGTACATACTGGAGATCTGGCACTCCACTGTTCTGACTGTGGAAAGTGTTTCTTAAACAAGGCAAAGTTTGAAAGACATCAAAGAACACACACTGAAAGTGTACTATACCTCTGCACTGACTGTGGGGAGGGTTTTACAAATATGCAAAGGTTGGAAACGCACCAGCGAATACACACTGGAGAGAAACCATACCACTGCACTGATTGTGGGAAGAGTTTTGCACTTGAAAAAACATTTAAGTGTCACAAGCAAGCACACAAGTTCAAACTCTCTGGAGAAAGGGCAGCCTATCCTTGCTCGGAATGTGGAAATACCTTTTCTCGTTCATGTGACGTGATGACTCATGTGAGAAGGGTGCATAATAAAGAGAGACCTTTCCAGTGCTCCTGCTGTGGAAAAAGATTTTTCCAAAAGAACTCACTCACAATACACATGAGAATTCACACTGGAGAGAAACCATACCACTGCTCAGACTGTGGACAAAGCTTCTCTCAAATTAATGACAGAAAACGCCACCAGAAGAGGCAACACTCTGGAGAGGAGACGACCTCTATTCTGCAGTCTGAAAGGCAAAGTCATGGAGACACTCAATAAGGACTACTACAACAGACACAAAAATGCAATAAAGTAACAGTATAACTGACTTATTTCAGATTTTTATTTTCACTAATAGTAAACTTTATTTTATATATCACATTTAAAAAAATCTCATCATTCTCTTAGTTTCCACCCTGTATAAATTGAGTTCATCAACCCTCCCCTGCACCTAAAGCATTCCATAAGGCCAAACAACCAAATGGGTAATTATTTGCCCAGTTAAACTACCCAAAGTACTATTTCAAAGATTACAGTAACTGTAGTAAACATGGACTATTAGAACCAAGGTGTGAATATCAGCGACGTGATCAGAGTATAAATCATGTATGGAATAATTTGGGAAATCCAATTAAAAATAACAATTTCTCAGTATTCAAACTGGTGAACTGTTATTAGATGTCCATGTTATTTAGGTTGTACTCTCCTAAACCTCAAAGAGCCGTCAGAAGGTAACCGTAGCTGAGTTTGACTTTTTTTTTTAAGTGTCTTGAATCCTAAAAGCCTTTTCCACATCTCTTGCATGAGTATGGTCTGACTCCTGTGTGCACTTGCATGTTGGCTGCGACATGAATGGCTTTGCTGAATCTTCTCCCGCAGACGTCACAGCTGAAAGGCTTCTCTCATGGACTTGCCTTTTGCGATAACGGATTAGTAGAAAGTCTCCCACAATCACTGCACTTATGTGGTTTTCTCACTTGTATTGATCAGCTCATGTATCTTAAGAGATTGTTTTGTAATAAATCTCTTTCCACCACGACCACAAGCATTGGGCTTCTCTCCAGTGTGTAATTTCTGGTGATAGTCAAAAGTAACTTTATGGAGAAAAGTCTTTCCGCATGTGGAACAAGTGTATATGTTTTCTCCTGTGAAGTTCTCCATCTATTTACAGAGAACCGATGGAGATGAAGCCCTTCAACCATATCTCACAGCTGAGAGGGGTTTGGTTGGTCAGTTTTGGTTGTCTCGCTCCTTGAGTGTTTTACCCATTACCCGTGTGTGATAGCTTGTGTATTCTCAGTTGATAATTGTTATAAATTCTTTACACGTACAGTGGAGTCTAATAATGATAACTGTATAAAATAAATAACTCAAATACTGAGCTTTATTTCAGGGGCGGCAGGTAGCCTAGTGGTTAGAGCGTTGGACTAGTAACTGAAAGGTTGCAAGATCGAATCCCCGAGCTGACAAGGTTAAAATCTGTCGCTTTGACCCTGAACAACCCACTGTTCCTAGGTCGTCATTGAAAAATAAGAATTTGTTCTTAACTGACTTGCCTAGTTAATGTCCTACCAAAAGGCCTCCTGCGGGGATGGGGGGCTGGGATAAAATAAAAATAAATAGGACTAAACACACATCACAACAAGAGACAACGCTACATAAAGAGATACCTAAGACAACAACATAGCAAGGCAACTGCAACTTTTTAATTGTTTCAGATTATTTTGTGTCCAATAGAATTGAATGGTAAATAATGTAATGACAATCATGGATGACAAAGGGAAAATAGTCACGTCGTGGACACGTCTTGCTTCCGGACAAGCTAAACACCACCTTCGCCCGCTTTGAGGATAACACAGTGCCACCGATGCGGCCCGCTACCAAGGACTGTGGGCTCTCCTTCTCCGTGGCCGACATGAGTAAGACATTTAAGTGTGTTAACCCTCACAAGGCTGCCGGCCCAGACGGCATCCCTAGCCGCATCCTCAGAGCATGCGCAGACCAGCTGGCTGGAGTGTTTACGGACATATTCAATCTTCCTATCCAAGTCTGCTGTCCCCACTTGCTTCCAAATGTCCACCATTGTTCCTGTACCCAAGAAAGCAAAGGTAACTGAACTAAATGACTATCGCCCCGTAGCACTCACTTCTGTCATCTTGAAGTGCTTTGAGAGGCTATTTAAGGATCATATCACCTCCACCTTACCTGACACCCTAGACCCACTTACCGCCCCAATAGATCGCACTGCACACTGCCCTATCCCATCTGGACAAGAGGAATACCTATGTAAGGATGCTGTTCATTGACTATAGCTCAGCATTCAATACCATAGTGCCCTCCAAGCTCATCATTAAGCTCGGGGCCCTGGGTCTGAACCCTGCCCGGTGCAACTGAGTCCTGGACTTCCTGACGGGCCGCCCCCAGGTGGTGAAGTAGGAAACAACACCTCAACTTTGCTGATCCTCAACAGATGGGCCTCACAAGGGTGTGTGCTCAGCCCCCTCCTGTACTCCCTGTTCCCCCATGACTGTGTAGCCACACACGCTTCCAACTCAATCATCAAGTTTACAGACAACACAACAATAGTAGTCCTGATTACCAACATTGACGAGACAGCCCACAGGGAGGAGGTGAGGGCCCTGGCGGAGTGGTGCCTCTCACTCAACGTCAACAAAACAAAGGAGCTGATCGTGGACTTCAGGAAACAGCAGATGGAGCATGCCCCTATCCACATCGATGGGACCTCAGTGGAGAAAGTGGAAAGCTTCAAGTTCCTCGGCGTACACATCACTGACGATCTGAAATTATCCACACAGACAGTGTGGTGAAGGCAGCGCAGCAGCACCTCTTCAAACTCAGGAGGCTGAAGAAAGTTGGCTTGGCACCTAAAACCCTCAAACATTTACAGATGCACAATCGAGAGCATCCTGTCGGGCTGTATCACCGCCTGGTACGGCAACTGCACCGCCCACAACCACAGGGTTCTCCAGTGGGTGGTGCGGACTGCCCAGCGCATCACCGGGGGCAAAATACTAGCCCTCCAGGACACTTACAGCACCCAATGTCACAGGAAGGCCAAAAAGATCAACAACATCAACCACCCGAGCCATGGCATGTTCACTCCGCTATCATCCAGAAAGCAAGGTCAGTAAAGGTGCATCAAAGCTGAGACTAAAAAACACCTATCTCAAGGCTGTCAGACTGTTAAATAACCATCACTAGCTGGCTGCACCTTAGAGGCTGCTGCCCCATATAGACTTGGAATCACTGGCCACTTTAATAATGGAACACTAGTCACTTTTTATATAATGTTTAAATAATGTTTACAATACTGCTTTACTCATCTCATATGTACACTACCATTCAAAAGTTTGGGGTCACTTAGAAATGTCCTTGTTTTTGAAAGAAAAGCACATTTTTTGTCTATTAAAATAACATCAAATTGATCAGAAATACAGTGTAGACATAGTTAATGCTGGAAATGGCAGCATTTTATGGAATATCTACATGGGTGTAGAGGCCCATTATCAGCAACCATCACTCCTGTGTTCCAATGGCACGTTGTTAGCTAATCCAAGTTGATCATTTTAAAAGGCTAATTGATCATTAGAAAACCCTTTTGCAATTATGTTAGCACAGCTGATTTTAAAGAACCAATAAAACTGGCCTTCTTTAGACTAGGTGAGTATCTGGAACATCAGCATTTGTGTGTTCGATTACAGGCTCAAAATGGCCAGAAACAAATAACTTTCTTCTGAAACTCGTCAGTCTATTCTTGTTCTGAGAAATGAAGGCTATTCCATACCAGAAACTGAAGATCTCGTACAACGCTGTGTACTACTCCCTTCACAGAACAGCAGAAACGGGCTCTAACCAGGATAGAAAGAGAAGTGGGAGGCCCCGGTGCACAACCGAGCAAGAGGACAAGTACATTAGTGTCTAGTTTGAAAAACAGACGCTTCACAAGTCCTCAACTGGCAGCTTCATTAAATTGTACCCGCAAAACACCAGTCTCAACGTCAACAATGAAGAGGCGACTCCAGGATGCTGGCCTTCTAGGCAGAGTTGCAAAGAAAAAGCCGTATCTGACTGGCCAATAAAAGATTTAAGATGGGTAAAAGAACACAGAAACTAGACAGAGGAACTCTGCCTAGAAGGCCAGCATCCCAGAGTCGCCTCTTCACTTCACTGTAGCAACCTCATGATGGGTACAGGGAATTTTTCAAGTATCATGTAGTAGTCTAAACCTATCGACCTTACATTGAGCTGGGTGAATGGAATATGAATGACTGTCATCCAATATGCTGTAATAGAAATAAGGCCATGATCATAATTGTATTATCCTCCCTCATCTTAAACGGCACCAACCGCCACAGACTTTAGTTCAATGTCTAGTTGTGATTTACATTTGGTTGAGTTGTCAACTGTGAATGTGAATTCAATGTGAAATCAACAAAACATTTCACCATGTCATTGATTTAGGTTAAAAGTTGGGTGAAAAATGACAATGCCCTTCAGTTGTTTTACTTTTTTCAAATGCAGTCAGTTTTCCACGGTGAGTCAATGTCATCACATTTTTGGGGTTGAAATAATGTGGAAACAAAGTTGATTCAACCAGTTTGCGCCCAGTGGGATAGTACAGCTGGTGTACCTTGATAAGAAACCCTGTCTACAAGTGAGGCAGTTTCAGGGTTGATGGCTGACCCATTCTATTTTTATGGGTGGCTGACCCAGGTAAAAACCAGGGAGTAGCCTGGTGTAGGTTCCTTGGGAAAGTCAGACCCACACAGACGTTAAACGGGTGTCCCATGGCGCTTTTCATAACAGTAGGGGTGTTAACCCCCAGTGTCCTGGCTAAATTCCCAATCTGGCCCTCATCCCATCATGACCACCTAATCATCCCCAGCTTCTAATTCCCCCTTCCTCTCCCCTGTAACTATTCCCAGTTTTTGTTAAAAAAAAAAATATTTAACTTTTATTTAGACAGGGGGGGTCACCATTGAGACCAGGGTCTCATTCTCAAGGGAGCCCTGTGAACCTGAACACACAATTCAGTACAATATAAAGCAAAATAACAACAACACAATACAATAAATACAACAAGATTAATCCAAACAAACACAATGATCACATCTCCCACAATTGATCTAAACTCTCCAATGGTGTCCAGCAAGTCCAGCTTCAAGGTGGCCTGAAGGCTATTCCATGAGCCGGGGGCATAAAAACTAAAAGCATTTTCCCCCAGCTCAGTGGAGACCTGTGGGACTTCCAGAACCAGCCAGTCCAGAGAACGGGTTGAACATTTCTGGATCTCCAATTAATATGTGAGCTGAGGTAGTGGGGGAGTCTCTGAAGAACAGCTTTATATACAAAACGTTGCCAATGCTGGGCCCTTCTGGTAGTCAGAGACTCCCAGCCAACAGAACTATACAAAATGCAGTGATGTGTGTGTGAAAATTGTCCCCAGTGATAAAACGCAGTGTTGAGTCATAGACTGAGTCTAAAGGTTTTAAAACAGAGGCTGCCACATGCATGTAGAATATATCACCATAATAAAGTACTGGGAGAAGCGTTGCTTGAACAATCTTCCTTCTTTCCAAAGTGAGGAAGGATGTATTTCTACAAAAGAAACCAATATTAATTCTCTGTTTTTTTCAATGTGTGTTTTAAAAAAGAGAGCTTATCGTCAATCAAAATCCCAAGTACTTATAATGGGGAACTTTGGACTCCCTTTAAATAAATCAGATTTGACCTCTCAGACAAGTCACATGATTTGTATCTGATTTCCTACAAAGGTGGTTTGAAATAGCCGATTCGAATTGGATATGCGAAAAAATAGGATTTAAGTCACTTCAAACTGCCAATGTGAACAAGGCTTGAGTCGTTTGCGGAATGCCACCTGCATCCACATATAAATTCATTTGTAAAAGTCTAACGAATGATCAAATAAGCCTCAGGTAATTCAACACTCTCTTAGACCTCCATACAAAAAAGGCTTATTTCGCGGGCATATGTTGGACGGAGTAAATCCTCTCACTTCGCCTCTTCCTCGTCCATACTCCGCATTCAGACGTAAAGTATGCAAGCTTTTTATGACACTTCGATGTGCATGTGATTTGCATCCGGTCATGTAAAATTGTAATTATAGAGTGGCAATGACTGCAGAAAATAGTCAGCTAGATTCGTTCTCAATCAGTAGTTTAGCTAGCTAACCAGATAAGCTTGTTTTATAAACCTCAACACACTGCGTCTGGTTTCGAATAGCGAATCATACCGTGGGATAGATGTGCAGTAGCAACAAGGATCGTGTGAGATGGGCTTTAAAAAACATTATTTCACTTTGAATCAAAATCTAAGTGAAAGACAAGCAGACAAAACTGATGTGTATACAATAGCACAGCAGACTTCGTTGGTTTTCAGCTTCTGGTTTTATCCGCACCCCTTTCGTTTGGGATCCAAAACACAGAGAAAATGGCGGAATGTGAGGACGAAGCACTGCCCCAAACAATGTAGGAGAACCGAGATAAAGAGGAGCCCCAAGATACTGATGATTAAGCCAATCAAGATGCAAGACAACGCAAGTTGAGGAAAAGCTCATTGAAGAGGTAAGAAGGTACAAAAAGAAGACTACTACTAGGAACGTCGAACGTCCAGGCTGCTGCACACTGGTAGTAGTGGGGAGTCGACTCAAATAATCGATTATTCGGCTCCAATTGCTGCGTGTCAAGCATCGATTCCGCTAGGCATCACTCCTAAGATTCAGTATTTTTGCAACGCAGGAAACGGTTTTACTTATTCTACTATGAGAACCAGCTCTTGCGTCTTTCACAGCAAATAAATTAAGAGCAAGGCGGAGAGAGAGAGATGGAAGGGGCATAGGTCGGTATGTTTGCCAGTCAACTGTGCATCGGCAATCAAAAGATGTAGGCTATAGCAATGCTGTATTTCGCAATTTCTTCGCTTGCAATGTCTTGCGCAAGTTCACTAACGTAGAGGCTATCAATGAGTATGCTGAGCTATTCTACACACTACAGACCGAAGACCCAAACACACTAGAGAGAGGATCAGGGCAGGCAGAGGGACAGTCAGAACCGTGCATATAGGCTATATCTTGGTAATATGTATCTAGCAATGCCTCGTAAATTCACAAAGTATATTAAAATATACATTAGGCATTCAATGAGTACGACTAAGTTATTCTTCATAGTGCCAGTAAATTGAAGTTGAACATTGCCAAATGCATCAGTTTAATTATATCTAAATGTGCAATAAAAAGTATTGTCTAAAGCTTATGCAATGAAACCCTGGCTGGCGGTTGATGGCCTAGGTCGCTCCAACCCCAGTTGTAATTAACCTGACTTCAGTTTATCAACCACTATACTGAACAAAAAGCAACATGCAACAATTTCAAAGCTTTTGCTGAGTTAGTTCATATAAGGAAATCAGTCAATTGAAATAAATTAATTAGACCCTAATCAATGGATTTTACTGGGGCGCAGCCACGGGTGAGCCTGGGAGGACATAGGCCCAATCACTTGGGAGCCAGGCCCAGCCAATGAGAATTAGTTTCCCCCCACAAAAGGGCTTTATTATAGACAAAAATACTCCCCAACACCCTGCTCACCCTACCCTCAGACATTCCCGCAGGTGTCTGGCTAGACTGTAAACTCCTTCCAGACTCATATTAAATATCTCCAATACAAAATGTAAATCTAAAATCTGCTTCCTATTTTGCAACAAAGCCTCCTTCACTCATGCTGCCAAACATACCCTCGTAAAACTGACTATCCTACCGATCCTTGACTTTGGCGATGTCATTTACAAAATGGCCTCCAACACTCTACTCAGGAAACTGGATGCAGTCTATCGCAGTGCCATCCGTTTTGTTACCAAAGCCCCACATACCACCCACCTGCGACCTGTATGCTCTCGTCGGCTGGCCCTCTCCGCATATTCGTCGCCAGACCCACTGGCTCCAGGTCATCTATAAGTCTTTGCTAGGTAAAGCTCCGCCTTATCTCAGCTCACTGGTCACCATAACAACACCCACCCATAGCACGCGCTCCAGTAGGTATATCTCACTGGTCATCCCCAAAGCCAACACCTCTTTTGGCCGCCTTTCCTTCCAGTTCTCTGCTGCCAGTGACTGGAACTAATTGCAAAAATTGCTGAAGTTGGAGACCGATATCGCCCTCACTAACTGTAAGCATCAGCTATCTGAGCAGCTTACTGATCGCTGCAGCTGTACACAGCCAATCTGTAAATGGCCCATCCAACTACCTACCTCATCCCCATATTGTTTTTATTTACTTTTTGTTTGCTCTTTTGCACACCATTATTTCTACTTGCACATCATCATCCGCACATCCATCACTCGTTAATTTGCTAAATTGTAATTACTTCGCTACTATGGCCTATTTACTGCCTTACCTCATGTCATTTGCACACACTGTATATAGACTTTTTCTATTGTGTTATTGACTGTACGTTTGTTTATTCCATGTGTAAATCTGTGTTTTTGTTTGTCGCTTTGCTTTATCTTGGCCAGGTCGCAGTTGTAAATGAGAACTTGTTCTCAACTGGTCCATCTGGTTAAATAAAATAAAAGGTGAAGAAGCCGGATGTGGAGGTCCTGGGCTGGTGTGATTACACGTGGTCTGCAGCTGTTAGATTACTTGTGGGATTGTTAGATTACTTGTTAGATATTACTGCACTGTCGGAACTAGAAGCACAAGCATTTTGCTACTCACGCGTTAACATCTACTAACCATGTGTATGTGACCAATAAAATGTGATTTGATTTGAGGCCCGGTTGGACATACTGCTACATTTTCTAAAATGACGTTGGAGGTGGCTTATGGTAGAGAAATGAACATTGCATTCTCTAAACAGCTCTGGTGGACATTCCTGCAGTCATCTTTTCTCTCTCTGTGGATCTAACCCCAAGAAGTTCTGGAAACCGGTTAAAGACCTGGAGAATAAACCCTCCTCACATCTGCCCATGTCCCTTAATGTTGATGATGTGGTTGTTACTGACAAGAAGCACATGGCTGAGCTCTAATCACCACTTCATTAAACCAGGATTCCTGTTTGACTCAGCCATGCCTCCTTGCCCGTCCAACATTTCCTCATCTTCCACCCCTTCTAATGTGACTATCCCCGATGCATCGCCCTCTTTTTCCCCTGCTACAAAGTTTCTCTCTGCAGGCGGTCACTGAGTCCGAGGTGGTAAAAGAACTCCTTAAACTTGACCACAAAAAAACATTTGTGTCAGATGGATTAGACCCTTCTTTAAGGTTGCTGCCCCTATCATCGCCAAGCCTATATCCAACCTTTTTAACCTGTCTCTCCTCTCTGGGGAGGTTCCCATTGCTTGGAATAACGCCACGGTTCGTCCTTTATTTAAAGGGGGAGATTAAGCTAATCCTAGCTGTTATAAGCCTATTTATATTTTGCCCTGTTTATCAAAAGTGTTGGAAAAACTTCAATAATCAACTGACTGGCTTTCTTGATGTCTATAGTATTCACTCTGGTATGCGATCTGGTTTCCACTCAGGTTATGAATGTGTCACTGCAACCTTAAAGTTCCTCAATGATGTCACCATTGCCCTTGATTCTAAGCAATGTTGTGCTGCTATTTTTATTGACTTGGCCAAAGCTTTTGACACGGTAAACCATTCCATTCTTGTGGGTGGGCTAAGGAGTATTGGTGTCTCTGAGCGGTCTTTGGTCCTTTTTGCTAACTACCTATCTCAGAGTACAGTGTACAAAGTCAGAACATCTGTTGTCTCAACCACTGCCAGTCACCAAGGGAGTACCCCAAAGCTCTACCCTAGGCCCCATAATCTTCTCAATTTACATCAACAACATAGCTCAGGCAGTAGGAAGCTCTCCCATCCATTTATATGCAGACGATAGTCTTATATTCAGCTGGCCCCTCCCCAGATTTTGTGTTAAATGCTCTACAACAAAGCTTTCTTAGTGTCCAACAAGCTTTCCTTACCCTTAACCTTGTTCTGAACACCTCCAAAACAAAGGTCATGTGGTTTGGTAAGAAGAATGCCCATCTCCCCACAAGTGTGATTACTACCTCTGAGGGTTTAGAGCTTGAGGTAGTCACTGGAATGAGCTGCAACAAACACTCAAACGGGACAGTTCTCAATCTCTTCATTCAAAGACTCAAACATGGACACTCTTGCTGACAGTTGTGGCTGCTTTGGGTGATATATTGTTGTCTCTACCTTCTTTCCCTTTTTGCTGTTGTCTGTGCCCAATAATGTTTGTACCATGTTGTTGCTACCATGCTGTGTTGTCATGTGTAGCTGCCTTGCTATGTTTTCTTATGTGTTTCTTTATGTAGTGTTGTTTCTTTTGTCATGTGTGTTTTTGTCCTATATATATTTTTTTTAATATTTAAAATTATTTCCTGTCCCGCAGGAGGCCTTTTGCCTTTTGGTAGGCTGTCATTGTAAATAAGAATTTGTTCTTAACTGACTTGCATAGTTAAAGAAATTTAAAAAATCATGACAATTGCACACTCCCTCAATTTGAGACCTCTGTGGAATTGTGTTGTGCTACAAAACTGCACATTTTAGTGGCCTTTTATTGTCCCCAGCACAAGGTGGACCTGTGTAATAATCATGCTGTTTAATCAGCTTCTTGATATGCCACACCTGTCAGGTGGAGGGATTTTCTTGGCAAAGGATAAAATGCTCACTAACAGGGATGTAAACAAATTTTATTTCAGCTCATGAAACATGGGACCAACACTACATTTTGCGTTTATATTTGTGTTCAGCGAATGGGGTATGGTAGTCAACAACCTTAGTTCCACTTCTTTCAGTAAAAAACATTTGGCCCCTTGATAAAAAAAAAAATCGAGCTATGTTTGAATGCCACAGGATATCTGAACATCATTGCCAGTCAGGTGCATCCCTTCATTGTATCCATCTGCGAATAGATTGTTTTCTGCGGGATAATGCCCCATGCTACAAGGCTAGGATTGTCCAGGAATGGTTCCACGAACATGAATGAATCAAGCTTACTGCAATGGCCTGCCCGGTCACCAGATCTCAATCCAAGTGAGGATCTGTGGGATGAGATGGAATGAGCTATTCGGAGTAGAGATCCACTACCAGCCAACTTGACACAACTGTGGGAAGCATTGGAGTCAACACAGGCCAGCATCCCTATGGAAAGCTTTCGACAACTTGTAGAGTCCATGTCCCAACGAATTGAGGCTGTTCTGAGGGCAAAAGGGCGTGCAACTCCAATATTAGGAAGGTGTTCCTAATGTTTTGTACCCTCAGTGTGTATACGATGGTGTAAAGACAGACATAATGGAAAGTATATATGAATAGATAAGGTGTTTACAGCACTAGTTATAGAAGATGAGCCTTGGCTAGAATACGCATGCTATTGATTACAGTAGAACAAGCTAATCAAATCAAACTTAGAGTGGCCGCTTGGTAAATGTTATGTGTGCCGTTTTATAAGGTACTAATTTATCAAAATGTTAGCAACCAAGAGGGTGCACAATGTCACAACTCTTGGTTGCATCGAAGCTAGCAAAATATAAGTCATCTGAACACGTGTGACACGTATGTGGAGGTAGTCATTTTTATGTTTGGTCTTCAAAATATCCCAACTTATTTCTGCAGGTATTGATGATGATTTTGGACGTTTATAAATCGGTGTTTTGACACTGGGCTATAAATCTAAAATCGATGACAACCGTATCAATGTCAACTTATGTTTTAGGAATATAAATGATACGTTTAACATTATTTTCAATATGATTCTACTTAATGTTGTAAAAACTACTGAATGAGCCCTACAACTTGCTTTGATTTATAGATTTCAAAAAAAAATGTTTTGTGAAAATACATTTCTCAACTTATACTGTCAATGAACTTTCTCTAACCTAGATCACTAGTCTATGGTAATGACAAACAAATCATTATCATGTTGATACTGTTAGGTCTAATCATATGAAATACCTAACTACTACTGTAAAATAACGTAAGTTATTTGTTTAGCTATTTATTGTAATAGCTATCTATTCGAATTTGGACTTCAACTGTATCAAAGTAGGCTATTTTATGTATTACAAAATGAATGTTGTTTGAGAGAACAGAGACGATAGGCCTACTAGTAATTATGCTATTTTAAATGTATTTCCAGGCAGAGGAGATGGACACCTCAGAAGACCTGCAAGATGACAACCTGATCAAGCGGGAACACTTCCACAGTTCTAATAATGAACAGCAAGATGGACATTTGGCAGTTAGGAGGAATGTAATACTAGAACGAACTAAATTCAACCAAAGACAACAAGAAGCAGGAGAGACAGCTGATGATTTTATCACTGCACTTCATTGTTTGTCAGAACATTGTGGTTATGGAGCTCTGCTCAGTGAGATGATAAGAGACAGACTAGTCGCAGGCTTATATGACAGAAGACTGTCCAAGCAATTACAAATGGACCCAGAAATAACACTGGATAAAGCTGTCACACGCATTCGTCAAACTGAACTTGTGAAAAAGCCACAGGACCTGCCGGAGAATAGCTTCAAAGTTGCCAGCAGTGCAGCAAATGTAGACGGTGTGCTTTCACATAGCAAACAGCAATGCCCAGCCAATACCCAGTGCCAATCAGAGAAGAAGAAGAAGCAAAACTCAGAAAGACCACAACCTCAAACAACGCAGGAGAATGGAGAGGAGCCCCTAGATACTGATGACTCTGATGAGTGGATCGAGGGTTTCAGTCCTGGAGGAGAGAAGCCACACTACTGCTCCGACTGCAGTAAGAGCTTTAGAAAAGTGAGGGATCTTATAAGACACCAGCGATCACATACTGGAGAGAAGCCTCACCACTGCACTGTTTGCGACAGAAGTTTTGCTCAATTAGATAAGCTTAAATTACACACAAAAATGCATATGAAAGAGAAACATGTCACACAGACGGAAGAAACTAAACTGAAGGTAGACCGTGTGCACACACAGCAAAGAACCGCCAGCAGAGCCAGGAAGAAGAGTAAAATGCGTGCAGGAACACCAGGTAAAATAGTCCAGTCACAGCCAGGAAAAGAATTGTCTTGTAAAAGTTCAATTAGAAAGAATCAACACTCAGAAAAACTGCAACCCCAAACAACGCAGGAGAATGAAGAGGATCCTGAAGATACTTCTGATGACTGGACCGAGAGTTTCAGTACTGTAGAGAAGCCATACATCTGCTCCGACTGTGGTAAGAGCTTCAAACAAGCGAATCGTCTTATAAGACATCAGCGAACACATACAGGAGAGAAGCCTTACGACTGCCCTGACTGTGAAAAAAGTTTTGCTCGATTAGATAATCTTAAATTACACCAAAAAACACATATGAAGGAGGAATGTAATTTCCACTGCTCTGACTGTTTGAAAAGCTTTGTCCGACTGAAGCAGCTTGAAAAACATCAGCTAACACACAAAAAAAGTTTTGAAAGACACAGAACTCATTTGAGCAAAAGAAAACAATTTCTCTGCACAATTTGCGGGAAGGAGTGTCGCAACATGAAAATACACATGCGAATACACACTGGAGAGACACCGTATCACTGCACTGAGTGTGGGAAGAGTTTTCCATATACAAAATCGTACCAAAGACACATACTAACACATAATACCTCTGGAGAAAGAGAAACCTATCCTTGTTTGGAATGTGGAAAGTGTTTTACTCGCAGAGATGGCATGTTGAGACACGTGAGAAGGATTCATACTGGAGAGAGAAATCATCAGTGCAAAGACTGTGGAAAGCGATTCTTTCGAAAAGAGACACTGAAGAGACACATGCTAGTTCACACTGGAGAGAAACCATACCAATGCTCTATCTGTGGTCAACGCTTTTCCCAAGATGGAGACAGAAAACGCCACGAGAAGAGGCACTACTCTGGTGTCTCAAATTTCCTCAATCTATAATGCAGAAGTGGTGCAGGTACAGTAGCCTAGCGGTTAAAAGCATTGGGCCAGTAACCGAAAGGCTGCTGGTTCAAATCCCCAAACTTACTAGGTGAAGAATCTGTCGGTGTCCTTGAGTCAGGCACTTAATCCTAATTGCTCCTGTAAGTCGCCTTGAATAAGAGTGCTAAATGACTAAAATGTCATGTAAAATGTGTTTGGCATTGCAGGAAGTGGGAACCTACCTAATCACTGTGACTTGATAATCTAATAATCTGTTAACTACAATGTTGGTGGCCTGGAATTGGCACCACAGACTGTTGAAGAGACTCACAGACAGACTGTTGCTGATACAAGACTGAGTATTACTGTCTTCATAGCAGTATTTTTTTTTTTTCAAAAGTTGGTTATTTTAAATCAAGGGTTGTAATCGGTTCAGCGAACCGGACTTAAAATATGGAAAATAACTACATTATTTGAGTAACACTAACTGAAAACTAAAGTGATCTATACTGTTCCGGAACAGAACCATTATTTTAAAAGCATGGGAACCGATTAATAACATTATTTTACGTTTTCCAGTCCCACAAAAATCGTAAACAAAGTGCATATGCAAAGCCCTCACTCTGTCACTCAGAAACTTATTCCAGCGTCTGCCTGCCAGCTGGAAGTCTTTGCCAGTGGGTGTGCGTGTGTTTTGGATACCCTCCCCTCTGAAACATAGGTTACTGTAGCCTACTGATGACGTAACGAGTGTAATTCAGAAAATAGGCAGAGCTGTTTAATAAAATTATGGATTGACATATTTAATTGGTCGGAACAGTGGAGGGAAAAAAAAGTAATGTTCAGAACGAAATTATTGGAAAATAATTTCATTTCCGATATATATATATATATACATATATATATATATATATATATATATGTATATGTATATATATGTGTATATGTATATATATGTGTATATATATATATATATATATATATATGTGTATATATATATATGTATATGTATGTATGTTTTTTTAAACGGTATTTGAATATTTTGTTTCAACAAAAGTATACTACCAATAGCAGTCATTATTGAACGATGGTGGTTCAGTTACTTCATATTGTGTTAATGTTTATATTGTTTTGATTATCAAGTGGACCGTAAGCTAGTTTAAAAACAAGTCAATGAAAGGTTCACAGCTACAACCTTCAGTGAGTGTACCGGAGAATGATGCTGTCTACCGGTGTCGCTAACTAGCAAGCAGGACTCCCGTACACAGCAGGCCAGCTGAGATGCATGGGTGACCGGTGCACTATACTTCGCCCCAGCCTGTTGGGAACAGTTTTCTCGCAATTCTGTTAACGGCAGTGAGGGCAGGCGGGAGCCAAGGACACTTTTGGACTTTCTATACTCGGCATTCAGACAAAGTGAAAACGTCTGCAAGCACTTTACGACATTTCAACGTGCATGTGATTTTGCATATCCAATGTTTATTTTACCTTGGTCACCACCACACAGTTGCGCACACACACCATATAAGTATTTTTGTGCATAGGATGGACTTGTGGTTCTGAAAGGTAAGAACAAATAATGTTGTAAGCTATGCAATAGGAATATCTACACAGGAAAGAATGGCATAGCATCTATACAGGGCTATTTACATAACAGCATAAACATCTCGCAGAGAGCGAGATAACTAATTACTTAGGCGAGATTTATGGCACTCTGGTGGAGCTCTGATCTGTGTCTGGTGCCACAGAGTAATACATTTTACTGCGCATGCGGGAGCGCTGAGGACAGTCTGAAAGTTCGAGAATCTCTGGCCATGACTTAACACTAGCATGAACTATGAAAACGCAGCGGTAAAGTGCGCATACAGGCCATAGGATTTAACCAACTCTAAACAATAACATCTAATGTAAAACACATGCAATCAATGAAATACAAGCACTTATAAACGACATGGAGTATCTGAAATTTACATAAGCTGCAGCAGTACTATGCAGCTACAAATGTAACAATGTAATTACACAGGAGGTTGGTGGCACCTTAATTGGGGAGGACAGGCTTTTTGTAATGGCTGGAGTGGAATCAGTGGAATGGTATAAAATAAATCAAACACACGAGCTGTGTTCGAATACCCATACTGCATACTTAATGAGTATATACTACATACTATAAGTTAATTTTAGTATACTGTAAACGAACGGTATCGTTTCAGTTGAGCGTACTAGAACTTTGCCTGTCTACCAGAAGTTGATGCAGTTGCTATGCAATCTCTTGCTAGCTTGTTAGCATAACAAATTACTTGCTAACATTTTAAGAATAAGAGTAGATAGCCAGAATGAACAATGTCCATCGAAACGCACAATGACTATACTACTTAGCTAACAATGATGTGAATAATCAAGTCAATAAATGTTGGGTAGTTAGTTAATAATACTGCCTGGGAAGTTCGATGTATTAGTAGCCAACTAAGTTTAGGTTGCAAGCTAACATACTGGTACCTACTGCTGTAATCCTATGTGGTTCGTAAGGATAGCGTAGCTAACAAATTGTCAGCCAATATAATGTGTAACGTAACTTATTTGAAAAGTCATTACTTTATTACATTGCTCAACATTTTATTACATTTTTTCATAATTAAATAAATGAATTTGTATTTAGTACGACATCCGGGAACTTTTGGCATACTATGACCAATAAGCATACTATATACTCAATTCACATCACAAATAGTATGGTTAGTGCAGTTAGTATGAGTATTCGAACACAGCTACGGTTTCCATGTGTACAATGCCATTCCATTTTCTCCTTTGCGGACATTAAGAGCCGTCCTCCCCTCAGCAGCCTCCACCGAATTAGGCCTTTCAGTCAATCACCATAACATAGCATTAACCCTCTCTAGACAAGAAACCCCAGAACTCACTTATTGGATGCACAAACAATCTTCCTCATACACACTGATAACCCTGCCGGCATCCAAACTTGCGTCTTCATCTGCCGACAACGATTCAGATGACCATCCTACCCATGCTAGATTATGGAGACATCATTTATAGATCGGCAGGTAAGGGTGCTCTCGAGCGGCTAGATGTTCTTTACCATTCGGCCATCAGATTTGCTACCAATGCTCCATATAGGACACATCACTGCACTCTATAGTCTTCTGTAAACTGGTCATCTCTGTATACCCGTTGCGAGAGCCACTGGTTGATGCTTATTTATAAAACCCTCTTAGGCCTCACTCCCCCCTATCTGAGATATCTACTGCAGCTCCTCCACATACAACACCCGTTCTGCCAGTCACATTCTGTTAAAGGTCCCCAAAGCGCACACATTCCTGGGTCGCTCGCCTTTTCAGTTCGCTGCAGCTAGCGACTGGAACGAGCTGCAACAAACACTCAAACTGGACACTTTCATCTCAATCATGGACACTCTTACTGATAGTTGTGGCTGCTTTGAGTGATGTATTGTTGTCTCTATCTTGTTCTTTGTGCAGTTGTCTGTGCCCAACAATGTTTGTACCCTGTTCTGTGCTGCTACCATATGTTGTCTTAGGTCTCACATTTTGGGGAGTATTCAGAGGTGGAAACTTTCTGTGGGAATTAATACTATTTAAATGTAATGTTTTTTTTGCATTGGATATATTTACCATATCATATGGAGACAAACCTTTTACTGTATCATAAGTGCAAATGATTAAATCCTTCCAATAGAAAGAAAAAAAAAACTGGTTATGAATTGAACTTTAATTAAATGAGTTGACTCTTCACATGGGATGATTTCACTGAACATTGAATATTCCCCAATGATCCATCGCATCTCCCAAAAACATTTTCAACATGCATCTGTAAAATGATAGTCTAGAAACTAAAGCTTTGGTTGTCTTCCTCTCAGGCTTCCATGTCTTCTCCCTGGACCTCAATGTCCACCTCTTGAACATCAGACTCTGAGGCCTCATCTTCACTATCGCTTTCCAACCTTTTTGAGGATGGCTCGTTGTCAGGCTCAAAAAGCCTCAAATTTGCCCAGATGGCCACCAATGTTTCAACCCTTGTATTGGTCAGCCTGTTGGGTGCTTTGAGTGTTGTGTCTCAGTGTGCAAGATCTTGAGAATCAGCTCTACATGTGATGGAAGAGTGCACTGCACATGTGATAGAGGAATGCACTGTACATGCAGAGGGTTGCAATTCCATTGAATTGGGGATTGTTTAACCAAAATATGCCACAATACCTAGAATTACCTTATGTATATCCCACAAAAAAGGTTCACTGTTATAAGCTAACTTTAATGAATTTAAGCAAAATCCCCCAAATTCCTGGGCTTAACTTCCCATTGGAAAATTACCGGAAAGTTTCCGACTACTCTCTTCTCATGTGTGTTTTGTCCTATATTTTAATGTATTTATATTTTCAATCCCAACCCCCACAGGAGGCCTTTTGCCTTTTGGTAGGCCGTCATTGTAGATAAGAATTTGTTCTTAACTGACTTGCCTAGTTAAATAAAAATAGCCACTCCAGACATATTTCACTGGATGTATAAATGAAGCATCTGCTTGGGTTTCCACTCACTACCAAATATGGTAGTGAGGAAGCCCAGTGAACCGCAGTGGGAGAAGATGGAACGAGATGGATTTTGGCCGACATAATGCCAATTTTCTAATCGATTAAACATTTGATCTCCATACAATTTTATGTTCCCAAAACTAAAATGTTACGAACAGAGTATTACATTTTGTAGACTTTACCCTTTGCCAAAGTTGTAAAAAATAGCGTTGTTTAGGAGTGCAAAGGCGAATTGAGTTATTGCACACGCACACTTCAGAGTAGGTGTTCCCTAACAGAAATATGCACATGAATGCTAGAACGCACAAATAGGATCGTGCTTGGCTTTGCTATTTGCATGCCTGTTCTGCCCACTATGACTAATTTGTTCCGTTTGAAACGATGGGCTGGGATCGATCTTGGTTTAGTTATAAAAACTCTTTGGCCACGCTGTCCTGGAGCTGGCAAACTGTTGTGTATAGAAGAGCACTGCAGACTTCTTTGGTTTGCAGCCTCTGGTTTTACCTGCACTCCTTCCGTTGGGATACAAAACACACAGAAAATGGCAGAATTTGAGGAAGGACTGCCCCCAAAAATGCAGGAGAACCAAGATGAAGAGGAGCTCAAAGAAGATATTGATGAATCCTAAGCCAAGCAGGATGAAAAATGTTGCAAGTTTAGAAGAAACGCTAAATGAAGGTTCACAAATGTGTACAATACCTCATTGAAAGGCTACAAAGATTTCACCATGACCAACAATAGCTGGAAGGAGATTCTACTCTTAGAGTTTGGGCTAACACATTTGCTGGACGAAATAGAAGAATTTGAGATATACATTAGACTGAGAAAGAAAATGAAGGGGAAGAGTGGGGATGCATTAGGAATACAAACAAATACTCACTGTCCTGGCTGTCTGGCTTCATAAAATACAAGGAGACAGTGTCTAACTGTCCAAAGGTAAAGACCACTTCTACTGTAAATAAACCTTCTCTAGCCTAGATCACTACCCAGTGTGCAAAACCTGGTTGAAAATACTTAAATGACTTTTTATGATGTCTAATTCTGGTTGCAAACTGGTTAAAAATTAAGGTTTTTCATCTTTTTCTGACCACTATATGACCAGTTGGTCATAATTGTGACCACTATATATGCTATATTATGTACTGGTCATACTTAAGACCATCATAACTTGGTAATGACCACCTGACTACAGCTTATTACCTACTGTAAAAAATATTGCTGCGGATGAAGTTGGATATTGAAAACGTTGATTACATTTCTATTTGTTTCCATAGGCACCAATTCAAGTTTAAATTGGCAACATATTCGTACATTTTAAAATATATCAAGCAATGGCAAAAATAAATCTGAGCACAGAAGGTGATCTGGAGTGTAGTGGTCCTCTTGAAGAGTGCTGTGATTGGTCAGATCTGCAGTGAAGAGAATCAGCGCATTACAACTTTATCAATTTGAGATTAAAAAAGAAACAACATTCCTG
This sequence comes from Salmo salar, assembly GCF_965601325.2. Lineage (NCBI taxonomy): Eukaryota > Metazoa > Chordata > Actinopteri > Salmoniformes > Salmonidae > Salmo > Salmo salar. The sequence goes on from NC_138307.1 coordinate 13,856,030, forward strand.
AAGAAACATTGTAAACTCAGCTGGCTAAAAGTATTTCTTTCCATCCTACTAGTTGAAGTTTGTGGCAGTTATAGCTTAGAGATGTCTTTAAAAGAGCAACTTGCTCCTATACATACAGTTGAAGTCGGAAGTTTACATACACTTAGGTATGAGTCATTAAAACTCGTTTTTCAACCACTCCACAAATTTCTTGTTAACAAACTATAGTTTTGGCAAGTCGGTTAGGACATCTTTTTTTTCCAACAATTGTTTACAGACAGATTATTTCACTGTATCACAATTCCAGTGGGTCAGAAGTTTACATACACTAAGTTGACTGCCTTTAAACAGCTTGGAAAATTCCAGAAAATGATGTCATGGCTTTAGAAGCTGCTGATATGCTAATTGACATCATTTGAGTCAATTGGAGGTGTACTTTTGCAAAGGGTAAAGTCTACTTAGTCCACTCTATGACATATTCTAGAGAGAGCGAGAGTTGCACCCCTTCTGAAAAAACCTACACTCGATCCCTCCGATGTCAACAACTACAGACCAGTATCCCTTCTTTCTTTTCTCTCCAAAACTCTTGAACGTGCCGTCCTTGGCCAGCTCTCCTGCTATCTCTCTCTCTCAGAATGACCTTCTTGATCCTAATCAGTCAGGTTTCAAGACTGGGCATTCAACTGAGACTGCTCTTCTCTGTGTCAGGGAGGCTCTCCGCACTGCTAAAGCTAACTCTCTCTCCTCTGCTCTCATCCTTCTAGACCTATCTGCTGCCTTTGATACTGTGAACCATCAGATCCTCCTCTCCACCCTCTCCGAGTTGGGCATCTCCGGCGCGGCCCACGCTTGGATTGCGTCCTACCTGACAGGTCGCTCCTACCAGGTGGCGTGGCGAGAATCTGTCTCCGCACCATGCGCTCTCACCACTGGTGTCCCCCAGGGCTCTGTTCTAGGCCCTCTCCTATTCTCGCTATACACCAAGTCACTTGGCTCTGTCATATCCTCACATGGTCTCTCCTATCATTGCTATGCAGACGACACACAATTAATCTTCTCCTTTCCCCCTTCTGATAACCAGGCGGCGAATCGCATCTCTGCATGTCTGTCAGACATATCAGTGTGGATGACGGATCACCAGCTCAAGCTGAACCTCGGCAAGACGGAGCTGCTCTTCCTCCCGGGGAAGGACTGCCCGTTCCATGATCTCGCCATCACGGTTGACAACTCCCTTGTGTCCTCCTCCCAGAGTGCTAAGAACCTTGGCGTGATCCTGGACAACACCCTGTCGTTCTCCACTAACATCAAGGCGGTGACCCGATCCTGTAGGTTCATGCTCTACAACATTCGCAGAGTACGACCCTGCCTCACACAGGAAGCGGCGCAGGTCCTAATCCAGGCACTTGTCATCTCCCGTCTGGATTACTGCAACTCGCTGTTGGCTGGGCTCCCTGCCTGTGCCATTAAACCCCTACAACTCATCCAGAACGCCGCAGCCCGTCTGGTGTTCAACCTTCCCAAGTTCTCTCACGTCACCCCGCTCCTCCGCTCTCTCCACTGGCTTCCAGTTGAAGCTCGCATCCGCTACAAGACCATGGTGATTGCCTACGGAGCTGTGAAGGGAACGGCACCTCCATACCTTCAGGCTCTGATCAGGCCCTACACCCAAACAAGGGCACTGCGTTCATCCACCACTGGCCTGCTGGCCCCCCTACCTCTGAGGAAGCACAGTTCCCGCTCAGCCCAGTCAAAACTGTTCGCTGCTCTGGCACCCCAATGGTGGAACAAGCTCCCTCACGACGCCAGGACAGCGGAGTCAATCACCACCTTCCGGAGACACCTGAAACCCCACCTCTTTAAGGAATACCTAGGATAGGATAAAGTAATCCTTCTAACCCCCCCCCCCCCCTTAAAAGATTTAGATGCACTATTGTAAAGTGGTTGTTCCACTGGATATCATAAGGTGAATGCACCATTTTGTAAGTCGCTCTGGATAAGAGCGTCTGCTAAATGACTTAAATGTAATGTAAAATGTAATATTATAGTTTTTGGAACAGAAAACTGTATTGAGATCAAATCTTTAATTGATGAGAACATTTGCAAAATGTCAGCCAAAATCCTGATATTTCCAGGTTCAGACCCCTAGATGGTACTATTTCTGCTATTAGGTGAATATAAAAAATAATGTTAAAGGAATAATTCACCCAAATTACAAAATGACATTGGTTTTCTTCCCATGTAAGCAGTCTATGGACCAGGTATGACAGCAACCAATGCTTTGGTTTTGTTTACCTGGCCAATGTTTCAAATGCTATGTTTTTTGCATTAGGTGCACAAATCCAATGCAAGTCAATTGTACCTATGTTAGAATTTTTGCGCTTCATATGCAAATCATCTATTATTATAAAATGGATCGATTAGGGGGAAAAGTATAAGGCTGTAACGTCACAAAATGTGGAAAAAGTAAAGGGGTTTGAATACTTTCCGAATGCACTGTATATTAGCATTTTCAGTCTTTGTGTCCAAATACTCATTAAGTATCTAAAAATTGATTGTGTTACAGCCTTATTATAAAATGGATCGATTAGGGGGAAAAGTATAAGGCTGTAACATTGACTTGCATAGGATTTGTGCCACATTTTTTTTGGGGTGCTTAGAAGTTAGCATTTCAAACAGTGGCCAACAAAACCAAATCATGAGGGGGAATTCTCTAATAGCATGAACAGCACCATCTAGTGGTCAGAACATGGTAATATCAGGATGTTGGATGGGACATAAACCTAACAACTTCAATGACTAATTTCTCTGAATGGGGAAAAAACATCACCAAATTCACTGAGAATACATGACATACTGTAGGATGACAAAACAATACTCTGATCCGCAGATCTAATACTAGTTGTCAGACAGAGAGAACCTATACTATATAATTGTTGTTTGAGTGGGATTGGCATGGGGTGTGGTGGGTTCATGGGGGGCTTTTGACAATTTCTTTGGATTCCTCATGTCTTGCTCATTGTTCTAAAAATGTTGGTCCAAATTGGAAGTTAGCCACTATATTTATTGAATATGATATAAATCCCACAAATTTAAAATGGCCCATTTGAGTGCAATCAATTAGCTTAATTTCTCAGATCAAATTATATTCCAACAAAATAATGTTGCAGGAATCCTAATCTTATCCGTTTCTAACAACAGAAATTATTTTAGAACAATCTTTAGATGGTGGATGTCAAACCTCTTTCTTGTGCTTTTTGAGGTGGAACGACCCTGGAGTATTCGCCAGAGAGCTAATGTTAGCTAGCAAATCTTTCCTTGGTGTTCTTCTCCCCAACAAACCACAGCTTTATGTACAAAAGTAAAACAAGAATGCAGGAGAACAGGGACTACTACTTAGCAATCAAATCTTAAAAAAATATTGTGTACATTTTGAGAAACTGTTGTTGTTTTCCAGCTTTGTTGTGTAGCCTACCGGGTGCTCTGTCCTTGTGGCGTTCTGCATTAGCATTGAATAGCCCCCGCGATATGCAACTTTTCAGGGAAGTTAGGAACCAATATACACAGGCAGTTAGGATAGCAAAGGCGAGCTTTTTAACACAGAAATGTGCATCCTGTAGCACAAACTCCCAAAAGTTCTGGGACACTGTAAAGTCCATGGAGAATAAGAGCACCTCCTCCCAGCTGCCCACTGCACTGAGGCTAGGAAACACTGTCACCACCGATAAATCCACGATAATTGAGAATTTCAATAACCATTTTTCTACGGCTGGGCATGCTTTCCACCTGGTTACCCCTACCCCAGTCAACAGCCCTGCACCCCCCACAGCAACTTGCCCAAGCCTCCCCCATTTCTCTTTCAACAAATTCAGATAGCTGATGTTCTGAAAGAGCTGCAAAATCTGGACCCCTACGAATCAGCTGGGCTAGACAATCTGGACCCTGTCTTTCTAAAATTATCCTCCGAAATTGTTGCAACCCCTATTACTAACCTGTTCAACCTCTCTTTTGTATCGTCTGAGATCCCCAAAGATTGGAAAGCTGCCGCGGTCATCCCCCTCTTCAAAGGGGGAGACACTCTAGACCCAAACCGCTATAGACCTATATCTATATCGTTTAGGACCATGCTCAAGGTCCTAAACGATATCATAACCGCCATCGATAAGAGACAATACTGTGCAGCTGTATTCATCGACCTGTTCAAGGCTTTCGACTCTGTCAATCACCACATTCTTATCAGCAAACTCAACAACCTTGGTTTCTCAAATGACTGCCTCGCCTGGTTCACCAACTACTTCTCCGATAGAGTTCAGTATGTCAAATCGGAGGGCCTGTTGTCCGGACCTCTGGCGGTCTCTATGGGGGTGCCACAGGGTTCAATTCTCGGGCCGATGCTTTTCTCAGTATATATCAATGATGTCGCTCTTGCTGCTGGTGACTCTCTGATCCACCTCTACGCAGATGACACCATTCTGTATACTTCTGGCCCTTCTTTGGACACTGTGTTAACTAACCTGTATGCTCTCGTTGGCTGACCCTCGCTTCATATTCGTCGCCAAACTCACTGGCTCCAGGTCATCTATAAGTCTTTGATAGGTAAAGCCCCGCCTTAGCTCACTGGTCACCATAGCAGCACCCACCCGTAGCACGCGCTCCAGCAGGTATATTTCACTAGTCACCCCCAAAGCCAATTCCTCCTTCGGCCGCCTTTCCTTCCAGTTCTCTGCTGCCAATGACTGGAATGAACTGCAAAAATCATTGAAGCTGGATACTCATATCTTGCTCACTAGCTTTAAGCACCAGCTGTCAGAGCAGGTCATAGATCACTGCACCTATACATAGCCCATCTGTAATTAGTCCATCCTACTACCTCATCCCCATACTGTTATCTATTTCATTTATTTTGCTCCTTTGCACCCCGGTATGTCTACGTGTACACTCATTTTCTACACATCTTTCACTCCAGTGTTTAATTGCTATATTGTAATTATTTTGCCACTATGGCCTATTAATTGCCTTACCTCTGTTATCCTACCTCATTTGCACACACTGTATATAGACTTTTTCTATTGTATTATTGACTGTATGTTTGTTTATTCCATGTGTAACTCTGTGTTGTTTGTGTTGCACTGCTTTGCTTTATCTTGGCCAGGTCGCAGTTGTAAATGAGAACTTGTTCTCAACTAGCCTACCTAGTTAAATAAAGGTGAAATGAATAAAATAAAAAAAAGGCTGTATGGAATGTTGACGCTCAAGAAATGCACTCGAGCAACCAGGCTGCCTGCGTACATAATCTATTTCTGCACACGAGGCACAGATTCCAATTCAAGTTTTAGCTAGAACTGATATGACTACCTCGTTATTTAGCTACTGAAATGTAAATAAAATTACTGCACGCATAATGTTAATTGCTTTTAAGCTTTAAGGGAAAATAGAAAAGTCATATTTTCAGGGTCAAATTCAGGTGCAATAATTTTGACTAATTCTTGATGGAAATAAATGCAATTTAAAAATAGTGTTTTGTAAATCCTGGTGGATTGAAGTAGGATATTGAAATAAAATACCTAGGCCTTTGTGTTATTTATGAAATTCTGAAAACAATTTTAATTAGTCATAATGGAACATTGAAATTGCATTCAGTGAAACAGAACAAATGTTTTGCACAATAAAAACTGTGCAATTAGCCAACACAGACAACATATTATCATTAGAAGCCAACACACACAGCAAAAGCGACCAGATACAGTGCATTCAGAAAGTATTCAGACCCCTTGACTGTTCCACATTTTGTTACGTTACAGCCTTATTCTTAAATGGATTAAAAAAAAAAAAATCCTCATCGTTCTACACACGATAGCCCATAATTACAAAGCAAAAACATGATGGGGAATAATAAAAATAAATAAAACAATTTTGAATAAGGCTGTATCATAACAAAATGAGAAAAAAAAAGACAAGGAGTCTGAATACTTTCCGAATGCACTGTATCATTAATTAAACAACCATTATCTCATTGTACTGCATTTTAATGTCAGTGCATTCCTGTAAGGGTGTCCTGTATTATTGTGGATGTTTATCTTGCATGCTGGTAGCCTAGAACAAATGTTATGGAAGTGAATGTGCACTTTTCAATTGGGTGGACTGCAACTATGAAAAACACTGCCATAGCCTGTCGTAAAAGCAAAAGCATTTATAGCATCAGAGATTCTCTAAATTAGGGACCACTGTCTGATAGCTATAGGTCTCAAATGGAATAGGCCCGAGCCCAGCACGTTGACTGGGTAGAGTATGCTGTTGTTTGCCAACTGTGCTAAACTGAATCATGCAAACCCTGCTGAAAACAAACATTTACTCTAATTGTATTAATTGTAATGGCTCTAATGCTCTTATATCCAATGGGTGCATGGCCCACAAACACTATGCACATGTTTATATAGATTGGTGTCTATTACTTTAGTAGCATTTAGATAACTGGATTGTAGTTCAATCAGATTTCAATCAAAAACAAGATATAATCCAAAATAAGACTTTTTTTAATGACATCAAAAAGATTTAAACCAGAAAAAGACATCTTTATCATGTCGTATGCCCACTTATGCTATAGTAATGTCTAGACCTAATGACAGACAATAAATCATCATCATGTTGTGTGGGGATGCAGCATCAGTAATACAACCAGAAATACTCACCACACTGTCCTGGCTGTCTGGCTTCATTAAACACAAGGAGACGAAGTCAGACTATCCACAGGTAAAGATACTACTTCTACTGTCAATGAACCTTCTCTAACCTAGATCACTAGTCTATGGTGATCTCTGGGCCTAATGACAAACAAATCATCATTACCATGTTGATACTGCTAGGTATTTCACATGATTAGACCTAGCTACTACTGTAAAGATGTGAAGACCCTAAGTTATTTGTTTAGGTATTGGGCATACTAGTAATTATGCTATTTTAAATGTTTTTCCAGGCAGAGGAGATGGACACCTCAGAAGACCTGCAAGATGACAACCTGATCAAGCAGGAACACTTCCACAGTTCTAATAATGAACAGCAAGATGGACATTTGGCAGTTAGGAGGAATGTAATACTAGAACGAACTAAATTCAACCAAAGACAACAAGAAGCAGGAGAGACAGCTGATGATTTTATCACTGCACTTCATTGTTTGTCAGAACATTGTGGTTATGGAGCTCTGCTCAGTGAGATGATAAGAGACAGACTAGTCGCAGGCTTACTTGACAGAAGACTGTCCAAGCAATTACAAATGGGTCCAGAACTCACACTGGATAAAGCTTAAGTCACACGCATTCATCAAACTGAACTTGTAAAAAAGCAACAGGACCTGCCAGAGCATAACTTCAAAGCTACCAGCAGTGCATCCAATGTAGACTGGCTGCTCACACAGCAGAGAACATTCAGCAAAGTCAGAGAGAGTAAAAGGCAGCAGAGTAAAATACGAGCTAGAACTCCCAGAATGAGAACACCATCACATAGTAAAACAATGCAGGAGAAGGAAGAGGAGCCCCTAGATACTGATGACTCTGATGATTGGATTGAGGGTTTCAGCCCTGGAGGAGAGAAGCCTCACTACTGCTCCGACTGCAGTAAGCGCTTTAGAAAAGTGAGGGATCTTATAAGACACCAGCGAACACATACAGGAGAGAAGCTGTTTGTGAACAAAGGTTTTCTCGATTAGATAAACTTAAATTACACAAAACAATACATATTAAAGAGGAACATATTGTCACACAGAACCATCGAACTGAACTAAATGTAGACTGTGCGCACACAGCAGAGAACAGCAAGACAAGGCAGGCAGAAGAGTAACATGCGAGCTAGAACACCAGGGAGACCTTTTTTTTCAGTTCAGTTTGCTCGATTAGATCATCTTAAATTACACCAAAAAACACATATGAAGGAGGAACGTAATTTCCACTGCTCTGACTGTGTGAAAAGCTTTGTCCGATTGAAGCAGCTTGAAAAACATCAGCTAACACACAAGAAAAGTTTAAAAGACACCGGAGAACACATTTGAGCAAAATACAAAAATGTCTCTGCACAATATGCGGGAAGGAGTGTCGCAACATGAAAACACACATGCGAGTACACACTGGAGAGAAACCATATCACTGCACTGAGTGTGGGAAGAGTTTTCCATACATAAAATCGTACCAAAGACAAAAACTAACACATAATACCTCTGGAGAAGAGCAACCTATCCTTGTATGGAATGCTCAGACTTTTACTCGCAGAGATGGCACTGTGAGACATGGAGAGAGAAGAGAGAAATCATCATTGCAGATACTGTGGAAACCGATTCTCTTGAAAACATACTCTGAAGATACATATGCTAGTTCACACTGGAGAGAAACCATACCAATGCTCTGTGGGCGACAGTAATAGACTGCATCCAATTTGGTGACTAGTGTATTGAGGCTATTTTGTAAATGACATCGCCGAAGTCAAGGATCGGTAGGATAGTCAGTTTTACGAGGGTATGTTTGGCAGCATGAGTGAAGGATACTTTGTTGCGAAATAGGAAACCGATTCTAGATTTAATTTTGGATTGGAGAGTTTAGGAGAGTTTACAGTCTGGAAGGAGAGTTTACAGTCTAACCAGACACCTAGGTATTTGTAATTGTCCACATATTCTAAGTCAGAACCGTCCAGAGTAGTGATGCTGGGCGGGTGGGCAGGTGTAGGCAGCGATCGGTTGAAGAGCATGCATTTAGTTTTACTTGCATTTAAGAGCAGTTGGAGGCCACAGAAGGAGAGTTGTATGGCATTGAAGATCATCTGGAGGTTAGTTAACACAGTGTCCAAAGAAGGGCCAGAAGTATGCAGAATGGTGTCGTCTGCGTAGAGGTGGATCAGAGAGTCACCAGCAGCAAGAGCGACATCATTGACAAATACAGAGAAAAGAGTCGGCCCGAGAATTGAACCCTGTGGCACCCCCATAGAGACTGCCAGAGATCCGGACAAAAGGCCCTCCAATTTGACACACTGAACTCTGTCTGAGAAGTAGTTGGTGAACCAGGCAAGGCAGTCATTTGAGAAACCAAGGATGTTGAGTGTGCCGATAAGAATGTGGTGATTGACAGAGTCGAAAGCCTTGGCCAGGTCGATGAACACGGCTGCACAGTATTGTCTTTTATCGATGGTGGTTATGATATCATTTTGGACCTTGAGCGTGGCTGAGGTGCACCCATGACCAGCTCGGAAACCAGATTGCATAGTGGAGAAGGTACGGTGGGATTCGAAATGGTCGGTGATCTGTTTGTTAACTTGGCTTTCGAAGACCTTAGAAAGGCAGGGTAGGATAGATATAGATCTGTAACAGTTTGGGTCTAGAGTGTCTCCCCTTTGAAGAGGGGGATGACTGCGGCAGCTTTCCAATCTTTGGGGATCTCAGACGATACGAAAGAGAGGTTTAACAGGCTAGTAATAGGGGTTGCAACAATTGAGGCGGATAATTTTAGAAAGAGAGGGTCCAGATTGTCTAGCCCAGCTGATTTGTAGGGGTCCAGATTTTGCAACTCTTTCAGAACATCAGCTATCTGGATTTGGGTGAAGGAGAAATGGGGGAGGTTTGGGCAAGTTACTGTGGGGGGTGCAGGGCTGTTGGTAGGGGTAGCCAGCAGGAAAGCATGGCCAGCCATAGAAAAATGCTTATTGAAATTCTCAATTATCGTGGATTTATCGGAGGTGACAGTGTTTCCTAGCCTCAGGGCAGTGGGCAGCTGGGAGGAGGTGCTCTTATTTTCCATGGACTTTACAGTGTCCCAGAACGTTTTGGAGTTTGTGCTACAGGATGCAAATTTCTGTTAGGAAAGCAAAGGCTAGCTTTTCAAACTGCCTGTGTATATTGGTTCCTACCTTCCCTGAAAAGTTGCATATCGTGGGGGCTATTCCATGCTAAGGCAGTACGCCCCAGGATGTTTTTGTGCTGGTCAAGGGCAGTCAGGTCTGGAGTGAACCAAGGGCTATATCTGTTCCTGGTTCTACATTTTTGGAATGGCGCATGCTTATTTAAGATGGTGAGGAAATCACATTTAAAAAATAACCAGGCATCCTCTACTGACAGATTGAGGTCAATATCCTTCCAGGATACCCGGGCCAGGTCGATTAGAAAGGCCTGCTTGCTGAAGTGTTTTAGGGAGCGTTTGACAGTGATGAAGGGTGGTCTTTTGACTGCATATTCATTACGGAAGCAGGCAATGAGGCAGTGATTGATGAGATCCTGGTTGAAGACAGCAGAGGAGTATTTAGAGGGCAGGTTGGTCAGGATGATATCTATGAGGGTGCCCATGTTTACGGATTTGGGGTTGTACCTGGTAGGTTCATTGATAATTTGTGTGAGATTGAGGGCATCTAGCTTAGATTGTAGGACGGCAGGGGTGTTAAGCATGTCCCAGTTAGGGTTACCTAACAGTACAAACTCTGAAGATAGATGGGGGGCAATCAATTCACTTATGGTGTCCAGGGCACAGCTGGGGGCAGAAGGTGGTCTATAACAAGCGGCAACGTTGAGAGACTTGTTTCTGGAAAGGTGGATTTTTAGAAGTAGAAGCTCGAATTGTTTGGGCACAGACCTGGATAGTATGACAGAACTCTGCAGGCTATCTCTGCAGTAGATTGCAACTACGCCCCCTTTAGCAGTTCTATCTTGTCGGAAAATGTTACAGTTAGGGATGGAAATTTCAGGATTTTTCAGGAAACATGGCTGAGATGCAAAGAAATTTCAAGGAAAGAGGGTACAAAAATGATCAAATCAATACTGCTGTTGAGAAAATCCAAAACAAATCGAGACGTGCTCTTTCAAGGACCATCTCGCCAAAATAATCATTATTGCGTTCTCACTATGCGCTATTTAAAGTGCTCTGAACAATGTTGGATTCTAGCTTGAAATATACGTATTCGGGTTACTGTATTAGAACTTATTGATTATTGTACATGTATAATGAATGTATATGTTGGGGTAAATGGAGGGATAACAACTAGGTGTATGGAAAGTTACTGAGTGAGGAAGAGGGAGTGTAGAGACCTTACATTCTGTTAGAACATGTTATTGTCGAATCTCATGGATCCTAGGGAGAGAGGAAAGGGGTAACCGTCTGGTTTCAGTCACTGATAAGGCAGCGGTGAATTAGGGAGGAGTGAGGAATTCAGGCCGATGTCATGTCAGATGAAGTGAGAAGGAACAGTCACCACTTAAGTTCCTGCCTAGCAACAGAGATGGCCAGCCACGACTCCAACACCATCATTAAGTTTGCAGACGACACAACAGTGGTAGGCCTGATCACCGACAACGACGAGACAGCCTATAGGGAGGAGGTCAGAGACCTGGCCGGATGGTGGCAGAATAACAACCTATCCCTCAACGTAACCAAGACTAAGGAGATGGTTGTGGACAACAGGAAAAGGAGGACCGAGCACGCCCCCATTCTCATCGGGGCTGTAGTGGAGCAGGTTGAGAGCTTCAAGTTCCTTGGTGTCCACATCACCAACAAACTAGAATGGTCCAAACACACCAAGACAGTCGTGAAGAGGGCCCGACAAAACCTATTCCCCCTCAGGAAACTAAAAATATTTGGCATGGGTCCTGAGATCCTCAAAAGGTTCTACAGCTGCAACATCGAGAGCAACCTGACTGGTTGCATCACTGCCTGGTATGGCAATTGAATGTCCTCTGACCGCAAGGCACTACAGAGGGTAGTGCGTATGGCCCAGTACATCACTGGGGCTAAGCTGCCTGCCATCCAGGACCTCTACACCAGGCGGTGTCAGAGGAAGGCCCTAAAAATTGTCAAAGACCCCCAGCCACCCCAGTCATAGACTGTTCTCTCTACTACCGCATGGCAAGCGGTACCGGAGTGCCAAGTCTAGGACAAAAAGGCTTCTCAACAGTTTTTACCTCCAAGCCATAAGACTCCCGAACAGATAATCAAATGGCTACCCAGACTATTTGCATTGTGTGCCCCCACCACCCGCCAACCCCTCTTTTACGCTACTGCTACTCTCTGTTTATCATATATGCATAGTTACTTTAACCATATCTACATGTACTTACTACCTCAATCAGCCTGACTAACTGGTGTCTGTATGTAGCCTTGCTACTTTTATAGCCTCGCTACTGTATATAGCCTGTCTTTTTACTGTTGTTTTATTTCTTTACTTACCCATTGTTCACCTAATACCTTTTTTGCACTATTGGTTAGAGCCTGTAAGTAAGCATTTCACTGTAAGGTTGTACTCGGCGCATGTGACTTTGATTTGTATTGGCTGTCTAGAGGTGCAAGGAGTGGACACCTTCTAAAAGGAGGGTATAAATATATGTGCTTGTGTAAACATGTCTTTGTCTTTTGCAGCTGTTTGACCCAGTGGGTGAATAAACTTGGTTTGAGCTTTGACAAGTTGTCCGTTAGGTTTTTCACTCTGTCAGAACCTAACAACAAATAAAGGGAATCGTTCTCAAACATTGCCACATTCTAAGATCAGATGACAGTATCGGTAATGTGTTTTCGGGCCCTCCCTTTGTAGTATTCTTGCTGGACAGAAATCTCAAAGATCAATTGGTAACTCTGATTTACCACCCCAAAATACCCCCGCACAAAGTCTGCTTGCGCGTCTACCAGACAGAAACTACAAGTGTAAATGCTGCGCTCAATGCAATGGCACTAACAAATGTAGATTCTTCAAACACCCCCAAACAGGGAAACAGAACCCAATTAGTCACAACGTGCTTCACTAAGGCTGTTATTTATCTTATAACTTGTCCTTGTGGTAAAATGGTGCATCGTAGCACCATTAGGTACAAAAACTCGACGTACCCTACTTTATTGAAGCGAACCACCCTATTTCGTCCCTCGAACACAACCTTGACAATTTATTGTTTAAACGAGAGGCTGTCTGGATCTTTAATTTAAAGACCCTCACTCCCTTCGGTCTCAATGTAGAGTTTGATCTGAAGCCATTCCTGTGATTGTGTTTTTGCTATCCATTGTACATAATGTGTTTGCAGGCCTATATGATGTATCTATGATCATATGTAAACCATTCTTGCTTTTTTATATGTTCTATTGATAGTTGTAAATCAACCAATGAAATCATGCCACAGCTGGCCATGATTACAGACACCTTTGTGTGTGTCCTTTGAAACTACACAAAAAAAAGTAAATTGTTGGTCCCATGTTTCATGAGCTGAAATAAATGATCCCAGAAATGTTCCATACGCACAGAAAGCTTATTTCTCTATAACTGTGTGCAAAAATATATTTACATCCCTGTTCGTGAGCATTTTATCCTTTGTCAAGATAATCCATCCATCTGACAGGTGTGGCATATCACAAAGCTGATTAAACAGCATGATCATTAAATAGGTGCACCTGGTGTCACACAACACAATGCCACAGGTGTCTCAAGTTTTGAGGGAGCATGCAATTGGCATGCTGACTGCAGGAATGTCCACCAGAGCTGTTGGCAGAGAATTGAATGTTCATTTCTCTACCATAAGCCTCCTCCAACATCGTTTTAGTGAATTTGGCAGTGCATCCAACCGGCCTCACAACCACAGACCATGTGTAACCACGCCAGCCCAGGACCTCCACATCCGCTTCTTCACCAGCGGGATCATCTGAGACCAGCTTCCCGGACAACTGATGAAACTGTGGGTTTGCACAACCAAATAATTTTTGCACAAACTGTCAGAAACCGTCTCAGGGAAGCTCATCTGCATGCTCGTCGTCCTCACCAGGGTCTTGACCTGAATGCAGTTCGGGGTCGTAATCGATTTCAGTGGGAAAATGATCATCTTCGACGGCCACTGGCACGCTGGAGAAGTGTGCTCTTCACGGATAAATCTCAGTTTCAACTTTACCGGGCAGATGGCAGATGGCATTGTGTGGGCGGGCGATTTGCTGAGGTCAACGTTGTGAACAGAGTGCCCCATGGTGGCGGTGGTGTTATGGTATGAGCAGGCAATTTCAATGCACAGAGATACCGTGACGAGATCCTGAGGCCCATTGTCGTGCCATTCATCCGCCGCCATCACCTCATGTTTCAGCTTGATAATGCACGGCCCCATGGGATGCTCTGGATCGACATGTATGACAGCATGTTCCAGTTCCCGACAATATCCAGCAACTTCGCACAGCCATTGAAGAGGTGTGGGACAACATTCCACAGGCCACAATCAACAGCCTGATCAACTCTATGCAAAGGAATGTGTCACACCCAGTGGTGATTTTAGCATGTAAATCTTGGTGGGGCAAACAAAACAAAAAATGTGGGATGCATGCCAGCAAAGCCACTACACAACACAACACAATACTAAACAATACATTAATTGCACTATAACGGTGACAAATTGTGCCCACAAACTGTTAGAGCCTACATAAAGCTGTCCCAACAGCAGAGTCCCAACAGCAAAGTCCCAACACCTTACCACTGCTACACCTGGCTATCAGCGGAGCCTTGTCTGGCAGCGAAACAGTTCATTCAGCCTCATTTACTGCCTTTAAAAAAACATAGGTGATATGGCTGACTTGCTTAAACAAATATGGTTTCTACTGACAATTGAGATGAACAAACGATGGCATAAGGGGATGACAAGCGGATAAGGGGCAATCCGTAATTTCGATTAAGACATTAATGAGCTAGCTAGGACGGACGTAGTCAATATAACTAATTTGTTCACTTTTGAAATGTACAGCGACAGAATTCAGAACATGGGCCATTCTTACAGTGCTCTCCCTGTACACCAAGTCAGAACAGTAGGATAAATAAAGGGGCTATATAAGCAGACAATGAAAGCTCTTACAATATTCGATGATTACATTTCTCAAAAACAGGTTATAGGCTACATGTGCACCACCAAGTCAGAACAGTAGGTGAATTTAAGAGGTGAAAATAGACCAAATTATTAGGATGAGGCACATGGGCCACTAACAGCTTACTGCACAACATAAACATAGTATTTCTTTCTAAGCTACAGTATACATATCTCCCTGGCATATTACATAATTTATGCAGCAGCATACAAGACATTTTTGGACTCACCTTGTTATGCTGTGCTCACTTGAACAGGAAGGTGGTGCAGCGGTCCTTCGTGGGAAAATGTTGTCATCAAAACTTTGTCATCAAACTCTGCCATTCTCTGGATTCATGGTGCTTTCAAGACAACTGTGAACTCGAAAGAAAAAAAAAGGTTGAATCATAATGACGTCAGTGATCTTCACGTTGTAGCTCTAGAAAGAGGTCCGAATTCCCGATTTACAATTCCGAGTTGGATGAAAGTTTTTTTCCCAGTCGTAGCTCATTTTCCCTGATTTCCCAGTTGTCTTGAACACACTAAAGTCAGATTTTGCCGTTGTTTTAACCGTGGCACAAATCATGCTTCATTGACAGCATGGCAAATATTGAATGTTTACAATTTTAAACTAGGAAAAGAGACCCTTAATCTTGTCCAATGGCCGATGAGCACCGATACGTTTTATCTATAATTTCTCTTAATTATTTCTCTTCATATGACAAGGATTAAAAAGGATTTACCAGTAGATTGTCGATTTGATTCATGATGATGACTGCTAGCTAAGATTTTGTCCAATCAGTCCAATCAAAGCTACTGTAGATATAATGTGATTTTACATCATTTTATCTGTGGCCAATGACCTTAAGCCTTCTTGAATGGGCACTTCTAATGTAACTCTATGGCAGCACCCAAGGGGCTTGAATTTTCGAGCTCTACCCTTAGACTTGGCGGTGACGTTGTGTACCCATGAGTGACAGAACACTGAGCCAATCACAGTGCAACGCACTGTATTTTCCGCTAGCTTGCCCCACCACCACAGAAAGCACTGAGCTGGGCTGAAACACATGCATGTTGGAGCTGCCTTACTCAAGAAAACAAAAAAGAGACCATGTTTGTACGCGGCTTTATTAACTCAATGATTTATATATTTTTTTACATTGTTTGCAAACTGATATGTGACACGTATTTTTTTTTTTTTTGCAAAAATGTGGGGCTCAAAACAGGGTCGCCACTGGTCACACCAGATACTGACTGGTTTTCTGATCCACGCCCCTATCTTTTTTTAAAGGTATCTGTGACAAACAGTCATTTGAAATCCATAGATTAGGGCCTAATGAATTTCTTTCAATTGACTGGTTTCCTTATATAACTGTAACTCAGTAGAATCTTTGAAATTGTTGCATGTTGCGTTTCTATTTTTGTTCAGTATACAATCAAGCTGTTAAAAAACGTATATAACCCAACTATTTTTTTGCATTGCTAATGTTGATGGTAATCTAATCTCTCTCTCCTCAGTGGATTAATAATCTGGAGACAGACAGCAGGTACGGCTCATGGCCCTACAACATCCAGGAGCTAAATGTATTATTACCTTCGCCCAATTGACATTTCAAATTGCCCACCCTGACATACCAAGCTATAACGGGCCCTGCGTTTCAACCAATAGCCAATGTACGCTATAATACCCCAAGCAGGGCTATCTGAACTTTTCGAGAGGGTCAGGCTCCTTTTAGCCTTGCGGTGGCCACTCTGGTTTGGCTGTCCTCGGCATAACCAAGTGTTCACATATCGTTCTGGGTTCCACTGCGCAAGAGTAGAGAGTGGGTCCATGGAGTTTTATAAACATCAAGGCAGACACACGTTGAATTAATTTTTTTCAACATTCTGATCCGCCGTGCACACACGTAGCCTGTAGTTCTTCATCATTCTTGCCAGAGGCAGAGAGAAGACACGGAAGAAACCACAATTTCCCTTCCTCCAGTCTGCAATACATCTTTTTTTTTTCATGGAATTTTAGATGTAATTAAATATAATTTTGAATTGATCAGAATATATTTTCCAGAAATAGTTTTACCAGCGTCTTGTATCCTCAGATTGGAAAAAAGTGAGTGAGCCCCTCTCCGCGCTCAGGTACCACTACACTATGTTTCCTTACCTTAAGTGTCCACAGCAGCAGAGGAAATTAACTAAATACATCATTTGAAGAACATACCCTGTTGGGGTAGATGTTCACATTGAAATTAGACTAACTAATTATGGTATTGGGTATGGGATGAAGTTTCGAAATGTAACATACTATAAAACTTTATTTTTGGCATACTCAAAATGCTTACTATTTAAAACGCAAGTACGGTATTCGGACACGACCAGTATTTCAAGATGATGGCCGACGGGGTACTACAAGCTGGTGGAGCAACTAAATGATCTTTATAACTTATTATGTGTGCGATATTAAAATAATCGGTTCAAGGACATAACGTTGCATCTTGTGTAATAGAAGCAATTGTTGGTACCATGATTATATATTTTTATTTAAAGAATAATAATTCCACGAATATTGACCATTTCCCCATTCACTATAATGTGGATCCTGAGAGGATTCCTGTGAGTAGGCAGAGACTAATAGAGAGTGTCGGAAAGAATATGTGCTTCAGTAAGGTAGGTTTATTGGCATTCATACAGTAGCTATGGTTGTCAATTGTACTGCAGAAAGGGATCGAAAGTCCCAGAAAATAGTGGCAGCGGCAGATAAACACTTGGGATTGCAAGGTTTTACTGCAGAACAGTTGCAGGGGGTGTTGAGTGGTAGTGTTCTGTCCTCCCAGGCCGTTGGTAGGGTAATACAACAACAACAAAAATAGTTGGCAGGGTAATGTAATTTTTACTTTCCCCAAATGGTATAGGACCATATCACAAATCATTTAATGAAGGTAGGCCGTGAATGGTCTTAAACTCCAGTGCAGTAGGTGGCGGTGTAAGCATCTTAAATTGAATGCGATCCGCCAACACAATCCCGAAGAAGAAGCATTTTGACGTTTCAACATGCATGTGATTTGTATATCCGATCTAGTCGTCTATATTCGTTTTCAGTCGGTAGTTTAGCTTTCTGTGTTTGTCTTGTTCTTTCTAAACCTCATCACGCTGCGTCTGGTGTGGAGAGAGGACTACCTAACCAGCCAGTGAGATAGATGTGCAGTAGCAACAACAAGGATCGTGTCAGATGATGGGCTTTTTATTTTGTTTCACTACGAATCAAATCTAACCAAAAGCTTAAATTGTTACAAGAAAAAGTAGACAGCTGTTGTGTATAGAATAGCACAGAAGACTTCGTTTGCAGCTTGTGGTTTTACCCACACCCCCTCTGATCGGATACAAAACGAACATCAGGGAAAATGGCGGACTTTGAGAAGGACGAAGGACTGCCCCAAACAATGCAGGAGAACCAAGATGACGAGGAGCCTCAATATACTGATGACGCTAAGCCAAGCAAGACGCAAGACGACGCAAGTTTGGAGGAAAAGGTAATTGAAGAGGTCAGAAGGTACAACAATTTGTACAACACCTCATTGAAAGACTATAAAGACTTCACCATGACCAACAACAGCTGGAAGGAGATAGCCAAAACTCTGAGAGTAGAAGAACAGATTTGCAGGACGAAATGGAAGAACTTGAGAGACCGATATGTTCGACTGAGGAGGAAAATGAAGGGGAAGAGTGGGGATGCAGCATCAGAAATACAACCACAAATACTCACCACACTGTCCTGGTTGTCTGGCTTCATTAAACACAAGGAGGAGAAGGTAAAGACTACTACTGTCAATGAACCTTCTCTATTCTAGATCAGTAGTCTATGGGGATCTCTGGGCCTAATGACAAAGAAATCATCATTATCATGTTGATACTGTTAGGTATTTCACATGATTAGACCTAACTACTACTATACAAATGTAAGTTATTTGTTTAGGTATTTATTGTATGCTATCTATTCTAATTTGGACTTTGTATCGAAAAGTAGACTATATTATATATTACAAAACTAATGTTTTAGAGAACAGAGACGGTAGGCCCATTAGTAATTATGCTATTTTAAATTTCCAGGCAGAGGAGATGGACACCTCAGAAGACCTGCAAGATGACAACCCGATCAAGCAGGAATGCTTCCACAGTTCTAATAATGAGCTGCAAGATGGACATTTTGTAGTTAGGAGTAAAATACAAGCTAGAGCTCCCGGAAAAAGGACACCATCACATAGCAAAACAACGCAGGAGAAGGAAGAGGAGCCCCTAGATACTGATGACTCTGATGATTGGATCGAGGGTTTCAGTCCTGGAGGAGAGAAGCCTCACTACTGCTCCGACTGCAGTAAGCGCTTTAGAAAAGTGAGGGATCTTATAAGACACCAGCGATCACATACTGGAGAGAAGCCTCACCACTGCCCTGTTTGTGACAAAAGTTTTGCTCAATTAGATAAGCTTAAATTACACAAAACGAGACACATGAAAGAGGAACATGTCACACGGATCGAACAGGCTGAACTGAATGTAGACCGTGTGCACACACTGCAGAGAACAGCCAGCAGAGGCAGGCAGAAGAGTAAAATTCGAGCTAGTGCACCAGCGGAAAAAATGGTCCAGTCACAGGCAGGCGAAGACTCGCCTTGCAAAAGTTCTGTTAGAAAGAATAAACACTTAGAAAAAGGACAACAACTCCAAACAACGCAGGAGAATGAAGAGGATCCTGAAAGTACTTCTGATAACTGGACCGAGAGTTTCAGAACTGTAGAGAAGCCCTACGTCTGCTCCGACTGTGGTAAGAGCTTCAAACAAGAGAATCGTCTTATAAGACATCAGCGAACACATACAGGAGAGAAGCCTTACGACTGCCCTGACTGTGACAAAAGTTTTGCCCGATTAGATAATCTTAAATTACACCAAAAAACACACATGAAGGAGGAACGTAATTTCCACTGCTCTGACTGTGTGAAAAGCTTTGTCCTATTGGAGCAGCTTGAAAAACATCAGCTAACACACACGAAAAGTTACAGCTGTTCAAAGTGTGAGGAAAGGTTTTCAGACCTGGTTGACTGGAAAGCACACTTTTTAGTACACAGAGAGATCCTCCACTGTCCTGACTGCGACAAGCAGTTCTTGTACAAGGGACTTTTTGAAAGACACAGAAGAACACATTTGAGAAAAATAGAAACATTTCTCTGCACAATATGTGGGAAGGAGTATCGCAACATCAAAATACACATGCGAGTACACACTGGAGAGACACCGTATCACTGCACTGAGTGCGGGAAGAGTTTTCCATACATAAAATCGTACCAAAGACACATACTAACACATACCTCTGGAGAAAGAGCAACCTATCCTTGTTTGGAATGCGGAAAGACATTTACTCGCAAAGATGGCATGGTGATGCATGTGAGGAGGGTTCATACTGGAGAGAGAAATCATCAGTGCAGATACTGTGGAAAACGATTCTTTCGAAAAGAGAAACTTAAGGTACACATGCTAGTTCACACTGGAGAGAAACCATACCAATGCTCTGTCTGTGGGCAACGCTTCTCCCAAGATGGCGACAGAAAACACCACGAGAAGAGGCACTACTCTGGTGTCTCAGATTTCCTCGATCTATAATGCAGAAGTGGTGTTTGGCATTGCAGGAAGTGAGAACCTACCTAATCACTGACATAATCTAATAATCTGTTAACTAAAATGTTAACAGATTATTAGGATTTACAAAACCCTATTGTTGTACCTTCTGACCTCTTCAATTATCTTTTCCTCCAAACTTGTGTCGTCTTGCGTAAGATTTACAAAACCCTATTGTAATGGGATTTTTAATGTTTGTGGTTTTCTTATAACTAATTTCTGTGTTCTATTCATGTGCTGATCTAGAAACCAATTTCTGTGTTCAACCAATTTCAAGTGGTTGACTGAACAAATCCTCTTATCAGTAACTGCAATTTGGCAGTACACCCAGACCTTGTTTTGAGAACAAACAAAAGATATCTCAGTTTCAAAGTCTGAGTTTAGAGAGAAGCCTCGTGAGGTGTTGGTCTGTCACATGTTATGAACCAGTATTGGTCGGTCACATGAATGAAACAAAACAGTAATGATGAATTAATTATGCTAAATCATGCAAATATAACTTGTCTGTGTACAGCCATATATAAGACAATTGCTGGGACTGCCCAAAAAGAGCTCCTGGTTAACATGTATGGTGCATTGAGTTAGTTGGAACCTCTCCAGTGCGCTGACAAATGAACAATGATTCATTTA
Source organism: Salmo salar (assembly GCF_965601325.2). Lineage (NCBI taxonomy): Eukaryota > Metazoa > Chordata > Actinopteri > Salmoniformes > Salmonidae > Salmo > Salmo salar. The sequence continues at coordinate 13,877,109 of NC_138307.1, forward strand.
GTCCCTGTGTAAGAATTTCCACAAATAATTAGTTGCACCTGAATTTGACCCTGAAAATAGTACTATTATATATTTTCCCAAAAAGCTTTTAAGCAATTAACAATGTGTGCAGTAATTTAGATTGGACTCTGTGCCTCGCTAGCAGTAATAGATATCTGCATGCAGGCAGCCTGCTTGCTGGAGTGCATCGGTCAACATTCCATACAGCAGTTGGGACAGAGCAGGTAGTCTACACAACAAAACAGCTGGAAAACAAAGACAGTTTCTCAAAATGTACACAAAAAACTAATAAAAGATTTGACTGCTGTGGTAGTTCCTGTTTTCCTGCAATCTTGTTTTACATTTGTAAGTAAAGCAGCTGCATGTTTGGGAGAAGAACATCAAGGAAAGATGTTCTAAACAGATATCAAAATGGATTATGGTCATTGAGTTAATAGGGCTAGGGGGCAGTATTTGCACGGCTGGATAAAAAAAATGTACCCGATTTAATCTGGTTACTAATCCTACCCAGTAACTAGAATATGCATATACTTATTATATATGGATAGAAAACACACTAAAGTTTCTAAAACTGTTTGAATGGTGTCTGTGAGTATAACAGAACTCATTTGGCAGGCAAAACCCTGAGACATTTTCTGACAGGAAGTGGATACCTGATGTGTTGTATTACCTTTAAACCTATCCCATTGAAAAACACAGGGGCTGAGGAATATTTTGGCACTTCCTATTGCTTCCACTAGATGTCACCAGCCTTTACAAAGTGTTTTGAGTCTTCTGGAGGGAGATCTGACCGAACAAGAGCCATGGAACGATGATGGCCCATTAGACACCTGGCGCGCGAGTTCATGTTGGGTACCCTCGTTCCAATACGTTATAAAAGAGTATGCATTCGTCCACCTTGAATATTATTCATGTTCTGGTTAAAAAAGGCCCTAATGATTTATGCTATACAACGTTTGACATGTTTGAACGAACGTAAATATATTTTTTCCCCTCGTTCATGACGAGAAGTCCGGCTGGCTTAGGTCATGTGCTAACAAGACGGAGATTTTTGGACATAAATGATGAGCTTTTTTGAACAAAACTACATTCGTTATGGACCTGTGATACCTGGAAGTGACATCTGATGAAGAGAATCAAAGGTAATGGATTATTTACATAGTATTTTCGATTTTAGATCTCCCCAACATAACGTCTAGTCTGATCGCAACGCGTATTTTTCTGGGCGCAGTGCTCAGATTATTGCAAAGTGTGATTTCCCAGTAAGGTTATTTTTAAATCTGGCAAGTTGATTGCGTTCAAGAGATGTAAATCTATAATTCTTTAAATGACAATATAATATTTTACCAATGTTTTCTAATTTTAATTATTTAATTTGTGGTGTTGACTTGACTGCCGGTTATTGGAGGGAAACGATTTCCTCAACATCAATGCCATAGTAAAATGCTGTTTTTGGATATAAATATGAACTTGATAGAACTAAAAATGCATGCATTGTCTAACATAATGTCCTAGGAGTGTCATCTGATGGAGATTGTAAAAGGTTAGTGTATCATTTTAGCTGGTTTTATGGTTTTGGTGACCCTGTCTTTGAATTGACAAAACATTACACACAACTCTTGTAAATGTACTGTCCTAACATACTCTAAATTTATGCTTTCGCCGTAAAACCTTTTTGAAATCGTAAAACGTGGTTAGATTAAGGAGATGTTTATCTTTCAAAGGGTGTAAAATAGTTGTATGTTTGAAAAATTTGAATTTTGACATTTATTTGGATTCAAATTTGCCGCTCTTGAAATGCACCTGCTGTTGATGGAGTGCACCACGGGGGGGACGCTAGCGTCCCACCTAGCCCATAGAGGTTTTTAAACTAGGTTGAATATCTTCTTAATAAAAACTACAACTCTGTGTCCCATAGATCCTGACTTGATTTCTGACTTGAATGATTAGAGAAACAGTGCGTTAGGCTCACATACACAAAACAAACAAATTGCAATTCAAGTAATTGAAGCGTCGGTTAATTAGTTGTTTAATAACAAACAAAACAATGTCGGTTAATCGCTCAGCACTAGTAGATTCTGACTTAAATATTTTACTGTGAGTTACTGTTCTGTTGTATCCGGCATGCCCACATTATGCCAATCGTTATTATATATTTTTTTTATGCTGACAGTAATTGTCATTGAAAAGCCAGAAAACTCTGGAAGTTGGTGTGTTGCGGGCCCCCTGGAAAGTTCTAAAATATGGCTCTGCCGTAGTGGTGGAAAAGGATGCAAAGTATGAGCAAGTTGCTCTTTTTTGAAAACATCTCTATAGGTGGTTACACGGTTTACGTGCGTGCATATTCGTGTGCGTGCATGTTCGTGGGTGGAGTCGTTTTTGGGGGCAGCAGACTCTTGCGTTACGCCCAGAGAGGAAGTCCGCCTTGTGTAGTGTATATCCATTAGGTGGCTTGAGGAGCCAGATTAGTTTACCAAGAAAACGGGACGAAGCACTATTTTTTTTTACTCTAGCTAGCGACGACATTTGAACTTCCGGATCCGGTGTTAGATTCTCGTTTTTATACAACGGGTGGTTCTAATCCTGAATGCTGATTGGTTAAAACCGCATTCCAGCCAATGTCTATTCCACAAAATGATTCTCTTCACTGCAGATCTGACCCATCACATGACTCTTCAAGAGGGCCACTATGCTCCACATCGCCTTCTGTGCTCAGAGGTCCTTGATGACGATCTACCCCATCACAACACTCATATTAATCATTAATCAACTAAAACAATGGGCATTTATGTTCTGTGTTCCAGTATTTCTATGCATGTAATGTCTGTGGGTGAAATATGAAACAATTACTGTATGCAGATGTGCAAAAAACTGACGGAGATTTGTTTTTGCCATTGCTTGATCTATTTTAAATGTAAGAATATGTTGCAGATTATGGTGGCTATGGAAACAAATAGAAATTTAATGAACAAGGTTTTCAATATCCAACTTAATTCTCTGCAATACTTTTTACAGTACACTCTTAGAAAAAAAAGGTGTCCTCTAGAACCTAAAGGGGTTATTCGGCTGTCCCCATAGGATAAACCTTTGAAGAACCCTTTTTGGTTCCAGGTAGAACCCTTTCCACAGAGGGTTCTACATGGAACACAAAAGGGTTGTATGTGGAACCAAAAAGGCTTCACCCTGGAACCAAAAAGGGTTCTCTAATGGAGACAGCCAAAGAACCCTTTTGGAACCCTTTTTTCTAAGAATGTTGATAATCAGCTGTAGTCAGGTGGTCATTACCAGGTTATGATGAGGTTTTAACAATGACCAGTAGGCTACATAATATAGCACATAATATAGTGGTCACAATTATGACCAGCTGGTAAGATTTATCACAATTATCGTAAAACAAAACAACAAAAAAAACGTAATTTTCAACCAGTTTCCGACCAGAATAAGACTTCATAAAAATACATCACACTGAGGTCTTTTCAACCAGGTTTACCCAGTTTTCTCTTCTGCACACTTTTTGGGTTGCCACTAGTTACCACATACACAAAGTCAAAAGTGTCTAGAGTAAAAAATCAGATAAAAAAAAAAAAAAACATTTAAGGTTAGACAAAGGGTTAGAAGTGTGGTTACGGTTAAGGTTAGGTTTAAAATCAGATTAAAAAAAATATAAATGTTTTAAATAGGCGGGGTTTAGACATTTTGACTTTGTGGCTGTGGTAACTAGTGATGACCCCACTTCTTGGCCCTTTGGACTTTCCATACTCGGCATTGAGAAGTAAAGTGAAACGTCTGTATGCATTTTACGACATTTCGCCGTGCATGTGATTTGCATATCGGATCATGTAAAATGCCAACTCTCAAGTGCCAATGATTGCAGAAAATAGTTAGCTAGAGTCGTTATCAATCGGTAGTTTAGGTTGCTCTGTTTGTCTAGTTCTTTCTAAACGTGACCACACTGCGTCTGATGTGGAGAGAGGAATAGCATACCGTAGACAGTAGGATAGATATGCAGTAGCAACAACAAGCCTTGGATCGTGAGAGCTGATGATGGGATTTTTATTTTCTTTGAATCAAATCTAATCAAAAGCTTCAATTGCCACCTGCAGAAGCAGACAAATTTTGTTTATAGAATAGCACACCAGACTTCGTTGGTTTGCAGCCTCTGTTTTTACCCGCAGCCGTTCTGTTCAGATATATAACACATCCGATAAAATGGCGGAACTTGAGAAGGAAGAACTGAACCAAACAATGCATGACAACCAAGATGAAGATGAGCCCCTATATACTGATGACGCTAAGCCAAGCAAGACGCAAGACGACCCAAGTTTCGAGGAAAAGCTAATTGAAGAGGTCAGAAGGTACAACAATTTGTACAACACCTCATTGAAAGACTATAAAGACTTCACAATAACCAGCAACAGCTGGAAGGAGATAGCCCGAACTCTGAGAGTAGAAGAACAGATTTGCAGGACGAAATGGAAGAAATTGAGAGATCGATATGTCAGACTGAGGAGGAAAATTAAGGGGAAGAGTGGGGATGCAGCATCAGGAATACAAACACAAATACTCACCACACTGTCCTGGTTGTCTGGCTTCATAAAACACAAGGAGACGAAGTCAGACTATCCACAGGTAAAGATACTACTTCTACTGTCAATGAACCTTCTCTAACCTAGATCACTACCCAGTGGGCAAAACCTGGTTGAAAAGACGTCACTGTTTGAATGTGCTTTTTTGTTACGCCTTTTTACTGACCAGGGTATGACATATTTTACTGACCACCATAGGACCAGTTGGTCATAATTCTGGCCACTATATTATGTACTGGTCATAGTTAAGACCATCATAACTTGGTAATGACCACTTGACTACAGTTTATTACATACTGTAAAAAGTATTTCAAGGGATAAAGTTGGATAGTGAAAGTTGGATTGTTCATTATATTTCTATTTGTTTCCATAGGCACCAATTAAAGTTTAATTCTGCAACATATTCTTACATTTAAAATAGATCAAGAAATGGCTGGGGTTGCTGGTCCAATCAGAGGACCGAGTGTGTTTCAATAGCCAATCTGTTGCACATTTTGTTGCTAGGGTAATCCACGGAGACTCTGCCACAAAATTTGTGACAAAATGTTACAAAACCTGGCCAGATAATTTCAAGTCAAAGTCCCAGGTCTTGAGGCTCCAAGTCAAGTCTAGAGTGATTTTATGTCAAGTCGAGTCTCAAGTCATCAAATTTGTGACTCAAGTCAGACTCGAGTCCAAGTCATGTCACTAGAGTCCACAACTCTGGCTAGTACAAACCTAGCTCTTACCAAGCTGGTTAGTAGGAATCATTACACATTGAAGGTCAGAGTATCAAATAGAAAAAAAACATTTGACACACAACTTAATGTCAATGACTGGATTTAAGGAGGGGCGGTTCTGTTCTCTCCTTTTGCTGGGCTGTGGCTGAAAAGGTCACTGCTAACCGAGTGGGTGGCCAAGCACTGTTGGAGAGGTCATGCATCAGGTCATTGACATGTTTCAGGAATTGTAAAGACCGAGACGAATCATGATTAACTATTACCTTCGGTATTCACTAAGTTAGACTTAGCCTAGCATGTACATTGATTATGTTGCCCCTCAGCAATCTGGCAGTCAGGCAGACCGAGAGTGGGAGCAAAACATATCTACATTTCTTAGTCGGCAGGCTGGATAAATTCTCTTCTCCTTCCCTTTGTTCTTTCCTCCATTCTTCTATCCAAGCTAGCAGGCTCCTGCAAAAACAGAGAATCAAGAATTGATAAGGGCAAAAACAGAGAATCAACAATTGATAAGGGCAATAAGAATGAGTGTTGAGGGGGAGCAGGGAAAGGCACAATGTATCGTATTGTCAAATACAAAATACACAAAAATACAAGGATCCCTGATGAATCAAGAAGAACTTAACATCTAGATTGAGGGGTACACATTTAGAATTAGGCAAGCTCACAATGTCACACACAATCAATGTTTCTTATGTGTGTATTCATCAACCATCACACACACACACACAGCTAGCATGATGCAATGTTCACATGATGACAATATTTTCTATAAATTATTGATCTCTCTCCCCCCATCTCTCTCACACAGAAAACACACACGCGTACACACAGCTAGCCTGATAACTTTGACATGACAATGTTTTCTAAAGTTATTGTGATCATCTCTCTCTCACACACAGAGAACATACACATTTACTGTCATTAACTAAACAGGTGTCAAAATATTTCCTTGATGTTCTTCTCCCCAACAAACCGCCACTTTACTTACAAAAGTAAAACAAGAATGCAGGAGAGCACGGGCTACCATTTAGCAGTCAAGAAACTGTTGTCTTCTAGCTCTGTTGTTGTGTAGCCTACCGGGCGCTCTGTCCCAACAGCCATATGGAATGTTGACACTTGAACAATGCAGACTACCTGCGTGCAGTGATTCCAATCCAAGTTTTAGCTGGAACTGATATGCCTAGCTCCTTGTCTACTAAAATAAAAGTACTGCATGTGTTGTTATTTGCTTAAAAGCTTTAAGGGAAAATATAAGTCATATTTTCAGGGTAAAATTCAGGTGCAATAATTTATTTATTGATGGAAATAAATGCGCTAAAAATAGGGTTTTGTAAATCCTGGTGGATTGTAGTAGGATATTGAAATAAAAGACCTAGGCCTATGTGTTATTTGTTAAATTCTGAAAACAAATGTAGTTAGTGATTAATAGAACATCAAAATTGCCTTCAGAAGACAATGTGCAGCACAATAAACAGTGCAATTAGCTAACACAGATAAAAGATTACCGTTAGAAACCAACACACAGCAAGCTACCAGGTATCATTAATTAAACAACCATTATTTCACTGTACTGCAGTTCTAACTGCATTTTAATGTCAGTGCATTCCTGTGAGGGTGTCCTGTATTATTGTGGATGTTTATCTTGCATGCTGGTAGCCTAGAACAAATATTATGGAAGTGAATGTGCACTTTTCAATTGGGTGGACTGCAACTATGAAAAAAACTGCCATAGCCTGTCGCAAAAGCATTTATAGCATCAGATTCTCTAAATTAGGGACTAATTCTCTAAATTAGTCTCTGGAGTCCTATATCTGTCACAATTCTTTGCTTTTGATAGCCTAGCAAATTAGATGACTTTGAGGTGAAATATATTACATTTTTCTGTTTATTTAAAATTGGTATTTCTTCACCCGCCGAATAGAAACCTCAAATTGCCCTACTCCTGAAAAAATTCATCGGGCCGGATAAGCTGAAGTGGGCTCGCCCCGAGTACCATTAGACGGAGCACTGAGTAATATGATTCTGCTGGACCCGGGAAGAGTCTGAGTCCATGCAGAGTCCCCCGAGTCTCAAAGGAAATATGCCTGAGCCCAGCGTGTTGACTGGGTACAGTATGCCATGAGACTCTAATCCGCTTTGGTGCACTCTGCCAGCTGTTGTTTGCCAACTGTGCTAAACTGAATCATGTAAACCCTGCTGAAAAAGAACATTACTCCAATTTTTATAATTGTAATTGTTCTAGTGTCTTATATCCAATGGGTGCATGGCCCACAAACACTATGCACTTGTTTATATATACTGAACAAAAATATAAACGCAACATGCACCAATTTCAAATATTTTACTGAGTTAGTCAGTCAATTGAAATAAATTCATTGGGCCCTAATCTATGGATTTGGCATGACTGGGAATACAGATATGCATCTGTTAGTCACAGATACCAGGGGAAAAAACGTAGGGGCGTGGATCAGAAGACCAGTCAGTATCTGGTGTGACCACCATTTGCCTCACACAGATCTCACCATTTGCCCCACAGATCTCCCACAAGGGTCAAAAACAGGGACCCGAACCAGCGATCCATCAGTCACCGGCCCAAGCTCCCAACCGCCAGGCCACCAGCCCTCCAAGACCCCCCCCCCCCCCCCCCACAGTTCCCCAAGAGCTGCCCCTCAACCATCCAAGACACACACACAATGACACTGACCCTCAGTGTCATTCAAACTTCCTTTTTGTTATGTCTTATTTTGACTTATTTTTTTATACTTTTATCTTTGACTGTCATTCTATCCCCACCCAGCAACTCCAATCCCACTCGTCTCCAATTCTACAACCCAACCCTCAGCTTCCCTCAGCCCATCCCACCTATCTCTATGCACCATATATCTTTCAACTATGCTGTGATGTTTAACATACAATTTCAATCTATCGAATAGAATCCACAGATTGCGAGTTGGAGATAAATACTTTTATTAAGAGTATTAGTAATTGACTGACCCGGTCTCTCCAAATCTCCCAACAGTACTATGTCTAGGGTCAATTTTAGATCAATGCTTTTCATTTTCAGCCATTCCTGAACCTGAGACCAGAAACAGGCTACCTGAGGGCAATACCAAAATAAATGGTCTATTGATTCTGTATCCTCACAACAAAATCTGCAGAGCTTCGATGATTGTATGCCTAAATATTCAACATTTTGTTGGTGGCAAGAGTTCTATATACAAATTTTAGCTGAAAAGCACCAGTCTTGAGTCCTGCATCGTTTTATATATCAACTCATGGAATCGGTTCATCAAAAATCTCTTCCCAACTATTTTGTAGTCTGTATGGCACATCCGTCAACATCCTGGTCCTCAAATGAAACTGGTATACTTTCCTATTGATGCTATTTTTATTCCTCTGCCAGTTTTGATCCTTTAAATTGGGCAGACAGACCAGTTCCCTACCTCTTCCTGCAGCCACCTGCCTCCTCCATTTTTGGGTTAATGCTGTAATCAGTTGGTTGTACTCTTGGATTGAGCAGACCTTCCCGTAAAATTCTGATACCTCCATGAATGACCTAACTCTACCATTCCAATTTACAATATCATTTAAGAACAAAATACCCTTTTCAAACATCTTTTCCCATAAACACAGGTATTTTAATAACCAGCACATTTGAGTTCAGCCATAATATTTGTTGTAATATTTGTTCTATCTTTTCAGGGGGGTGAAATTGTAGCCAGCTCTGCAATGCTTGTTTGAAAAAGAGAGATACTTTGAAAAAAGTATCATTTTCAATTAATCGAAAATGAGACATGGCAATCTGCAAAAAGGCAATGTTTAAACAATGTATAAGCTTTTCTTAGTAATCTTCTTGAGAACCATTTAGGGTTCAAGTAAAACCTTTGAGTAAGTGAAGCTTTTAGAGAGCGGTTTACTGCTTTTACAGTAGAAGTTGGAAGTTTACATACACCTTAGCCAGATACATTTAAACTACATTTTTCACAATTCCTGACATTTAATCCCAGTAAAAAGTCCCTGTCTTAGGTCAGTTAGGATCACCAGTTTATTTTAAGAATGTGAAATGTCAGAATAATAGTAGAGAGAATGATTTATTACAGGTTTTATTTCTTTCATCACATTCCCAGTGGGTCAGAAGTTTACATACACTCAATTAATATTTGGTAGCATTGCCTTTAAGTTGTTTAACTTGAGTCAAACGTTTCGGGTAGCCTTCCACAAGCTTCCCACTGTAAGTTGGGTGAATTTTGGCCCATTCCTCTTGACAGAGCTGGTGTAACTGGATCAGGTTTGTAGGCCTCCTTGCTCACACACGCTTTTTCAGTTCTGCCCACAAATTTTCTATAGGATTGAGGTCAGGGCTTTGTGATGGCCACTCCAATACCAGAACTGCAAAAATCTCTGAAGCTGGAGACTCATATCTCCCTCACTAGCTTTAAGCACCAGCTGTCAGAGCAGCTCACAGATCACTGCACCTGTACATAGCCCATCTGTAAACAGCCCATCTATCTACCTACCTCATCCCCATACTGTATTTATCTATCTTGGTCCTTTGTACACCCAGTATCTCTACTTGCACATTAATCTTCTGCACATCTACCATTCCAGTGCTTAATTGCTATATTGTAATTATTTCACCACCATGGCCTATTTATTGCCTTAACTTACCTCATTTGCACTCACAGTATATGAACTTTTTGTTTTCTTTTGTTCTACTGTATTATTGACTATGTTTTGTTTATTCCATGTGTAACTCTGTGTTGTTGTATGTGTTAAATTGCTATGCTTATCTTGGCCAGGTCGCAGTTGCAAATGAGAACTTGTTCTCAACTAGCCTACCTGGTTAAATAAAGGTGAAATAAATAAATACAAATAAACCTTGACTTTGTTATCCTTAAGCCATTTTGCCACAACTTTGGAAGTATGCTTGGGGTCATAGTCCATTTGGAAGACCCATTTGCGACCAAGCTTTAACTTCCTGACTGATATCTTGAGATGTTGCTTCAAGATATCCACATCATTTTCTTACCTCATGATGCCATCTATTTTGTGAAGTGCCCCAGTCCCTCCTGCAGCAAAGCACCCCACAACATGATGCTGCCACCCCCATGCTTCACAGTTGGGATGGTGTTCTTCAGCTTGCAAGCCTCCCCCTTTTTCCTCCAAACATAACGATGGTCATTAAGGCCAAACAGTTATATTTTTGTTTCATCAGACCAGAGGACATTTCTCCAAAAAGTACCGTCTTTGTCCCCATGTGCAGTTGCAAACTGTAGTCTGGCTTTTTTGTGGCGGTTTTGGAGCAGTGGCTTCTTCCTTGCTGAGCGGCCTTTCAGGTTATGTCAATATAGGACTTGTTTTACTGTGGATATAGATACTTTCATACCTGTTTCCTCCAGCATCTTCACAAGGTTCTTTGCTGTTGATCTGGGATTGATTTGCACTTTTCACACCAAAGTACGTTCATCTATAGGAGACAGAACACGTCTCCTTCCTGAGCGGTATGACGGCTGTGTGGTCCCATGGTGATTTATACTTGCGTACTGTTGTTTGTACAGATGAACGTGGTACCTTCAGGCGTTTGGAAATTGCTCCTAAGGATGAACCAGGATTGAGGAGGTCAACAATTTTTTTCTGAGGTCTTGGCTGATTTCTTTTTATTTTCCCATGATGTCAAGCAAAGAGGCACTGAGTTTGAAGGTAGGCCTTGAAATACATCCACAGGTACACCTCCAATTGATGTCAATTAGCCTATCAGAAGCTTCTAAAGCCATGACATCATGTCACAGTCAACTTAGTGTATGTAAACTTCTGACCCACTGGAATTGTGATACAGTGAATTATAAGTGAAATTATGTCTGTAAACAATTGTTGGAAAAATTACTTGTGTCATGCACAAAGTAGATGTTCTAACCGACTTGCCAAAACTATAGTTTGTTAAAAATAAATTTGTGGAGTGGTTGAAAAATGAGTTTTAATGACTCCAATCTAAGTGTATGTAATCTTCCACCCAACTGTATGTGTAATATTCTCAACCCACCCAATTCATATCCATTATATAGATAGGCATGCTTTATTTTGTCTGGTTTAGCGTCCCAGATAAAACAAAATATTATTTGCTCATATGATTTGAAAAACGAATCATCGGGAGTTGGCAGCGCCGTGAGTAAACTGAGATATGACGAAGGAGTTAATCAGGGCAATTTTTCCATAAATAGACATTTACATCTCCATGGTTGCAGGATCTTGTTTATTTTTACAAGTTTTCTATTGAAATTCATTGTGGATTGCTCATTTCTATATTTTGTGATACGAGTACCAAGTATGTCTACTTCACCGTCAGCCCATTTTATTGGTAAACTGCAGGGTAATGTAAAAGTTGTAGTTTTTTTTAAGATCCAATATGTAATATTGCACACTTAATTAGGTTTTAGTCCAAAGAGTCCTGAAAAGTTATCTAGATCTTCAATGAGACATTGCAGGGATCTAGCTTGCGGACTTAATATAAAAGTTGAGTCGTCGGCATACATGGACACCTTTTTGTTTTTAAGCCTTGGATTTCTAATCCTCTAATGTTATTATTGGATCTGATTTTAATAGCTAGCATTTCGATGGCCACAACGAATAGATATGGTGACAGTGGACACCCTTGTTTAACTCCTCTTGACAATTCAAAACTCTGAGAAGTAGCCGCTATTTACTGTTTTACACCTGGGGTTGCTATACATTACTTTTATCCATTTTTATAAGAGAATCACCGAAATTGAAAAAATCCAAGCATTTATAAATAAAATAAATTTCAAAATCCCCTATAAATACCAGGCCTGTCTTCTTAGATGTTTCATTATGTTCTATTATTTCCAGTAGTTGTCGTATATTATCTCCATCTCCTGTATCGTCCATGTAAAAAAAAACAACCCTGTCTGATCAGGATGAACAATACCTGGTAAAACCTTTTTAATTCTGAGTGCTATGCACTCAGATATACTGGATATTTATATTTGCCTGGGTCTTGTTTTAATAATAGTGAAATTAGACCTTCCTGCTGAGTACCTGACAGATTATCATTTCTTTAGGAGTAGTTAAAACAAGCTAACAATGGAGCTTTTACTATATCAAAAAAGGCTTGATATACCTCTACTGGTATGCCATCAAGTCCTGGGGTTTTTCCAGACAAAGGATTTAATAGCCTCTTTAATAGCCTTCTTTAGACTAGTTGAGTATCTGGAGCATCAGCATTTGTGGGTTCGATTACAGGCTCAAAATGGCTAGAAACAAAGACCTTTATTCTGAAACTCGTCAGTCTATTCTTGTTCTGAGAAATGAAGGCTATTTCCATGCGAGAAATTCCCAAGGAACTGAAGATCTCGTACAATGCTGTGTACTACTCCCTTCGCGGAACAGCACAAACTGGCTCTAACCAGAATAGAAAGGGAAGTGGGAGGCCACGGTGCACAACTGAGCAAAAGGACAAGTACATTAGTGTCTAGTTTGAGAAACAGACGCCTCACAAGTTCTCAACTGCCAGCTTCATTAAGTAGTACCCGCAATACACCAGTCTCAACGTCAACAGTGAAGAGGTGACTCCAGGATGCTGGCCTTCTAGGCAGAGTTCCTCTCTCCAGTGTTTGTGAGGTAGCTGGATCTTTCCACGATGGAGAAGGTTGTTCCTCCATAGCATAAAGCTGTTGATACTTGTAGATTTCCTTCAGGATCTCCTTAGTATCCAGGTTGGCTCTGAACTGCAACCAGTTGTTTACAAATGTTTTTAACGATGTGTCTTTCCCACGACGACCGTGCTTTCGCTGTTTTGTTTGTAATTAACAGGCTGCTCTGTGAACTCTCGTGTCAACAAAGGCTTTGGTTTTCTATAGCATGGAAAGTTGGCTAGCTAGCTGATAAGCAGCTCATTCTACTCAGCACCTACTGGACCGCTGCATCAGAGAGTCAGACGATGACAACTCTTCTTTCTAACGCGCTGTTCTTTCTAAACAAGTCTGCTCTGGGCTTGAAAGATACTGACCACGAATAGGAGATTTGATGTGTAATGTAATAAGCAGTAAGTATTCAATGGTGTCTGTGCACTTAGCTAGCTACCATCCCATAGCATTCATTGCATTTGAAGTGTGACTGGCTCATCCGTGGATGTACGGAGACAATTTCCTATTTGTCTTCCATTTTTGTTGTCACTCCTGTTGGTCCCCCAAGTGGGGGTTCATGCTGTCTGATTGGGTTAAAGTCAAGTTGTTGGCCACTGACAAGTATTGCGATTCTACGAGTAGAAACTATAGGTTTGTCGCTACCGGGTTGGCACGCAGCAAGTACTGCTTTTGTTCTTGCAAGAGAAGGTCTCCCTCAGTGATAAATATCTATCGGCAGTGAGATTCTCAGTGTGTTTCATGCTTTAGACAACTAGTCAGTCGATCAGATTTCAACCCAAATGGGAAGTATTTTTCATGACGTCGAAAATATGTCATAAAAAATACGTCCTGACCAGATTTCAACCAGAAAAATCTTTATCATGTCATATGCCCACTGGGTAGCCTATGCTATGGTGATCTCTAGACCTAATGAAAAACAATACATTATCATGTTGATACTGCTAGGTATTTCAAATGATTAAAACTAGCTACTTCTGTAAAGATGTATAGACCTAAGTTATTTGTTTAGCTATTTATTGAATGCTATCTATTCTAATTTGGACTTTAACCGTATCGAAAAGTAGACTATATTATCTATTACAAAATGTATGTTTTAGAGAACAGAGACGATAGGCCTACTAGTAATTATGCTATTTTAAATGTTTTTCCAGGCAGAGGAGATGGACACCTCAGAAGACCTGCAAGATGACAACCTGATCGAGCAGGAACACTTCCACAGTTCTAATAATGAACAGCAAGATGGACATTTGGCAGTTAGGAGGAATGTAATACTAGAACGAACTAAATTCAACCAAAGACAACAAGAAGCAGGAGAGACAGCTGATGATTTTATCACTGCACTTCATTGTTTGTCAGAACATTGTGGTTATGGAGCTCTGCTCAGTGAGATGATAAGAGACAGACTAGTCGCAGGCTTACTTGACAGAAGACTGTCCAAGCAATTACAAATGGACCCAGAACTCACACTGGATAAAGCTGTCACACGCATTCGTCAAACTGAACTTGTGGAAAAGCAACAGGACCTGCCGGAGAATACCTTCAAAGCTGCCAGCAGTGCAGCAAATGTAGACGGTGTGCTTTCACATAGCAAACAGCAATGCCTAGCCAATACCCAGTGCCAATCAGAGAAGAAGAATCAAAACTCAGAAAGACCACAACAACCCCAAACAACACAGGAGAATGCAGAAGATCCACTAGATACTGATGACACTGATGGCTTCAGTCCTGGAGGAGAAAAGCCTCACTACTGTGCCTACTGCAGTAGGCGCTTTCAAAAAGTGAGGGATCTTATAAGACACCAGCGAACGCATACGGGAGAGAAGCCTCACCACTGCCCTGATTGCGACAGAAGTTTTGCTCGATTAGATAAGCTTAAATTACACCAGCGAACACATACTGGAGAGAAGCCTCACCACTGCCCTGATTGCGACAGAAGTTTTGCTCGATTAGATAAGCTAAAGATCCACCAAGAAATACATACAGGAGTGAAGTCTCACCACTGCCCTGATTGCGACAGAAGTTTTGCTCGTTTAGATAAGCTTAAGTCACACCAAAAAATACATGCAAAAGACAAACATATTTTTCACTCCTCTGACTGTGTGAAAAGCTTTGTCCTATTGGAGAAGCTTGAAAAACACCAGCTGGAGAATACCTTCAAAGCTACCAGCAGTGCATCCAATGTAGACTGGGTGCTCACACAGCAGAGAACATTCAGCAAAGTCAGAGAGAGTAAAAGGCAGCAGAGTAAAATACGAGCTAGAGCTCCCAGAATGAGAACACCATCACATAGTAAAACAATGCAGGAGAAGGAAGAGGAGCCCCTAGATACTGATGACTCTGATGATTGGATTGAGGGTTTCAGCCCTGGAGGAGAGAAGCCACACTACTGCTCCGACTGCAGTAAGCGCTTTAGAAAAGTGAGGGATCTTATAAGACACCAGCGAACACATACAGGAGAGAAGCCTCACCACTGCCCTGTTTGTGACAGAACTTTCGCTAGATTAGATAAACTTAAATTACACCAAGAAATACATACAGGAGTGAAGCCTCACCACTGCCCTGATTGTGAGAAAAGTTTTGCTCGATTAGATAATCTTAAATTACACCAAAAAATACATATTAAAGAGGAACATAATGTCACACAGAACCATCAAACTGAAATGAATGTAGATCGTGTGCACACACAGCAGAGAACAGCCAGCAGAGGCAGGCAGAAGAGTAAAATGCGAGCTAGTGCACCAGGGGAAAAAATGGGCCAGTCACAGCCAGGCAAAGACTCCCCTTACAAAAGTTCAGTTAGAAAGAATCAACATTCTGAAAAACTGCAACAACCCCAAACAACGCAGGAGAATGAAGAGGATCCTGAAAGTACTTCTGATAACTGGACCGAGAGTTTCAGTACTGTAGAGAAGCCATACATCTGCTCCGACTGTGGTAAGAGCTTCAGACTAGAGAATCGTCTTTTAAGACATCAGCGAACACATACAGGAGAGAAGCCTTACGACTGCCCTGACTGTGACAAAAGTTTTGCGCGATTAGATCATGTTAAGTCACACCAAAAAACACACATGAAGGAGGAATGTAATTTCCACTGCTCTGACTGTGTGAAAAGCTTTGTCCGATTGGAACAACTTGAAAAACATCAGCTAACACACAATAAAAGTTACAGCTGTTCAAAGTGTGAGGAAAGGTTTTCAGACCTGGTTGACTGGAAAGCACACTTTTTAGTACACAGAGAGATCCTCCACTGTCCTGACTGCGACAAGCAGTTCTTGTACAAGGGACTTTTTGAAAGACACAGGAGAACACATTTGAGAAAAAGAGAGAAATTTCTCTGCACAATATGTGGGAAGGAGATTCACAACTTTAAAATACACATGCGAGTACACACTGGAGAGAAACCATATCACTGCACTGAGTGTGGGAAGAGTTTTGCATATACAAAATCGTACAAAACGCATATATTAACACATACCTCTGGAGAAAGAGCAACCTATCCTTGTTTGGAATGTGGAAAGACATTTACTCGCATAGATGGCATGGCGAGACACGTGAGGAGGGTTCATACTGGAGAGAGAAATCATCAGTGCGGAGACTGTGGAAAAAGATTCTTTCGAAAAGAGTCACTGAAGAGACACAGTCTAGTTCACACTGGAGAGAAACCACACCAATGCTCTGTCTGTGGGCAACGCTTCTCCCAAGATGGCGACAGAAAACGCCACGAGAAGAGACACTACTCTGGTGTCTCAGATTTCCTCGATCTATAATGCAGCAGTGGTGTTTGGCATTGCAGGAACCCACCCAATGTGATTTCTAACCAGTTGTTCTTTCGCCTCCAGGTGGCCTGGAATTGCCACCACAGACTGTAGAAAAGACACAGACTGTTGCTGATACACAACAAGTCTGAGTATTACTGTTTTTATATCAGTATTATTTTTTTTTTAAGTCTTATTTTAAATGTGTTTTAATTTTGTTTCAACAAAAGCATAGTATATTATCAATAGCATTCATTGTTCAATTATGGGCCTTCCCCATTGGTGGTTTGCAGTCAGCTATATTGTATTAAAGATGCACAATGCAGAAATCTCTCCACCATTTTCCTAGTTTCTAAAATTCTAATAGATCGCCTAATTTCAAATTATGTGACATAACAAGCAAGTATAGTGTACAATGGTAAAATCTATACCTGTTGTGAAATATATTTTCCAGAACAAAAAATATTGTATTTTCAACTCGTGTACAAAAGTGAAAGAGGAAACCTCCGAACGGGAAGCGTAGAAATTGTGCACCTAGAACATATCTACCGCTTCTTAGACTTGATTTCGATGAGAATTACAGATCTATAACACATTTATGTGAATTTGGTCGGGTCGCCCAAGAAGTTACATATTGCAGCTTTAATGTTGATATTTTCATTATCAGGTGGGCCACAAGCTACTTTGAAATAATCCCAATGAAAGGTTCCCAACTACAACCTTCATCGAGTGTATACATTTGTCTGAAATGTGCTCTAAGCTGCAGAGGTCAAACAAAATCTCCAGCTGGCTTCCACCTATGAGGTATCAGCGACCCGGAGTTAGGACAGGACAGGGCAGGCATCTACAGATCAGATGCACCACTGAACGCTACAGACAAAGCCCAATACCTTGCCTGGCTACTCATTTACATCGATCCAGCCAACTGACGTTTCTTCTCCACGATGAGTTTGGATTTGCCTTAGATTTCTAGAATACGAACACATTCTGACCGTTCTGATTGGTCTGAGAAATCGATGGGTTGGGCCAGCGCCAGCCTCCATGATGATGTTATCAACTTTGATACTTTGCATGGTTAAGATTTGTTAGACGATCCAATCGCTGATTAATTTGTTTTGTACAATGCTCATTTTGAAGTCACACAAACGACTTCTAGGATGGCAATGCCTTCAGAAAGTATTCATACCCCTTGACTTATGCCACAGTCTGTGTTACAGCCTGAATTCTAAATAGATTGTTTTCCTCACCCATCTACACACATTACCCCATAATGACAATGTGAAAACATGTTTTTTGAAATGTTAGCAAATTTATAGAAAATGAAATACAGAATTTACACCCCTTTTATATGACACTCCAAATTGAGTTCATGTGGATCCAATTTCCTTCGATCATCCTTGATGTCACTCCAACTTAATTGGAGTACCTGTGGCTTTAGAAAGAAACACACCTGTCTATATAAAGTCCCACAGTTGACCATGCATGTCAGAGCAGAAACTATACCATGAAGTCCAAGTAACTGTCCATAGATCTCAGAGAGAATTGTGATGAGGCATATATCTGGGAAAGGGTATCGTATAAAACAATTTCTAGAGGGTTGAAAGTTTCC
Organism: Salmo salar; assembly: GCF_965601325.2. Taxonomy (NCBI): domain Eukaryota; kingdom Metazoa; phylum Chordata; class Actinopteri; order Salmoniformes; family Salmonidae; genus Salmo; species Salmo salar. Next base: position 13,895,442 of record NC_138307.1, read on the forward strand.
AAGAGCACAGTGGTCTCCATCATTGGAAAATGGAAAAAATGCAGAACTACCCAGACTGCCTAGAGCTGGCCCTCCGACTAAAAACTGAGCAACCGGGTAAAAAGGACCTTGGTCAGGGAGGTGACCAAGAATCCAATGACCACTCTGAAAGAACTAGAGTTCCTTGACTGAGATTAAAAACCTGTCAGAAGGACGACGGTCTCTACAGCACTTCACCAACCTGGGATTTATGGGAGAGTGGCCAGACAGAAGCCACTCCTGAGAAAAAGGCACATGACAGCACGCCTGGAGTTTGCAGAAAAGTATGAACGACTGAAAGAATAAGGCAAAAGATTCTGTGGTATGATAAGATACTTTTTACTCTTTGGCCTGAATGCAAACCGCTATGTCTGGAGAAAGACAGGTGATGAGCTGTGCCTGGTTAACACCATCCCTACCGTGAAGCATGATAATGGCAGCATCCTGCTATGTGGATGCTTTTCAGCGGCATGGACTGGGAGACTGGTAAGGATGGCGGGAACAATGAATGGAGCCAGATACAGGCAAATCCTTGATGAGAACCTGCTTCAGTGTGCAAACGACCTTAGATTAGGGCGAAGATTTACGTTCCAACAGGACAATGACCCCAAGCATACAGCCAAAGCAACGCTGGAATGACTTCAGAACAAGAATGTGAAAGGCCTTGAGTGGCCCAGACTTGAATCCCATTGAAAATCTGTGGAAAAACTTTAAGATTGCTGTTCACTGCCACTCCCCATCTTACTTAAGAGGTTGAGAAAATCTGCAAGGAAGAATGGGAGAAAATCCAGATGTGCAAAGCTGATACAGATATACCATACACAACTCAAAGATGGAATCGCCGCCAAAGGTGCTTCCACAAAGTATTGCCTCAGGGGTGTGAATTATGTAAATTAGAGATTTAATTTTCAATACATTTTCTAAAAACATGTTATCACTTTTTTCATTATGGGGAGATAGGTGTGATTTTTCTTTTAAGTAAAAAAAAGTTATTCAGGCTGTAACACAATGTGGTCAAGTGGTATCAATACTTTATGAAGCCAATGTATGTAGCGATAGAGCAGCAGAATTTGTTTCGTCAGACAACCCAATACCGTCATTAGTTAGGCTTTTAAACATCACTAGATGGGGTAGATGTTCACATTAAGATGTTATGGTGCGTTTCTGCTTTTAATCATGTTCTTATTTGTATATTGTTGTTCCCCCTGTGTTATACAATCTGCATTGCAAACTAGAATTTAGAATAAAAGATAAGTAGGGCTTAGTTGTAATGTTGGGGAGGCTCTTTGGATGTGTTTACACAGGCAGCCCAATTCTGGGGTGCATTCAGTTATTTCAAAGGTTGCTGCGTGACGGTTTGAACTGACTGACACGTTTTCCCAAAACGGTACAAACCGTTCTTCAAACAGCCATTCAGTACAGTACTGTTTGTTTAATTAAACCACAGATTATCAGTTAGAGCGGCCACTTGAGTATCTTGTCAATCTAACAATGAAAATAATTGTCTTCAAAAGTAGAAGGTATTCGGGAGGAGGCAAGATCAGATGGGGGACCATTCTAGCCAATGAGAGGACAGATGGGGCGGCAGCGTAGCCGTGGTTAGTGTTGGACTAGTAACCGAAAGGTTGCAAGATCGAATCCCCGAGCTGACAAGGTACAAATCTGTCGTTCTGCCCCTGAACAAGGCAGTTAACCCCCTGTTCCTAGGCCGTCATTGAAGATAAGAATTTGTTCTTAACTGACTTGCCTAGTTAAATAAAGGTTACATAAATAAGCAGCCGATATAAAGTGTTTTTTCTAAAAGTTGCTGGGATGTCACGTGTCCTACTTATAGCAGTAAACTCGTAACAACCAAGGACCTAAGCATTTCAAAACTGTGTTAAGACACTCATTGACCTCCATACAAAAACTCACTTGTTGGAGAACACAGATTTTGGGCCCAGTTATCCCTCTCGCTTTGCCTCTTCCAGAATTGGGCTGCCTGTGTAAGCCCAGCCTTTTAGTAGTAAATCTGTAGTCATTATTACTCCAGCCATTAATGTATTCTTATCGATGGCACGGTATATAAGAGACCAGTCAAACAAACAGAGAAAGGAAACCAACACCTAAAAGAGGGATCGGGGTCACTAAACGACCAGTGTTGGGCTCCTTGATTTTTATTACAAAATATTGATTTCCCACAATTAACAGTACATATTTAGCCAAAACAAAGAACGGAAACAGCCAGCGGTTGGTAATGGATGACTAAGTGTTTACTCCAGAACAGACCACAGCGGAGAAACCAGGAGTTAACTACAGCAGGGGTGGCCAACCTGACCCAGGCTTTTGTTCCAGTCAGTCTGATTCAACAAGCCCATTAATCATCCTCTTCATTAGACTGACTAGATGAAATGGGTGTTGCTAGAACAAAACCCTGTACCCACAGACCTTCTGTGGATAAGATTACTGGAGTTCGGGGTGGCCATTCTAGTCATATGCCTGCTGCCTTTCAAGTCGCTGTTAAAATCAATTTGAGTGATCACGGAACTCCCAGTGCCATCTGTCGCGGTCATGTCCCCACCAGTCCTCATCCACACATCCCTTAACTCCACATCATGCTCACAAAGATGCAACGTTCTGAATGTTGCAGGTAAATTGTATTGTAGAGATACGAATCCCTATTTTACTACATGGCAGAACTAATGTCTGTTTTACATGAAATAAAATGTCACTCCAGTCCTCTTTGTGTTGTCATTAAGAGTTTGAAACGGATCGATTGGCCAAAACCATCTTTCCCTGAGTTTGACACAGGCCATGGACAACTGAAGTCTAAAGCACAGAAACGGAAGGCATAGAACAGGACAAACCTCTCATCTCATAACTTAAGCTGCTATTTATCAGTGTGATTTAACTCCTAGGCCCAAACCTATATCCACAGACAGTTGTTAAAGAAGGTGTCCTAATCAGTGCAAACACAAATGGATAAAAAATATTGGGGGGGGGGGGGACTGTTGGAAATGTCAGATTTTTCACAGACCCACACACACACAAACACACCCCCCTATCATCCACTAACAGTCACCCCATATCATCCCCACCCAGCACCCCTTCCCGTATCCTCGCCACTCTCACAACAGAGAAAATACAAATAAATGGAAAATTAATGATTGAATGGTTATTGGTTTGAAGTCCCTCTGTCAATGCTGTTCCAAAGGAGAACAGCATTGTCTATTAACATGGTTCCATCTTCTGTTGCTGCTACAGCCACATCTTCCATCCACTTGTCTCACAACTCTATATGTGTATCATCTGGGAGAGAGAGAGATGGAAGGAGAGGGATTAGTCAACTATGTATGTATGTATGTATGTATGTATGTATGTATGTATGTATGTATGTATGTATGTATGTATGTATGTATGTATACCTGGCTTGTCCTGCTGTGTGGTATGGTTCTCTGCTCCTCTCTCCTGGACTCTGTTCTGCAGGCGTTTGATCTCCTGGTCGTAGTCGCTCCACTCTGCTACGATACGAACAGCTGCCTGCAACTTGGGCTCCTTGGTCTGGGGGTTGTTACACTGGAGGAAGGGTTAAACGTTTTAGCTTCAGCGTCCAAATAAACACGGAGTGGAGTGTAAAAACACAGACATGACTAGAATCTGCACACACTTCGTACCAGATCTATAGTCTTGGCCTTTTTCTTAGAGTTGTCGTCACACCAAGTCTCACACCAGAGCCACTCCTGAGGCAGAGACTTGATAGGCACCTGGTGGATCATATTATTAGGCAGATCCTGGAGAGAGAGACAGAGAATAGGAAAATATTACAAATATAAATACAGAGTTGGAGCATATTTAACTTCACAAAGGTTGTTTGGGAATATCAAATGTTCGGAAAATCTGAATGTTATACACCCATATTCACACACACACCTGGTCGAGGTTGGACAGGCTGTTGGGGTCTTGACTCAGGCCTTGGTATTGTCCTCTCAGTCTGTCTCCTGCTGCTATCTTACGGAACTTCTTCAGATCTACCACATACAGAGCACTGGAGAGACAGAGGGTTACACACACGTCAGTATGTACACGCATACATACCTTTCTACCACACACACACAGTTACCTGATGTGATATTTGCGTCCAGCGAGGTGACTGGCCCAGTAGCCGGACTTCCAGAAGCGGAAGCCGTCCATCTCTCTCCGGCTCTCACAGAACGGTGTGTAGCCATACGGCGCTCCTTCAAGGTCAAAGTCACGGAGCTCCTTCAGGTCGGTACGCACTATCTGTAGGAGGAGAGAGGAAAGAGAGTTCTTCTCAGGTTCACGCAAATCAGAGACATGGACATTAAGTGTGTGTGTGTACGTGTACGTGTGTGTGTACCTGATCTGCGTCCACGAATAAGAACTTGTCGACGGACAGAGGGAACAGGACATCCAGGAAGAGGATCTTGTAACCCCAGATAATCCTCTGTTTCTCAGTCTGCTGGTGTAACCACCGCGGCCACTTATACTGGACTAGTTCATACTGGAAACCATACTGCTCTGCCATGTACGGGATAAACTCCTGTGGGAATAACATTTATTCTGGAGTAAAGTCAATGGAAACTCGATATTGGAAACCCTATTCATACCGCCACATTCAAAATCAACTCCTAGAGGAGAGAATAACAGATCATATTTACATTTTATACTTAATAACTACCTTAAATGCCGGGGACAGGTAGTTTTTGAGGAACCAAAACTTGACTGGTGTTTTGGTGTTCTTTAGAACAGACAACATCATGATCCTAAAAGAGAGAACAAATTGTGGGATTACAACAGACAAACATTTGGAAAAACCACACACACACACACACACACACACACAGGTGCGTACCTGAGGAAACGTTCGTAGAGGTGTCCAGAGGCCACAGAGAAGATGTTGATGACATCATCCTTCTCCTGTTTACTCTCCTCCATCTTCACACCTCCTGTAAACCCTCTGGAGAGAGAAAGAACAAAGAGAGAGAGAATAAACACCATCAAATCCAGCAGAGATCAAATAGGTATGAAACAGTAGACAGTGATGTAAAGGGTGGAGCTGGATGATTAGCGAGATACCTGGTGAGTGACTCCCAGAAGCCCGAGTCGTTCTCCTGGGTTCCATCACTCAACAGCTCCTCACTGAACTTCTCTGGCCTCTTCTGGACCTGATCAACAACAACACACAATCAATACATTACTTAGCAATGGACTTATTGATCCATTCGAATTCAACCTAAGCTTTATTGGGACCTGACAGCAACCAACAATATGAAAGCTGTACTCTACAGCTGGGATCAGAGCAGTACCTTGACTTTGATGATCCGGCTCTTGAAGTTGTTCAGCACCACGATGAGGTCATCAGCGTCTGCTGGAGAGTCTGTTCCATCATGACTGGGAGAGAGGACGTGAGGTCAGAGAGAGAAACAAGAGGCTTTCGTTCCAGCCCAGCACTAACACGCCTGGTTCCACTAGTCATGTGCTAAAGTGAAGACGGTGTGATATGTCGAGATGTTATCTTCAGTACCTGTAGATCTTGTAGATTTCGTCAGACCGTCCTTTCCTCAGCTTCAGGATCCAGGCTCCTGGGTTAGCCTTCAACTGGAAATAACCCTGAGGACGACGACAACACAACGCCCTCGTTCAACTACAACAACGGGAGAATAGAAAGGTGTCTGACTATCAACAGAGGTTAGGGGTGACTCACCAGGTTGGCCATGACGATGGTGTCGACGATGACAGGGTCGGAGGGGGTTCCCAGGGTGAACTGGAGTCCTCTGGGGGGCTGACCTGTACTCACATCAAAACAGTGACCCTCCAGCAGCAGATGTTCCAACTCGTATTCTGCTGCTACTATACTGTCCACCTAGACAGGGAGAATAGAGAATCATTATTAAACCTTCAAAAAAACAACAATTAAACAAATACCAAAATACTCAGTCCACAGTCACCACACTCTCCAGCTGAAGAGGTGAAGGACAACATTAGCCAAGGCAACCGTGTAATAAATAACACAATCCTAAAACAGAACAGAAAACACACCTCTTCCAGGTAGATATTGTCCAGGTCATATCTAGTGTGTATAGACTCCACCATCCAGCTCTCAGGGGTGTTGAGGTTGAGTGTGAAGAGGGGAGTTTGGGGCATGTCCAGGAACTTAGCCAGGGGACCAGGGGAGAAACTACCGTCAGTCTGGAACAACACCTCAGGCTCCAACACATACCGGTAGAAACTGGGAGAAGAGGGGAGGGTTTAGAGAAACACACAGGAAAAACCCTCAAATACTACCAGGGACTTCTAAGGGTAAGGAAACTAAGACGACAGAAACCAGGTCTCTCAGCAGTTAAAACAGGATTACCTGCATGGAGTGAAACAGTGCAGCTGGGGTCTGCTCACCTTTTGAGAGGCAGGTCTGAGAGTTTGGACTGGCAGTTCATAAACACCCGCAGGTTCACATTGACCAGCTTCTTCAACACCTGGTGGGGAGAGAGAGAAACATGGAGAGACAGATGGCCGTGAGACGGAGTATTTGGAGTGAGACAGAACTCCTAAGTGACAGTTATTTGAAGCGGTACGAACCAATAGGAGCGGAGCTAGTTTCTGGGCGTCCCTGGTTACGGGGTCTATCACGGCAAACATGTCAAAGTAGACGTCTCCCTCTGTGGGCCGGATCTTTACAGCACTGTGGACCAATCATAGACCAGACAGAGGTAAACAGAAAGTATATAGGCAATGAATAAAAACATGAAGTAAAACGTTTGATTAGTTTCAGTACCTGTATCGGTCATCAGCAAAGGCATGTTCTATCCTGGCCTCTCCTTTGGGCTGAGAGGAGAGCAGAGAGTCGATCTTCATCACCAGGTCACTGGCCCTGTCCTCCTCCACCCCAAACTGCTGGACCTTGCTTTTGATTCGCTCTCCCGAGGTCTTCAAAATGATACTCTCCAATAGGAGGAAGTCATCTTGGTTAAAGACCCCCCCATCCTCTAGCGGACCAATGATCTGTCGGCAGAGAGAGAGAAACACCATTGTGACACTTCGATCACAGTAGGAAGCATGCTAGTGTGTGTGTGTGTGTGTGTGTGTGTTGCCCACTCACCCGTCCATTGCTGATAACTGCTCTCTGTCCTTTCCCCAGCTTGAGAACGTCTCGGCAGTAGACAGCGTGAGACAGCAGGAAGTCAAACTTAGGACCTTCAAACGCACTCTTAAACAAGGCAACGTCCATACCCTGGAGAGATGGAGAAAAATGATTGTTTTTAGAGTATAGGACAGTATAGCAAAGGGTGAGACAGAATGGTGTATAACGTGTGTGTGTGTGTGACTCTTTACCCCGACAGTGAACTGTGTGACGTCGGCCCCAGTCTCCAGTGCCTTAGCGGTCTCTTCTTTAGCCAGCTTGGCGATGTAGTTTTTAGCGTTGTTAGCTGTCTGGGTCTGCATGGCGGCCCATATCGCCCTGGCAACACGACTGTTCTCCTCGGATGGGCTGTCGCTAGGATTGTTGATCAGGCCCAATCGCACGTTGTTACTGGTTTTCTGTTGAAGGCAGATTTAGGAGAATCTGTCAGATGGTAGGTTCTTCTGTGTGTGGATTTTTTGGGTCGTGTTATAGTGACATCATGTGTGCTCGTATCAGTGTGACATCATCATACCATGTGTCTGATGGCATCGTATAGTAGCTGGCGTCCGGAAGGTTGGTCAAAATCTCCCACAACCCAGAACGTGACTGGACGGATGTAGCCATCATCTAGAGGAGAGGAGGGAGTTGAAGAGGAGGAGAGGAGAGTAAAGAGTCACAGACCTCCTTAATCCCGAAATGTATGCGGTTTGATGTTGCAGTGCCATCTCAATTCTTAGTCTTTGAGCAAGACAGTTGGCAGAAACAAACACAAACACATCCAAGCATGTCATCTCATAGAGATGCAAGATGGTGTGATAATGTTGATGAGGAGTGAGATAAGGTGAATTCACAGAACTATGGCTCGTAATACTGTCTGTTGAAAGAGAGGAGGAGCAGAAAACGAAATAGGGTTACCATGGTGGTCCTTGGGGGCCATCCCTGACGAACAAACATACAGAGGAGAAAGAACAGAATAGATAGACAAGAGATTTAGGGCTGAAACGTTTAGCTCAATAAGATGAAGCTCTGCATGTGTAGCTGTGTGTGTATATATATATATATATATATCTCTCTCTTACCCTTCTTGGTCATGTAGTTCATGCTGTTAGCCACAGTAGTGCTCTTCTCTCTGCTGTCCAGGAACAGAAAGCGAGCGTACTCGTCTATGAAATGGTTATCTGTCAGGAAAGAGAGAGGTGGTTAAGATGGTTCCATCTGTGTGTGTGTGTAACTCACTAGTATTAGATAGGTCCAGGTATGTCCTGGCAGTCGACAGGATTCTGTGTGTGTGTGTGTGTGTGTGTAACTCACTAGTATTAGACAGGTCCAGGTACGTCCTGGCAGTCGACAGGATTCTGTGTGTGTGTGTGTGTGTGTGTGTGTGTGTAACTCACTAGTATTAGACAGGTCCAGGTATGTCCTGGCAGTCGACAGGATTCTGTGTGTGTGTGTGTGTGTGTGTGTAACTCACTAGTATTAGACAGGTCCAGGTACGTCCTGGCAGTCGACAGGATTCTGTGTGTGTGTGTGTGTGTGTAACTCACTAGTATTAGACAGGTCCAGGTACGTCCTGGCAGTCGACAAGATTCTGTGTGTGTGTGTGTGTGTGTAACTCACTAGTATTAGACAGGTCCAGGTACGTCCTGGCAGTCGACAGGATTCTGTGTGTGTGTGTGTGTGTGTGTGTGTGTGTGTGTGTGTGTGTGTGTGTGTGTGTGTGTGACTCACTAGTATTAGACAGGTCCAGGTACGTCCTGGCAGTCGACAGGATTCTGTGTGTGTGTGTGTGTGTGTGTGTGTGTGTGTGTGTGTGTGTGTGTGTGTGTGTGTGTGTGTGTGTGTGTGTGTGTGTGTGTAACTCACTAGTATTAGACAGGTCCAGGTACGTCCTGGCAGTCGACAGGATTCTGTGTGTGTGTGTGTGTGTAACTCACTAGTATTAGATAGGTCCAGGTACGTCCTGGCAGTCGACAGGATTCTGTGTGTGTGTGTGTGTGTGTGTGTGTGTGTAACTCACTAGTATTAGACAGGTCCAGGTACGTCCTGGCAGTCGACAGGATTCTGTGTGTGTGTGTGTGTGTGTGTAACTCACTAGTATTAGATAGGTCCAGGTACGTCCTGGCAGTCGACAGGATTCGGGGGTTGATACGAGGGACAACGTTGGGTTGGGTCATGATGAAATCCACCACATCTTGATCCGTGGCCAGCTCACCCTAGGATGACACAACAAGAGAAGGTCAGTGTGTGTGTGTGTGTGTGTGTGTGTGTGTGTATGTGTGTTACTGTGTGTGTAACTCACCATGTAGACAGCCCGTTGGTAGAAGCTGGTAGTCTCCAGTATTTTGTGCATGGTGACAGTTTCTAGCTCCTCTGGGTCTAGCTGTTCTCGCTGGTACGGCATTCCGTTGTACATCACCACTGGCAACGGACCTACACCCGTCTGCAAGTAGTAACCACGCCCTTCCTGGAGGCGGAGATAGATCGGGAGACGGCACATGAAAATCATACCGTTCTGTCAAGAAACATAACGGTACATAAAAGCAGAACCATACCTTTCTGTTGTCGTCGTATGTGGAGTCTGGTCCAAGAATGCTGCCGACCTCCACGTAGGGAAACTTCTTCTCCAACACCTTGACTACATCACCTACACTTAGCTTACCACCGCTAGGCACACGGTTAAACATCTAGAGGGGGAGAGAGCAGATTCAAATATAGCATTTTCCCATCTGATTGGTCAGGCTGATGTTCCAGATTACTGGGATTGGTCAAAAGACTGATCAATTATTCTCACCGAGATGATGGTGTCGAAGGCGGCGGGAGCGTCCAGCTCTTCTGTGATGTAGTTAAAGGCTCGGAGCAGAGCCACACCGGCATCCTCCATCCCATCGATCTCATCAACATCAGACACCACAAACACCAGCCCAATCCTACAACACACACAGCAGGGTTATTAGGGATGGGAATTGCCAGGGACCTCACGATACTATCACGATACTATCACGATACTTAGGTGCCGATACGATATGTATTGCGATTCGATACTGTGATTTTATTGCGATTCGATGTTCCAGACATATTGCTCACCATATGTCTGCTGCAGAGGGACAAGAGACAGAGCCATGAGAAAACAAAATAAAAGTCATGGAAATAAAAGTGCTGAAAACAAATTGGCTCCCAATTTAAAAAGATTGAGAACGAGCTATGAAGGAAAAATACAGGAGTTATAATATTGTGATATTGTCAAAAAGATGCAATACATCATCAAAAATAATACTGTATCGATTCCCCCCCCCCAGTTACTCACATCCACATAGACTATACAGTAGAATTGGAACCAACATGGCCTTCGGGGGCGGCAGGTGGCCTAGTGTTGGGCCAGTAACCGAAAGGTTGCTAGATCGAATCCCCGAGCTGACAAGGTAAAAATCTGTCGTTCTGCCCCTGAACAAGGCAGTTAGCCCACTGTTCCTAGGCCGTCATTGAAGATAAGAATTTGTTCTTAACTGTCTTGCCTAGTTAAATAAAAGGTTAAATGAAAAATAATAATTCACTAGAAACACACACCCCTACCTGAGTGGGATGTTATTGCTGTAGAACATCTCAGCAACACTCAACAGCTCAGCAGAACTCTCATGGGTCGGGTCCAGAATCACCACCTAAAACACAAGACATCATTGCTTTTTGCTGTCAGTTCCAAAAACGTACGCGATACGTTTGGTGTCGCTGTCTGACACACGTCTCATGTACTCACGAGGTTGTGAAAGTTTTTCCGGATCTGTCGTACGACTCCGGGGAAGGTTGGCCTGAGGAGCTCCTGGACGCTGTAGGGCCATGAGCCGTACCTGCTGTCTGTCTCCAGATTATTAATCCACTGAGGAGAGAGAGATTAGATTACCATCAACATTATCAATGCAAAAAAAGAGTTGGGTTATATACCGTTTTTAACAGCTTGATTTAGCACCACAACATATAAGTGGACCATATTTCCAGAAACTAAAATGGCAGGTTGCTGTTGTTTTATACTGAACAAAAATATAAAAACGCAACATGCAACAAACGATTTTACTGAGTTACAGTTCATATAAGGAAATCAGTCAAATGAAATTAATTCATTAGGCTTTAATCTATGGATTTCACATGACTGGGCAGGAGACCAGCCATGGGTGGGCATAGGCCCACCCACTTGGCAGCCTGGCCCAGCCAATCAGAATGAGTTTTTCCCCACAAAAGGGCTTTTTTTACAGACAGAAATACTTGTCAGTTTCACCAGCTGTCTGAGTGGCTGATCTCAGACGATCACGCAGGTGAAGAAGCCGGATGTGGAGGTCCTGGGCTGGCGTGGTTACACGTGGTCTGCGGTTGTGAGGCAGGTTGGACGTACTGCCAAACTCTCTAAAACAACGTTGGAGGCAGCGTATGGTAGAGAAACTAACATTCCATTTTCTGGCAGCAGCTCTGGTGGACATTCCTGCAGTCAGCTTGCCAATTGCAGGCTCCCTCAAAACTTGAGACATCTGTGGCATTGTGTTGTGATAAAACTGCACATTTTAGAATGGCCCATTGTCTCCAGCACAAGGTGCACCTGTGTAATGAGCATGCTGTTTAATCAGCTTCTTGACATGCCACACCTATCAGGTGGATGGATTATCTTGGCAAAGGAAAAATGCTCACTAACAGGGATGTAAACACATTTGTGCACAACATTTGAGAGAAATAAACTTTGTGGGTATGAAACATTTCTGGGATCTTTTGTTTCAGCTCATGAAACCAACACATTACATGTTGCGTTTATATTTTTGTTCAGGATATATACGGATGACATAGTTGGATGGTTAGGGTTAAATAAAGGGGTAGGTGTGTCTTACGTTGATAGCAGGATTGCGGATGTCCACAGCGTAGTCCGAGTCAGAAGGCTGTACGTTGAGTTTGAGGATGTCGTGGATGAAGGGAGTCTCGATAAGGAGAGAACGCAGGCCTTCCATCACCCTGGCCTCACTACGGAGAACCTCAAACACACTGGAAACACACACACAGTCAATGTGTGTACCTGAAGTTGTGTGTGTGTGTACCTGAAGTTGTGTGTGTGTGTGTGTGTGTGTGTGTGTGTGTGTGTGTGTGTGTGTGTACCTGAAGATATCCTGTGTGTCCAGGTCTATGTGTAGTCCGTTGATGAAGAGAGCATAGTCTCCAGGCTGCAATCCCAGAGTTCCCTTAAATAACTGGAGAGAGAGAGAAGAAGAGCGGTACAGTCATTACATGTTAATGGGTAGTAGAGTTGAGACGAGGAAGGAGAGCTATGGATGACTGAGCTCTTACCTTCTGGTTCTCTTCCATCTCTTTACGTATCTCAGAGCTGACCACTGTTTGAGTGATGGACCTGAGGAGGGGAGAGAGACCACCAGAATCACACACTACACAGAGATCTCAAAAAATATGTTTGTGTTCGTGTGGGTGTGTGTGTGTGTACCTAGCCTTGGTAGGGAAGTTCTGACTGAGGTCTCTCATGACGTTCAGGGCATCTGAAGACGGAGCAGCCAGGATCCGAGCTGCAGTCTGGAAACTCAGATCTGACACATGAAGAGAAAAAATATATATATAGTGGGGGAAAAAAGGAGATGATTACTGTAGCTACAGTTGTCTTGATGCAGGAGAAGAGAGTCAAAGAAAAAATAAAATCCCGCCCACCTTGCATCTGCCAGACTTTAAGGGGAGCCATCTCATTGGTGCTCTCCACCAGGTGTTTCCTTAGCTCCTTCAGCTGCTCCTTCAACTCAGGGTACAGAGTCCTGGAGAGAGGGAGAGGAGAGGTACGGAGAGGAAAGTGAGAGGGAAGAAGAGAGGGAAAGATGACATGTTTCTCCACCCATAACGCTCCAAAGCAGAGCGGGTTTGTGGAATAGCATTTCAATTTGGTAGGCTGGTTACTTCAGTTTTCCAAAGAGGAATCCCTGGACCTCATCCACTGGGTCATTCTCCCCCATCAGCGTAGCATTCACTTCCGCTCCCTGGACCTGTGTATCGTCCTTAGCCTTGTATTCCTGGTTCTTGATGGCCAGCTCCACTCCATAACCAGACAAATACACTCTACGACTGCTGGGAGACTGGCAACGAGAGAAAGAGGAAAAGATGAACATGAAATGCTGTCGTAATTATGTTTCCCTCATGTGTATTCCGGTGTGTTTTTCTTACAGCCAGGTAGTGACGAAGCACATAGGTGGCCAATCCCTTGTTGGCTTTGGACAGCATCAGCTGATGGAACATTGTGAATTCCGAACTTCCAATCTCGGCATACAGGATAACAACCGGAATGTCGGGATTTGATCCCGGGAACCTGTGATCGCTTTTGAATAGGTAGGGCTTGGGCCTGGGACAAAGAGGGATGATGTAAGGACTATTTAATTCGTTATTATCACTTCAACAGAGGTCTTTATCAATAAAAGTGGATATTCCCAGTTTGTCTGTGGGTGTCTCCCAGTGTGTTTGAGTGTCCCAGTGTGTTTGAGTGTCCCAGTGTGTTTGAGAGTCCCAGTGTGTTTGAGAGTCCCAGTGTGTTTGTACCGTTCTGCTGCGGTCTCCATCAGTGCAGCCAGTTTCTCCGTGTCACATGACTTCTCTCCGTGGACATTGAAGAAGGCTGAGCAGCCAGAGGGAGGGGGCTCGTTGGACGCTATCTACAGGAGAGAGAGGCGAGAAACAGTGATTACACACACATAGAGAGGGAGAGGGTAGTCATCTAGTAGTATTGTAGTAATATTACTTGTTGGAAGGAGTGTACAGTAGCAGAGTAGGCCCTGAGAGAGAGGGCGAACTTGAGCATGTTGAGTTGGACTGTGCTGAGCAGAGTACTGGCTCTCTTCACGATCAGGTCGTAGTACGCTCGGTCTGTATCTGTAACAGATCAACACTTTAATATATCTTTCAGAGACCAAGTACTACATAAATCAACATTATAAGTTAAATAAAACATTAAGGCTACCATCATGTTCCCCTTTTATGTTCTGATTAGCTTCGACGAAATCCCAGAACTTCTCCTGACTCTCTTCTGCCAGGAACTCACTGAGAAAAAGAGGGAGCGGGGGGCGGGGTATGAAGAGAAAGAGGGGGTGAAGAGAAAGAAAGGATGTGTTTTGTCTTGTGTATGTGTTGAGCATATTGTTACCTGGCCTCCAGCAGCAGAGGGGTAGAGGCCCACTTGGTGGTGAGACTGGTGGTGACACCCTTGGAGTCAGCTCCTCCAGATAACACTGGTAGCAGGGACAGGGACAGGAGCAGGGCACAGTGCTGCCACATCCTGGGGCCTGGAGAGGAGCGGGAGAGTTTAGTTTGGGGAGAGGAGGAAAGGAGAGAAGGATGAGGGAGAGTAGTAGGAGGAAAGAGAATGGAGATCTGTATTGTATCAGTGCTGAGACTGAAAGACTGGCAACCATGCAAGTAATGCTGTTGCCTTCCCTGTTTTATGTGTTTGAGATCGTATAGCTGTATATGTTCTATTATAAACTGGGTGGTTCAAGCCCTGAATGCTGATTGGTTGACATGCTGACCAGACCGGACACGTCCCGTGCGTCACAAAATAAATGTAGAAATCCATGTTATTCAATTATTTCGCGTGCCAACGAGCGTCTGCATGCCAAGGGCTAAAATAGAACTCCTTTCTATTTCTGACGCAGATCGCGCTGCAAGTCCTACCTCTCCCATCTCCTCATTGGTTTATAGATGCAGGTACCCACGTGCCATCTCCTCATTGGTTATACCCAGGTGGGTGATTGAAAGACTAACTGTTTTGCCGGTTGTCATGGTAATACTATGAAAGTGTAGATGCGATCACCATATAAGTTCAAAGATTAAAAAGCCTGGAAGGAGGAGAGATGACTAGAAATGATTTGGTTGGCCATTTTATGTGTGGATTAATTGTCAGAGTAGAGGACCTTGTTCATTTCAGGTAAAATAACAACTCAATGTTTATATCCCTGGACAAATTTGCTAGCAACAGCAAGCTAGCTAAATTGGACAAATTAGCTAGCAAGTGCAAGCTAACTAGCTAAATTGCCATACATGTTTAATGCTTTTCGACCTGTCCCCCAAATTAATGTCATTGGTTCAGAGTTTGTTTTGATATTTTAACCTGCGTGTCGTGATCGCGTTTGGTGTAGGGTCAAAATAAATGTATGCATGATAGCGCACGCGCGCAGCCGGTTTGGGTTCCGTGTGACAGTCGTGGTATATTTAAGCAATAACCTGAGGAGGTGTGGTATATGACCATATATCACTAAACCCCGAGGTGCCTTATTGCTATTATAAAACGGGTTACCAACATAATTAGAGCAGTAAAGATAAATGTTTTGTTATACCCGTGGTATACGGTCTGATATACCATGGCTGTCAGCATTCAGGGATCGAACCACCCAGTTTATAATTTGTTCTTGAAAGCTGATTGGCTGACAGTTGTGGTATATTTAAGCAATAAGGCACGAGGGGGTGTGGCATATGGTCAATATACCACAGTTAAGGGCTGTTCTTATGCATGACACAGTCCTTAGCCGTGCTATATTGGCCATATATCACAAACCCTGAAGGGCCTTATTGGTATTATAAACTGGTTATCAACGTAATTAGAGCAGTAAAGATAAATGTTGTCATACCCATGGTATACGGTCTGATATACCATGGCTGTCAGCATTCAGGGCTCGAACCACCCAGTTTATAATGGCCATATAACACACCTTATTGCCTTATTGCTTAATTCTAATCAGCCCAAAATTAGCTGTGCAGTTAGTACACCTGTCGTGATTGTAAACACTGCGCCACTAATTCTAACCAATTAGAGCGCTCAGCGTGGCTGTTCCAGGGAGAAATATCCAATGAGCATCTTAATAGGACTTCCGGATTGTTTCAATAAAATCCGATATGGTCAGCTAGCTGGCAACTTAAAACCGAAGGGTTAGTTATACTTTAGCTATTTAAATTACGTGTCAGAAGTTGACACCCTACGTGTTGGTCTTGCTCTGTGTGATGTTTAAGTTAACTTGCTGACGCTTGCAAGCTATTCGTTAGAATAACTGCGGACTTCATTGGTTATCTTGCTAGCACACATGATAACCTAGCTAGTTAGTTAGCGTCAGAATACGTGCAAACTTACAAACCATTTGTGGTGCAACCTCTGACAAATAGTAACTAGTTGGGACACCTTACAGAATATTTTGCAAACATTAAATGAATGTAAATGTACATACCGAAACCGGCTTGGTAACTTCCCGCATCTGCCATGATCAGAGGGGAGGAGTGGGTAGGGTCCTGGCAACTTCATTGTAGGTAGACTGCTGTTTTTGCCTGTTAAAAATCGAAGAAAAAGTATTGTCTGTAAGTTTACGTTTCATTTTATTGGATATATGACTACCTCTTGTTGTATGTAATGGAATTATGTTTTATCACTTAAATTAATCAAAGCAGTACAAAATAAAGTATTTGCAACATTTACCCACTGCTTCAAGTTGGCAACTTAGGCGCCATGTTGGCTCAAAGGGGCCAAGATTTCGTTAGTTTCATCAGCTTATAGAGGTTTTTAATGCATTTTGTGGCACTGCAATACTGCTGAATGTTTTTTTTTCTTCTTTTTTTCACACCTTTATTTAACCAGGTAGGCAAGTTGAGAACAAGTTCTCATTTACAATTGCGACCTGGCCAAGATAAAGCAAGCAGTTTGACACATACAACAACAGAGAGTTACACATGGAGTAAAACAAACAGAGTCAATAATGTAGTAGAAAAATAAGTCTATATACAAAGTGAGCAAATGAGGTGAGATAAGGGAGGTAAAGGCAAAAAAGGCCATGGTGGCGAAGTAAATACAATATAGCAAGTAAAACACTGGAATGGTAGATTTGCAGTGGAAGAAAATGGTGTCGTCTGCGTAGAGGTGGATCAGAGACTCACCAGCAGCAAGAGCGACATCATTGATGTATACAGAGAAAGGAGTCGGCCCAAGAATTGAACCCTGTGGCACCCCCATAGAGACTGCCAGAGGCCCGGACAACAGGCCCTCCGATTTGACACACTGAACTCTATCAGAGAAGTAGTTGGTGAACCAGGCGAGACAATCATTTGAGAAACCAAGGCTGTTGAGTCTGCCGATGAGGATGTGGTGATTGACAGAGTCGAAAGCCTTGGCCAGGTCAATGAAAACAGCTGCACAGTATTGTTTATTATCGATGGCGGTTAAGATATCGTTTAGGACCTTGAGCATGGCTGAGGTGCACCCATGACCAGCTCTGAAACCAGATTGCATAGCGGAGAAGGTGCGGTGGGATTCGAAATGGTCGGTAATCTGTTTGTTGATTTGGCTTTCGCAGACTTTAGAGAGGCAGGGTAGGATAGATATAGGTCTGAAGCAGTTTGGGTCAAGAGTGTCCCCCCCCCTTTGAAGAGGGGGATGACCGCAGCTGCTTTCCAATCTTTGGGAATCTCAGACGACACGAAAGAGAGGTTGAACAGGCTAGTAATAGGGGTTGCAACAATTTCGGCAGATCATTTTAGAAAGAAAGGGTCCAGATCGTCTAGCCTGGCTGATTTGTAGGGTCCAGATTTTGCAGCTCTTTCAGAACATCAGCTGACTGGATTTGGGAGAAGGAGAAATGGGGAAGGCTTGGGCGAGTTGCTGTGGAGGGTGCAGTGCTGTTGACAGGGGTAGGGGTAGCCAGGTGGAAAGCATGGCCAGCCGTAGAAAAATGCTTATTGAAATTCTCAATTATAGTGGATTTATCGGTGGTGACAGAGTTTCCTATCCTCAGTGCAGTGGGCAGCTGGGAGGAGGTGCTCTTATTCTCCAAGGACTTTACAGTGTCCAATAACTTTTTTGAGTTTGTGCTGCAGGAAGCAAATTTCTGCTTGAAAAAGCTAGCCATGGCTTTTCTAACTGCCTGTGTATATTGGTTTCTAACTTCCCTGAAAAGTTGCATATCACGGGGGCTGTTCGATGCTAATGCAGAACGCCACAGGATGTTTTTGTGTTGGTTAAGGGCAGTCAGGTCTGGAGAGAATCAAGGGCTATATCTGTTCCTGGTTCTAAATTTCTTGAATGGGGCATGCTTATTTAAGATGGTGAGGAAAGGAAGGCATTTAAAAAAAATAACCAGGCATCCTCTACTGAAGGGATGAGGTCAATAACCTTCCAGGATACCCGGGCCAGGTCGATTAGAAAGGCCTGCTCGCTGAAGTGTTTCAGGGAGCGTTTGACAGTGATGAGTGGAGGTCGTTTGACCGCTGACCCATTACGGATGCAGGCAATGAGGCAGTGGTCGCTGAGATCTTGGTTGAAAACAGCAGAGGTGTATTTAGAGGGCAAGTTGGTTATGATGATATCTATGAGGGTGCCCGTGTTTACGGCTTTGGGGTGGTACCTGGTAGGTTCATTGATAATTTGTGTGAGATTGAGGGCATCAAGCTTAGATTGTAGGATGGCTGGGGTGTTAAGCATGTCCCAGTTTAGGTCAACTAGCAGCACAAGCTCTGAAGATAGATGGGGGGCAATCAGTTCACATATGGTGTCCAGAGCACAGCTGGGGGCAGAGGGTGGTCTATAGCAGGCGGCAACGGTGAGAGACTTGTTTTTAGAGAGGTGGCTTTTTAAAAGAAGAAGTTCAAATTGTTTGGGTACAGACCTGGATAGTAGGACAGAATTCTGCAGGCTATCTCTGCAGTAGATTGCAACACCGCCCCTTTGGCCATTCTATCTTTTCTGAAAATGCTGTAGTTAGGGATGGAGATTTCAGAATTTTTGGTAATCTTCCTAAGCCAGGATTCAGACACGGCTAGGACATCCGGGTTGGCAGAGTGTGCTAAAGCAGTGAATAAAACAAACTTAGGGAGGAGGCTTCTAATGTTAACATGCATGAAACCAAGGCTATTACAGTTACAGAAGTCATCAAAAGAGAGCGCCTGGGGAATAGGAGTGGAGCTAGGCACTGCAGGGCCTGGATTCACCTCTACATCGCCAGAGGAACAGAGGAGGAGTAGGATAAGGGTACGGCTAAAAGCTATGAGAATTGGTCGTCTAGGACGTCCGGAACAGAGAGTAAAAGGAGCAGGTTTCTGGGGGCGATAAAATAGCTTCCAGGTATAATGTACAGACAAAGGTATGGTAGGATGTGAATACAGTGGAGGTAAACTTAGGCATTGAGTGATGATGAGAGAGATATTGTCTCTAGAAAAATCATTGAAACCAGGTGATGTCATCACATGTGTGGGTGGTGGAACTGAGAGGTTGGATAAGGTATAATGAGCAGGGCTAGAAGCTCTACAGTGAAATAAGCCAATAATCACTAACCAGAACAGCAATGGACAAGGCATATTGACATTAAGGAGAGGCATGCTTAGCCAAGTGATTAAAGGGGTCCAGTGAGTAGTGAGGTCGGTTGCGGTCACGGCGATTCAGACAGCTAGCCGGGCCATGGGTAGCAAGTTGGCAGAAGATGGTCTGTCATTAGCCACCGTGCATTTCCGTCGGTAGATTAGTGGGGTTCCGTGTGGTAGAGGGCACCAATCCAATTGGCAAAATAGTTATAGGTATTGTGGCCCAAGAAAATTGGCCGATAGACCTATTCAGATAGCAGCCGATAAGACAGCTAACGATTAGCGGGCCGCAGATGGGCGTTCGGGTTACGTCGCGACGGAGGGGCCAGTTGGATAACTCCCTCGGGCAGATAACGTCGGTAGTCCAGTCGTGAAGGCCAGTCGTGAATGTATCAACAGAGATGTTAGAAATAGTTCCTTCTCCGCATCTAATGTACCATAACCAAGCCAACTCAACACTCCACGTATTCAGATAACTTCCAATGAATTGCTAGACTTTCCATTTGTATTTTATCATCAGAATCATTGATTTGTGATTGAATGCCCTTATAGGGTAGGCCGTCATTGTAAATAATAATTTGTTCTTAACTGACTTGCCTAGTTAAATAAAGGTTAAATAAATAAAACTAAAGCAATATTATTCCCATGTCCCTATACACCATCTTCTCTCTGGACCATAATTAACTGAATCAGGTGGGTTACTGCAGGGCTGGAATGAAACCCTGCACACCCAGTAGCTCTCCAGAACCAAAGTTGTTGGAGACCCCTGGCCTATAGAGGAAGTTTCCACCACGAGGGGAAGTGATTGAGCCAAGTGCACACCATATAGTTACAGAGGACTCAACATTGTGTCTGTGAAAGAATGGGTAGCGCCATTGAAGCCATCTCCATTTAGTAGTCCATTTTCTTCTACTACTGCTTATATGAGTTGGTTAACAAACTGAAAGGGTCTATACTGCCACCTGGAGTGTGTTGTTTGAACAGTCATAAAGCCAAGGTTGGTGATTTACTGCCACCTACAGTTATGGAATGTTTACTCACGAGTACAATTCATTGGCTGATCCTTCCTGATGACCTGGTTGGAATTATGTGGAATCATTCCTTAACCTATAGTAAGCCCCATGCAGTTGACTACTTCAAAATGGTGAAAGTAATCAAATTAAATCCATTTGTATTTGTCACATGCGCCGAATACAACAGGTGTAGACTTTACCATGAAATGCTTACTTTTCGAGTCCTTTAGTTAAAAAGTTCAAAAGAAAGACAAATTATCAAAAAAGGAAATAGTAACACAATCAAATAACAATAATGAGACTATATACAAGGAGTACCAGTACTGAGTCAATGTGCAGGGGTATGAGATAGTTGAGGTAATTGATGTATGTTCAAGACTGGGCATTCAACTGAGACTGCTCTTCTCTGTGTCACGGAGGCTCTCCGCACTGCTAAAGCTAACTCTCTCTCCTCTGCTCTCATCCTTCTAGACCTATCTGCTGCCTTTGATACTGTGAACCATCAGATCCTCCTCTCCACCCTCTCCGAGTTGGGCATCTCCGGCGCGGCCCACGCTTGGATTGCATCCTACCTGACAGGTCGCTCCTACCATGTGGCGTGGCGAGAATCTGTCTCCGCACCATGCGCTCTCACCACTGGTGTCCCCCAGGGCTCTGTTCTAGGTCCTCTCCTATTCTCGCTATACACCAAGTCACTTGGCTCTGTCATATCCTCACATGGTCTCTCCTATCATTGCTATGCAGACGACACACAATTAGTCTTCTCCTTTCCCCCTTCTGATAACCAGGCGGCGAATTGCATCTCTGCATGTCTGTCAGACATATCAGTGTGGATGACGGATCACCAGCTCAAGCTGAACCTCGGCAAGACGGAGCTGCTCTTCCTCCCGGGGAAGGACTGCCCGTTCCATGATCTCGCCATCACGGTTGACAACTCCCTTGTGTCCTCCTCCCAGAGTGCTAAGAACCTTGGCGTGATCCTGGACAACACCCTGTCGTTCTCCACTAACATCAAGGCGGTGACCCGATCCTGTAGGTTCATGCTCTACAACATTTGCAGAGTACGACCCTGCCTCACACAGGAAGCGGCGCAGGTCCTAATCCAGGCACTTGTCATCTCCCGTCTGGATTACTGCAACTCGCTGTTGGCTGGGCTCTCTGCCTGTGCCATTAAACCCCTACAACTCATCCAGAACGCCGCAGCCCGTCTGGTGTTCAACCTTCCCAAGTTCTCTCACGTCACCCCGCTCCTCCGCTCTCTCCACTGGCTTCCAGTTGAAGCTCGCATCCGCTACAAGACCATGGTGATTGCCTACGGAGCTGTGAAGGGAACGGCACCTCCATACCTTAAGGCTCTGATCAGGCCCTACACCCAAACAAGGGCACTGCGTTCATCCACCTCTGGCCTGCTGGCCCCCCTACCTCTGAGGAAGCACAGTTCCCGCTCAGCCCAGTCAAAACTGTTCGCTGCTCTGGTACCCCAATGGTGGAACAAGCTCCCTCACGACGCCAGGACAGCGGAGTCAATCACCACCTTCCGGAGACACCTGAAACCCCACCTCTTTAAGGAATACCTAGGATAGGATAAAGTAATCCTTCTAACCCCCCCCCCCCCTTAAAAGATTTAGATGCACTATTGTAAAGTGGTTGTTCCACTGGATATCATAAGGTGAATGCACCAATTTGTAAGTCGCTCTGGATAAGAGCGTCTGCTAAATGACTTAAATGTAAATGTAAATGTAATATGTACATGTAGGTAGAGGTGAAAGTGACAAGGCAATCAGGAAAGATAATAAACAGTGTAGCAGCAGCATATGTGAAGACTGTGAAAGTTTGTTTGTGTGTGTGGCGTCAATATGCATGTGTGTGTGTGTATGTTTTGTGTGTGTGAGCATATGTATGTATGTAGTCTTGTGCGTGTTTGAGTGTCAGTGTAGTATGTGTGAGTGTGTGGGTAGAGTCCAGTGAGTGTACATAGAGTCAGCGCAAATAAAAAGGGGGTCAATGCAAATAGTCTGGGTAGCCATTTGATTAACTGGTTCAGCAGTCTTATGGCTTGGAGGTAGAAGCTGTTCAGGAGCCTTTTGGTCCCAGACTTTGCACTCCGGTACTGTTTGCCGTGTGGTAGCAGAGAGAACAGTCTATGACTTGGGTGGCTGGAGTCTTTGACAATTTTTAGGGCCTTCCTCAGACACCGCCTGGTATAGAGGTCCTGGATGGCAGGGAGCTATGCCCCAGTGATGTACTGGGCTGTACTTGCTACCCTCTCAATGGCACTGCCCTTAGCAAGGACTCACATGAAACCACACACACACACACTCCCCATGCTAAAACAGGCTTTTGGGCTCTACAGTGCCTCTATCTATCTCTATGGTGCACACATCAGAATCAGAATCACCTTCATTTGCCAAGTCCATTTTCACATACCCAGAATTTGACTTAGTAAAGTGCTGCTGCTAGCAATAGAAAAAAATATACAGACAGAATATAGACCAAGCAATTTACATAATCTACAGGTTATTGCGACTGCACCAGGCCACCAACTGTGGGAAGGATAGGTAACCAGACTGCAGTCTGCAGCCCGTCTGCTTTAGAAATTACAGAGGAGAGAGGGTCAGTTCCTGAGGGACTCTACTAGCTCAATGGTTTGATTTAATATTAATACAAAAAAGAGCTGGTCCATTAATTATCCTGTCAGACCTGACCTTCACACACACCAATACACACACCACACATGCCCTCCTCCCCCACAAACACACGCCTACACAAATGCACACACGCACACACTCCCCACAGGGGCCGTTTGTCTGTCAGGAAGGTGATGTCTCCAGATGAATTATGGGAGGTGGCTGTCATCTTTGGGGTCAAATACAAAATGGCGTCCCTGGGGTGGGAGGTCAGCGTTCTCCCTGGCTGCTGTCGCACCTCGCACGACTGCCATTGTATAGGTTACACACAGGCCCAGCCCTGTGCAAACAACCCCAATTAAACTCACTCACATTAATATTATCACACTCTACTGTGTGTGTGTGTGTGTGTGTCTTTGGTTTCATGTGAGTCCTTGCTAATTTAAGTCTCCATGTCAGTATAATGGGGGTGAGGATAGGTCCCCAACATGAAGCTAATTCACCACTAGTGAAGCGGGGAACACTATCATTAACATGAACCTGTAGAGAGGAGGAGGAGGAGGCAGTTGTATTTGGTATTAATACTGACTAGTCCCAGTTATTGATGATATATTGGCATATAATTTGAATATTATTCAACATATTAAATCACATATAAGAGAAACACGTTACGGCCCATCTCTAACTTGTAATCCATATCGCTTCCATTGACTCAGCCGAACCCACATCTGCTTTCCCGTTAGGTGTGTGTGTGTGTGTGTGTGTGTCTATAAATGTCTGATTAATGGTAATTCAACCGAGGGTCCAAGAGGACAAGCCATGGGTCATGGACAGTATAAATCTCTGGGTGTCAGTGGGGTTCTACTGTATATTTATTTGACATTAACGAGCAATAGACACACACAGCCTCTGGGCTATGTTCTTTATAAGACCCTCTATGAACTCACTGTCACAGTGGTACGATTTAGCCTCAACCTCGTAGGATGGCTGGGGCCCTGATGAGATGGTAAGTCACAGTATGGCCCGTTTTTCATTGCCCTTTAGAAGAATCCACACCTGATAGATAGGAGAGTTGCTCCTAAGCCTTTTTTTAACTTGTTTTACTTGTCTGCTCTTGGAATAACAGCGACCCTGGGTTGTGTGTATTGACACAAAGGGTGAATCTGAGATTATAGACATGGAGTTTAGTATAGTCCACCATGTACTCTCTATCCAGGGAAATATTGTTCAGCCTTGTGGTGTGTCAGAGGTCCATGCACTTTAGGGACCAGAATGGAAATAAGACTCTGACTTCCTGTTTATGATTTTAAAATGTACGTATTCTTGTGTTTTTTAAACTGCCAAATAAAATCAATCAATCAAAGATCACTGGGTTGCTATATTGAGTGGCGCAGTGGTCTAAGGCACTGAATCTCAGTACAAGAGGCGTTACTATAGTACCTGGTTCGAATCCAGGCTGCATCACATCCGGCTGTGATTGGTAGTCCCATAGGGTGGCGCACAATTGACCCAGTGTCGTCTGTGTTAGGCTGTCATTGTAAATAAGAATTTGTTCTTATGCTTAAATAAAGGTGAAATAAAAAATGGTAAAACAACTGCTCTTCCCTGGCTCCCTCTCCTGTCCTTGCTCCATGAAGGGCATCAAGTGTTGTTATTTACACCTCACCTCTATCGACCTGACTCTACTTGATCCCTTACCCTATCTGCCTCATCCTGGCTCCTTCTACCCCACCCACTCTTCCTCCTCCTCCTCCTCCTCTCCTCAATCCACCAAGGACATGAAGTGTAATTTACTCCCCAAAACCCCTCCACTCAAGCCACAGGCTGTTCCCACTGGCCTTGGATAGAGGTGTGTGTGTAGATTGAATTAGACAGTAGATCAGTGTTGACAGGACCAAGGCTGTCATTAAGAGGGAACAGGTTGTTTTATGAGGTCAAGGTTCTGCAGTTTTACTGTGTGTGTGTGTGTGTGTGTGTGTGTGTGTGTGTGTGTGTGTGTGTGTGTGTGTGTGTGTGTGTGTGTGTGTGAGAGAGAATGAGAAAAAGAACTAGAGAGAGAACGCATAACATATACAGTATATGAGTGCACCAATGTTGGAAATAACACTAAAACAAGGGACAGTTTTTCAAAAATGGAATATTTTAATTAGTGGTTTGATGATCTGTTTTTGCAATCATAAGATCATTTCCTGAATGACACTGATAGTGGGAACGGGACACCATCGGCAGAACATTCAAAAAACTAGTTGAGACACACAGGAAGTAAACGTTTGTGATGGAAAATATTCAATTTCATTCAACAGAAATATTTAAGACACTAGTGTAAGCGATACGATTGTAAAGAAAGTTTATAGCAGTATGACCTGGTATAATTTGAGTTTGAGGGACTCCAAAAGCGTTACCATCGATGAGTAGTGCTGTAGTTGACATAATGGTGTGTGTGTGTGTTATTTTGGACATATTCACGTAGGGAGTGATACAGAGTCAGATATCAAGGTGACCTAGGGTTAAGGGAAACGTCTACCTCAACCATTTGTCTCTGTGTGCGTGTGTCTCCCTCCATGTTAAGAATAAATTAAAAGGGTTCCCATTCAGCCTTCTAACACTAGGCTAAGAGATTGGTCATATAGCATGTCAATCACACAGCAATGCTACTGCAATTCTCTCGATCTCGCACACAATCACACAGGATATTTACAAATGCATACACACTATTTACACTATTTACATGTGTATGTGCACACAGACAGACACACACAGAAACACAGTGGAAAAGTAGTCACAAAAGTGGTGTGAGCCTGAAATATCATGTAGGTCTAATAGTCATCATGCCTGTCCTGAGAGGCACTAACTACCAATCAGAAGTAAGGTTGGGCTCAGTTCCATTTATACTGCATCAGATCAGCTCTAACATTCATCACATCCATGGCCACGTCTCAAACTACACCCTATTCCTTATAGGGCCACATAGGGCTCTGATGAAAAGTAGTGCACTGTATAGGGAATAGGGCGTCAGAAGTAGCGCACTACATAAGGAATAATAGGGTGTTGGAATGGAAGTAGTGCCCCACAAAAGGGAATAAGATGTAATTTGGATGGATTGTTACCCAGTTGTCTACACACATATATGCATGTCCCCATCATGTTGAAATAATATCTATGGTCCGTCTGTCGGTTACATTTCCTTTACAAAACATCGGCAGTAACATTGGTCTCAGTGTATTACAATGCTGCTTAAAACAAACATAAAAACAAAATAATAATAAACGTAGTAGTTCTAAAATGAGAATTGCATCATTAAGACACATGTTCATTTATTTAACTAGGCAAGTCAGTTAAGAACAAATTCTTATTTTCAATGACGGCCTAGGAACAGTGGGTTAACTGCCTTGTTCAGGGGCAGAACGACAGATTTGTACCTTGTCAGCTCGGGGATTCGATCTTGCAACCAATTGGTTACTAGTCCAACACTCTAACCATTAGGCTACCTGCCACCCCAATTTTCATGTCTGAAATGGTGGCTGATTTCCAAGCAAAAATATTTTTATACATAGTCCAAGTCTTGCTTTACATAGTCTTTTTTCTGTAAATGCTACATTTTCATTTTCTTGGTTCAGCTCAGCCAATGGAAAACCTTCTGTCCAATGGTTTAAAACTCTGCTCTCGGATTGGAGCTATACATCCAGGAAGTAAAGAGGTCCTTTGCAAGGGATTTCTGGGAGTTTCCCCACTATAGTTTTCTTGACCGTGCACTTTACGTGGGGTACCAGAGAGACAAAGAGGGAGAGAGGAGGCAAGGGAGAGCGAGAGAGAGGGAACAATGAAAGTCGGTTTTCAGTGACATTCAATCCATTCCTCTACTTCAGTCTCCATAACTACCCTATACACTTTCATCCCTGACCTCTAACCTCCGATGAGTGTGTGTGTGCGTTACCA